>NW_020884981.1:565850-774440 GCF_003945725.1 Corapipo altera | reverse complement strand
GGAGAGGAGAGGAGAGGAGAGGAGAGGAGAGGAGAGGAGAGGAGAGGAGAGGAGAGGAGAGGAGAGGAGAGGAGAGGAGAGGAGAGGAGAGGAGAGGAGAGGAGAGGAGAGGAGAGGAGAGGAGAGGAGAGGAGAGGAGAGAGGGAGAGGCACTCACAGCCCCAGGGAAGACCGAGCACTGGGGACTGGGAGGAGGGATGCACTGCAGCAGGAGCCAAGCAGGATGGGCCAAAGCCGTTTCCGGGGCTGGGAACCTGGCTATGATCTGTCAGGTGTGTGTTCCCTGTGGGGGACCCTACTGGTTGGGTGGGGATCCCCAGCGAGGGACTGAGCATGGGCATGGATCCTGCCCTAGGTCAGGCTGTGGGAGGGCCCAGCCCAGTGGATTTCATCTGGTGCTGTGAAAATTGCAGGACACCAGCCTGGGCAGCATGACCTCACCCAGGAGCTAAAGCCTCTGTGCCTCAGTTTCCCCATTATATTATCCACCTACCCCCAAGGGCTGCAGGGATTGGCCTCTGCTGTTTGAACATCCCCAGGAAGCTGAGCTCCTCAGAAGCCAGCTGTCCACACTGCACCAGCAGCATTCAATCACCATCAGGCCCATTTCCTCAGACCCCACGGAGGATGGCCATGCCAGCCAGGCCAGTGAAAGGCACTTTATTCCAACACAAGAGACTCTTCATGCAAGAGTCACCTCCCAGCAGGAGAACCAGCTGCACTTGACGTCCTCCAGACGAGTCACTGCCCATTAGCAGAACTCTCACACCCAAAATGCCCAGGAGGCAGGGGCAGCAGTAGGGGACAGAGATGTGAGAGGTTGTGTATCATCCTGGTCTGAGCCTGGAGTGATGCAGGAGACGAGACCCTTTTATTTCCAAACAAGGAATCCTGCAGCACAGACCACAACCCCTGGGCAAAGCCAGCACTAGAGATATGAGCCATGGCAGGTGACCTTCTCACTACCTGCCTTTCGTCGTGGGCTTGGGCTTCACAGGTCAGGCCACCAGACTGCCCCATGGCTGTGCGAGGCCCTCTCTGGCACTGGGCACCATCTGCCCACCATGGTTCAGGGTCGCAGTGACGAACCCAGTCTTTGCACCAGCTGACTTATAACCCCAATGTGAGGTGTTCTGCTGGCTGCTGGGAGCCTGAAGTCCCCAAAAGTGGCTTCAGATACTTGGAAAGCAAAGAGCCAGTAAGGAAAGGTAAACCACAGGACGGTTTGTCTTCGGAGAAAACCTTCAGCCGTGAAGAGGTGGGCTATTCACACTGGCAATAGTGGCACAAATGCTTTCCAGGTGTCTCATCTTCCCCCTCCAGCACAGAACACATCGCTAGTTGTTGCCAAAACCACACCTCGGTGCACAAAAAATGCTACCCTAGGGGTGGGGACACAGGAGGCAGGTCCCCCAGGACACAGCACTTTTGCCACTCCATCCAGGCTGTCACAGAGCAAGGGCTTTCAACTCCCCAGGGTAAACCACCTTCTGGTGCAACCAGGCCGCAGGCCCACAGGGTGCTGCAGCCCTGAGTTGTCTCTCTGGAGGCTCTGCAGAAAGACACTGTGTTTTTGCAGAGCTGAGCCCTCTGCTCTGAAGAGAACAGCAGCTGGAATGTTTCTGGGCCAGCTGTGCCTTTCACAGGCAGTTGAAAAGGCACCCCTGAAATGGTTAAGACCATGACAGGTAAACTGGAAGACTTTGTCTTCAAGATTTAGGACATCATGCTGGTGCCTCCTGCTTCCTTTTCCTTGACTGCCAGACTCACACAGCAGTCCTGATCTCCTCTGGAACCAAATCCCAGATTTACTGAAACCACCAAATGGACACAGCCTGTTCCGAGGTGACTAAATCCTGCCTGGTACATATCCCTTCTCCATAGGGAGGGGTCCCACCAAGTGGGTGGGCTCTTGACTCTCCACAAACCAGCAGCAGGCTCTGGGACTTGGGACTGGGGTGCAATGCCAGCACTTGCTCCACCTCTCCCAAGGCAGGAAGTCAGACCACGGCCTTCCAGCGCTTGTCCCTGCTTGCTTCAAACCTCAGTCTGGAGTCCTTGGTTTGTTCCTCAGCACTGGTAAAACCCAGCTGAGGAAGATGGTGGGGGCTTCAGGAGCAGAGCAGATGCTCAGAAACCAGAACCCCCTCCCAGCCAACCCTAAACCACAGCACGTGCCTCCCAGTCCCTCCTCTCGCACCTTCTCCTGACCGCCCACCCCTGTTAAAGGGTTTCCATTGCACCACAAGCCTCAGCAATGGGCATCTCCAAAGCAGAACCTCAGGGAGGGAAGGGAGGAGCTGTTACAGCCCATTCCCGAAAGGAAAAGCAGCCATCTGGGTTCAGAGCACCTCTGAGCAGCTCGGGGGGAACACACACACACTGCCATGGTTTGAGACAGGTGGGCTTAATGCTCCCTAACACGGACCGTGGGCCTTCTGCTGCCATTTCCCTGTGAATTAGCACTGCTTTTCAGACCTGACTGACAATGCTGACGTCTGTCTCTTATACCAGGAGTCATTCCCAAAGCTACTGTCACTTTTTCTAAATGAGTCAAAGCAGCAAAGGGTTATTAACCGGGGAGACAGCAAGGACAGGGTGGGAACATGCTGTTCTTTGACAGGAACTGTGCTAATGAACATTAGAAAATTAAAGATTAGAAAAACCTAAATAACAACTTCAAGCCTTCAAGAAAAGCTGCATTAAGACCCCAAGCAAAACAGCCAAGAGAAGAGAAAGTCCACAGTGGATTTTGGGTCCACTTTCCAAACCTTTCACCTCCAGCATCAGTTGCTCTATTAAACCAGAGTCTGACATTAGGCTCATCACAGTGGTATCCCAGGCCCCTCTGCTAATTCTGGGCATGATTTCAGCCAACCATCACCTGATCCTGATGGAAAACAGTTAGGTGATGGCTGAACAGTGGCTTTGCAAGCCACCAAGAGCAGCACTGCAGGCACAGAGCCCTGTCTTCTCCTCCAGCACACTCTGTGACACGCTCTGTGGGGACGTGTGGTCCTGTTGGCCTCTCTCCTTATTCCTCCTTGCATCTGGTTAATCCATGGAGAGGAAGAGGAGCTGCCACACCATGATGCTTGTGGCTTTGCAAGTGGCTTTCAGGTTTACTTGGATGGTTTACTTGAACACTTGAGTGTTTTTCAGGCTTCGGCTCCCTTGGCTGCTTTTACAGGACCAAGTCCAACCAAACCCTTCAGCATGTGCTCATCTCCAGGTAAGGGCGGCTCGTGGAGATCAGTGCTTCAGAAAAACACACTTCCCTGGATCAGGGCTGTGGGAATGGAGCTTCCACCACCAGAGCCCTACCTGAACGGGACCTCCTAGGGCTGCCTCTCCCCAGGAAAATCAGCAAAGCTGTAGAGAGGATCAACCTCTATTTTAGGTGTTTAAAAATAAGCAAAACTCACTCTCCTCTACAAAATAACAAAAATCCTGGAATAAACAGAGCACAAACTGTACCTTCACACATCCCCCAGGGTGAGTAGAAGGAGGCTGAGTCCAAAGAGAGTCACATTTTCTAGGGAACATGTTAGTGCAGGCCCAGAGCTGGTGGTGACAGGTAACCACCGGGCTCCCAGCTGCACCAGCTCAGTGGGAGACAGGGGGCTGGACCCCGGCTGGACGGATGCTCTAAATTAAGAATGAAAACACTGCCCCCCTGCTCAGCAGAAGGGTACACTCAAAGTGAGCCCTTGTCTGGGACAGCCAGCGGGCAAAGCTCTGCCAGAATCCAAAATACACTTGCAACTTGTTTTGAATTACTTTATGCAGGGTTTTAAAAGATGCTGAAAAATTTCCACCCAAGCTGGCCATGGAGCTGCGGGAGGACCCTGGGGTTTGTTTCCTCGTTCGGTAAAGCTGCTCTGAATTTCTTCCCCTGGGGAGCAAAAAGAGACAACTCTCGGGGAGGGCAGTGCCAAGAAGAGCGAGGGGACAGGACCCACCCGATGTGCTCTGACAGTGATTTTGGGTGCATAGCACCCACACCAGTGGCTGTAGGTGGGAGTGATGCTCCCTCCCAGCCTGATTTCTCAGGGCTCCCAGACTCCATGGACCCATGGACCTCAGCTAAACCCACAGATAAGCAGTTCCATGAGCACGGCAGGGCAGCCCCCACCGCTGCTGAAAGCTCCTGCTCGTGGCTCAAATCGATGTGGCTCCATTACAAACAAACCTGTGGGAGGGAGAGGGAATGAAAGAATCCCTCGAGGAATCTGTAAGGCACTGGAGGAGCTAAAAATAAACACCGGCAACAAGTCAATCTAGAAGCAGAAAGCTAAAATCCCTAATAATACAGGGTTGCAGGTGGAGGAGGGAGATGCCCAGCACCCTGTGCCCCAGCTCTGCTCATCGAGGATTCCGTGGAGAGTGGGGCCACAGGAATGTGGGACTGAGGGGGCATTGCTGCCTCTGACTGCCCCCAACAGAGCCCAGTTGTCATGCAGGGAAACTTGGCACTTCCTGTGTCTTAGCTCTGTGTTTTCAGATCACCTCGAGATGTGCCAGCCAACCCCAAGGAGCCAAGGGGCTTGCACCAAACTCCCCAGTCTCTCCTCCACTCCATTCCCAGCTCCAGAAAGGAAGCCAAATCTGGTGTCCTTTCCAGTTCTGGTCACTATCTTTCCCACATCCCTCAGATGATATCATTCCAATCTCAGGACTCATTTCTGTAGCTATCAGTGCTCCGCTCTGCAGTCTGCCCCCTTCGAGGCCCCTCCAGAGATATGTACCCCAATCCAGGCTTTCCACCCCCTGAATATGTGCCATCACAGACAGAAACCTCAGAGTGTGGGCCATGATGATCTCACAGCTATAAGGTAACAGAAACACTCCTGGAAAGTGGATAAAAGGCTCTGGATGGCAATTCAATCACAATGTGAAATTCAAATGTGAACTTTAGGACTTCACAGGACCAGAAAAGTCTGGCTCGGATGTGGTCGTGGTAGGTGAGAAGGGTGGAAGAGCCCTGAGTTTATCCACCAGGTACAGACAGAAAATTCCAGCCCACTGGAAGGTCCCAGCACCTGGGTAGAGACCTGCTCCTGTTGTCCACATCCCCAAGGCCAGCAGGGAAGGATGCATCCCAAAGGCCATTGCAAGATGCCCTCCATGCTTGTACCATCCCAATGCTGCTGTCCATAACAGGGCAACCATGTCCACAGCCAGAGATGTGCCATGGATGGATGCATCCATCTGTGGTCAGGAACAACACCTCTGCCTGTCTGGCTGCCCTGGCACAGCCAGGGTTCCGAAGGGCAGAGCTGGAGGGTCACGAAGCAAGGACAGGCCCCCTGGGAGCTGGGGGAGGAGGTAATTCGATGACTTGCACTTGCCTCCCACACCCCGGCGTCAGGCTCGGGTGACTAATGCTCCAGGAAGGGGATGCTGCTCTCCTGACATGGGACACGCTGCTAATCCCGAGGGTTTATCTGTCACTTCCGCGCGCCGGCGGCTGCGGGAACCAGCACCAGCTCCGGTGGGAATCACAGGGCCCCCGGTTCCCACCCAGCCCTGCTCTCCACATGCCCCCTGCCTTCCTGATCCCCCATCCCCACTCCTTGCTCCCTCTTTTTCAATAAAAGGAGGGAAAAAAGGGTGTTGATGGGGTGTTTGTTAAATCAAAGGAGCTGGGAATGCGTGGGAGCCTGATCAAGACACGCTCCCAACTCTTCTGCCGAAAAGGTAATTCCCTGGGCTGAGAGGGGAGAACAGGACTAGAGTAGGGACAGGGACCCTGAGATTAGCTCAACTGGTTAAAACTTGGTGCTAAGAACACCATAGTCATGGGTTCAATCCCCTGTGTGGGCCATTCACTTAAGAGTTAGACTCCATGATCCCTTCCAGCTCAGAACGTTCTGGGATTCTGACTCGCACCTGGGGTCGATGCCAACACAGGATAGGGAACCACGGAAGTATGGGGGCAAAGTTCCCAGTGACCACCAGCTCTGTGCCCTGCAAAGTGCCTCCCTACCCTGCTGCTCGTTCCAGGGACACCCATGGCCCCCAGCTCCAGGGACCAGCAGCTCACCCTGACCTGCCCATTGCTTGCACATCCAGCACCTCACCTCTGGCTCTGAAGCAAGAGCCCTGGACATGCCTAGAAGGATCTACTCAGCGACACAGACCCCACACCCTGGGTCCCCATGGCAGTGCCCACCAGACCAGTGCCAACTTTTGCCCACGGGCTGATAACCTGTCACCATGCAAGCACTGGGGCATGCAGCTCAGCAATAGCCCAGCTCTCCAGCTCAGGAATGTCCAAATAAATACAGAAATACATAAAAAGGCCATAAATAAGGTTGCCTGAGATGGCTGTTTGTCTCCTGCCTGGCTAGGACCCCCTCTCCCCTGCTGCTGTTTGCCTTGGCAGATGACAACTGGGTAATTTGTTTCCATTGCAATGAAGTCCCAATTAACTGGAATAAACTTTTTACACTAAGTGTGTTTGTTTAACAAACTGGCTCTTTCAGAGCCTCACCGAGACCTGATTGATGCATTTGAGGGGAGTGGAAACACGCTGGGTGCTTGGACATTAAAGCTGCAGTGTCTGAGCAGGCCGGGGCTGAAAGGGCTCTCTCTGTGTTTGGGAAATCAGAACTGACACCTCTGATGTCTGGACTGGGACAGGGATTTCAGCGTGGCCTTTGTGTACAAATATTGACGGTTTCACATTTGCTGTAGCTGACACCCCTCTTCAGTGTCCCTGCTGGCTGGGACATCCCCCAGGACCACGCTCTGCTCTGGTGGGAGGAGGTGGGATCCATCACGTGTGACTCAGCACATGGTCCCTCCTGGTGACAGCACTGGTGGCTCCAGCCAGCCAACAAAATCCCAAAGGTGGGCCTGACTCCACAGGACACTCTCAACGAGGCAGACTGATGTCTTCAGCAGCAGCCACACTCCTCCTCCCAACCTTCAGAGATTGGCTTCATGGCTTGTGAAGCCAGGGATTTACAGCAGCAAACCCAAGATGGCTAGAAACCAGCCTGAGATAGCTAGAAACTGGTTGGGAGTCTATGATTGGTTTCCAGTTCACACCAGAGTTTTCAGCAACTCCCCAGCTGGGGGGAAGAGGGGGAACACAGAAGCTTGATAGAAGCCCAGAAGCAGAGTCCTCCTCATCCTCAGAGCCATCCAACTGGGATAGAAATGGCAAAGGCAAGTGGACAAATTGCAGAATAGGGTTCTGGCACAACTGGGACTCAACACAGGTGGTCAAGATGCTGTGTGCAACCAGAAGGGCTTCCTGGAAACATCTGGGAACAAGGGAAACATCTGCAGGCAGCAGCTCTTGTGCTGTACCTCCTTCAGGAAGATTGCTGCTGAGACGACCCTCAGGACAAGCAAAGTTAAGCCCACGCATCTGCTGACAGCGGCCTAGGATCCAGGACAAAACCTTGAATCCAAAGAGGGACAAAAGAGGAATGCAGTGGGGAAAAGATGACCCAACCACCACCACCAGTATTGCCCAAAGGTGGGCACCAAACACCACTCTGGTGGTTCCGGTGGGATATCCCAAGAGGAAGGAAAATCCACACTGCTGCATGGCAGAGAAACCCCCCCTGGAGCTGTATTCCAACTGCCTGGTGAGACACTGTATGAACAATAAGCACTTCTGGAAAACAAAGCACCTCCGACATCCGAGGGGAGAATGAGGGCAACTGAGCTTTCTCTCCCTCTGTGCTTTTCCCTTCCTACCTCAAACTGCAAAGAAAAATCTCCAATGGCCCCTGCTTGCGACCTGTCAGCTCTGAGGTTTTCTTGAACCATTCATTGGGAAGGCTTTTCCATTTCAAATGTATAAATGGGAATTTGCAGGTCCTAGGGTTCCTTTCATCTCCTTCTCCAGCCCATTTCCTCAAAGCACTGCACTTATTCCCATGGGGCAAGGTGGTGTTTTCCTGTGGCTGGGGGTTGAGCTGATCTCACACAATTCTCAGTAAAATGCCCGAAGACAACTTCCCTGGGCTGTCCACAGCTTGATTCAGTCAAGTCTTTCATTAGGTGTAAAAAACATTATTCAGTGTTTCAGGCCCTGGCACAGGTTGCCCAGAGAAGCTGTGGTTGCCCCTGGATCCCTGGAAGTGTTTCAGGTTGGATGGGGCTTGGAACAACCTGGAATAGGAAGGTGTCCCTGTCCATGGCAGGGGTGGAACAGGATGAGCTTTAAGGTTCCTTCCAACTCAGGCCATTCTATGATTCCATGATTCTTCAGTAATTATTATCAGCTCTCCCTGACTTCAGGGTGTGTTGAAGCCACCAGTGGCAAGACTGAAAGTGGAGCTCTCTGCTGGCTGCCCAGGCTCCCTGTGCAGTCCATAGGGAGATGAGGCACTTCTGGGTGAGGAATTAATTTCCACATAAATTAGGTAGCAATACTGGAGGTGCTGCCCTTTTACATGATGTCCCAAGCATGAAGATACAAGCGAGCACCCTCACCCTCATCTCTTCCCACTGCACATCTCCTGAGAGCCACCACACTCCTCTAAATCTGGTGTCTGTCAATGCCAGGAACTGTGGGAGAGCTCAAAGCATGGATCACCTCTCTATGCACAGCATTTTGTTAGGATGCAGGAAAGACAGTGCATTTTCCTCCTTTTAATACCCTTTGTTGCACTCTTCCCTGAGCAAATTATTGCTATCTCCATGTCTCCCTACAGTCTGCCCAGCCCAGCCCTGTTCCCTCTGATTATCCCTCTCAGAGCAGAGCCAGAGGATAAACACCAATGCTGGAGCTCCCAGAGACCTGCCTGGTTGCTTGCAGGGCTAATGCTGTTATTTCTACCACCACTGGAAATCTCGCTTCTCAGGAGCTCAGGAGCTCAGAGAAGGGCTGTAGAGCCACCACCCACAGCACACGGCGAGTCCAGAGGAGGCCATGGAGATGCTCCGAGGGCTGGACCCCCTCTGCTCTGGAGCCAGGCTGGGAGAGCTGGAGGTGTTCACCTGGAGAAGGCTCCAGGGAGACCTGAGAGCCCCTTCCAGGGCCTAAAGGGGCTCCAGGAGAGCTGGAGAAGGACTTGGGACAGGGGATGGAGGGACAGGCCAAGGGGGAATGGCTTCCCACTGCCCGAGGGAAGGGATAGTTGGGATATTGGGAAGGAATTCTTCCCTGTGAGGGTGGTGAGGCCCTGGCACAGGTTGGCTGTAGAAGCTGTGGTTGCCCCATCCCTTGGGAGAGCACGCTGCCCAAGGCCAGGTTGGATGGGGTTTGGATTCATCTGGGCTAGTGGAAGGTGTCCCTGCCCATGGCAGGGGATTGGAATGAGATGGTCTTTAAGGCCCATTCCAATCCAAAGCATGCCGTGATTCTCCAGTTCCATGGCCCAGCTGTCAATCTGGTGCTGACAGTGGGAACATGGGGAGAAAACACCACAATGAGGTTTGAATAAAAAGCCAGATTAATCTGTGGCTGTTCCAGGAAATTGTACCTGAGCCCTTGCTCGTGCTGTGCTGAGAGGCAAAGCAGCGAGCTCTTAAGCTGCTGTGAGGTAGTGAGATTGGAAAAGGAGAATGAGGAAGGGAAATTTTCCCTCATGAGCAGAAATTTAACACACTCAACACTCCTGAAACCTGCTACAATGAGGTACATGATCAGCAGTCTCTGCGTAGGAGGGTGGCAGGATTGAAGAGGAGGGCACTGCACACTTACAATACACGGCATTGTACGTTTTTCTTTAGAATTACAGATCTTTTAGCAGTTGGTACTTGAATAAATATAGGGTTTACCTTTTCACCAAGGACCAGGACAAGGCACAGCACATCATACCTGAGCCACCACAGCACTGTGGGAGCTCAGCCTGAAATACATGTTCACAATGGATAAGAAATAACGTGTTATCAAGGATTTCGGTCTGTGAGTTGCGTGGTAGAAGATTCACAGAGCCAGCAGTTAAATCATAGAGTCATGGAAGGGTTTGGGTTGGGAGAGACCTTTAAGGGCCATTAAGTTCCAACCTCCTGCCATGGAGTGCAGAATAGAGTGGTCAATACAAATGAAAAATTACAATGTGATTAGGGAAACAAAAGAAGGGGGAAATGCATGGCTGGACATGGAAAATCTGTTGTTGGGAGCCAAAATCTAGCAATAGGTCTGGTTTTAAGGAGTACTAGAGCTACTTTAAAGCAGAGTCTGTAGGACTGCTTAAATGATGCAGAAAAGAAGAAAACACAGTCGATTATTATTCTGTGTTTGGGAAAAAAAGATGAATAAAATAATTCCTAGGAGAGATAAAACTCTCCTAAACCAATAGCATTCATGTTTACATCTAATGTGGCCAAACAGCACCAACCAGCCAACGTGCACCCAAGGCCGGGGAGAGTTTTCTGGGCTCTGCTGCTTGTTTTGAGCTAAGTTCAAGGCTGCCACATCCAGATGGAAATGGCTCCTTCCCACCAACATTCCCATCCAGCAGCGCAGATGACCTAGTCAACAACAGAATGGTCAGCCTGATACAGGGCCCAGAAGGCAGGGCTCATCTGGAATTAAATTAAGAAATAATTAAAGGATGTAAGTTCTAATTAAAGTCAGCCAGTGTGTCTTGGTGGAAGAGATGTTGTCAGCTGAGCCCGCTGTCACTCTTTAATGAACACACCTTCCAGGAACAGGCCCGCTGGACATTACGGCTCAGCTCAAAGTACTTCCTCACGTCCTGATTTCAGAAGATGGGACTGCACAGCACCAATAAAGCACATTAAATAGATTTAGAGCCGTCTGACAGGCCTCACACAGGAGCTGTCGATGGGGAATCGTTAGCAATGCTCCAGGGGGAACAGACCAGTTGATATTTTCATCGATGATCAAGACGAAAATACAAAATCCTTACTCAAAAAATTAGCAGATGACAGGAAGATTGATGTAATGGTAAATATTGATAAGGAGAGAGAGAAATGTGGGCTGCTTGGTAGTGCTGAGCCCATTCAAACACTGTACATGTTAATGCAGCCCAGCGCAGGATGACGCAGCTACAGAAAGGGATTTCAGGCCGTATTTATGAACAGGGACTGGACCCCAGACAAGAGAGAGCCTCCAGGAAGGCTCAAGGGTCACCACAGCTCTAATGTGATGCTGTGATGAAAAGGGCTGAGGCAGCTCTTGGGGGAGCTGTACGTCCTGCGCTGCTGGGACTGACAGTGGCACTCCTGCAATTAAGGTGCCCACGTTGACAGGGGACACTAAAACAGCAGAGCCTGGAGGGATGAGTCACAAATTGATCCAAAGGCTGGAGAGAATATCTTGCTGCGAAAGATTTGAGCTATATTGGGTTTACGGATAAAAATCTGCCACCCGCCCAAAAGCAGAGTGGTACCAACTGCTTTTATCCAGCGAGACATGGCAAGAGGCAGGGACTGGGAGATGGAGTCCAACAAGTTCTAGCAAGTTTTGGGTCAGGATTAGATGCCTCTCAGGGATGCTTAGAGGATTAGAGAACTCTCAGAAGGCAACCACAACCTCTTCAGGAGCTTGTGGCAACATTTACATCCCTGTAGAACACAGGACACCAAAGATCTAATAGACCTTTTCTTACCTGAATCCCACCCAAATGACTCCCAAAGGATAACTGGCCCTCTGAAGCTAACTCCTGCCATACACCAGGGTGAAGACTCAGGAGATATGTTTAATGGCTTTAAACTGATAGAGAGTACGTTTAGATTAGATCTGAGGAAGGAATTCTTCCCTGTGAGGGTGGTGAGGCCCTGGCACAGGTTGCCCAGAGAAGCTGTGGCTGCCCCATCCCTGGAAGTGTCCAAGACCAGGTTGGATGGGGCTTGGAGCAACCTGGGCTAGTGGAAGGTGTCCCTGCCCATGGCAGGGGGTGGAATGAGGTGAGTTTTAAGGTCCCTTCCAACCCAAACCACTCTGTGATTTTATGAGACAGTACCAGCCTTGGAGCAACAAGGAGCTGGGGAGGCACCGAGCTCCTCGAAGGTTCTGACCTACATGTCTGGTTGGCTATGAGGAGTCCCCATCAAGTGTTGTGCCAGAAGCAAAGCATGAGGGAAAGGGTCCTTCAGTCCTGGAGAAAGCCCAGCAGTGATTGCTGGATAAGCAGCTCAGGAAACACCTCAACCCACTTCTCCCTCTTGGTACCCGGCTGTGGTACTGGTGGCTGCATTACCTCCCAGGGCTAAAGCACCTCTGTGTTGACTCACTGCAGCAAACACTTTACTCTCTTGCTTAGCGGAGAACGCAGCCTCGGTTATTTTTTAAAAAATGTCCATCTTCCTACACTCGGCTCCCTCCCCGTGATTAATGCCGAGTGCCACAGTCGCGGCAGGGCTGCAGCTGCTGCTGAGGTGGCTCCTGCACCCAGCTCAGCGCTGAGCTGGCACCATCAGCCTCCCAGCACCACCAGCAGGGGAGGCAGCCCCGGGGTCAGAGCAGCAGGGCAGGCAGTCCCCACCAAAGGCCCAGGGATGCCCAGTGCCCAGGCACGAAGGGGCTGTGCCTGCTCTGCTCCTGTTTGCAGAAGCAGCAGCAGGGAGAGGTACCCCATGGCGGGCGACAAAGACTGAGCACCCGCCCCAACCCCAGTGGGCATTTTGGGGAACAGAATCCCATCAGTGCTACTGGGAAAGTGCCCAATTCAAGGCAACACAAACCCTTCGGTTGGGACAACAGGAAGCAAAATTTAAAGACTTTGAGTCCTTGTGTGGCAGTGCTGGAGGCAGGGAATCAGGGTCAGGCAGGTTTTCAATTGGACTGGAACTGAAATTACAGGGGTTTAAAAACCCCATCCCTGCTTTGGTTTAAAGAAAGGGGCTGGGGGGATCGGAGAAAAAAGCCCTGCAAGTTTCTATGACAACTGGTACAGTGAGAGCCCACACCGCAACCTCACTTAACACATTAAAAGCTGCACAGAAACAATAAAACCCAAAACTTTATTTCACACCAGGGTTGGGAGGGCCATTCCCAGCTGGAGAGCAGGGGCATGGCAAGGGGCTGGTCTAGGAGTGCCCTGGCCTGGGCACCCAGAGCAGGGTGAGTTCAGCCAGCCCCAAAAACTCGTTCTGCTCTCTCCTGGGCTCTGGGGACCACTGAAACCAAGCAGTCCTTGTTCTGACCTCCCTTGAGATAAGATATTTAATTTGGTTATCAAGGGCATCTTTGTCCTGAAAAATCATGGATCTAGAACAGTTTGGGTTGGAAAGGACCTTAAAGATCATCGTGTTCCACTCCCCTGCCATGAGCAGGGACACCTTCCACTAAAACAGGTGAATCCAAACCCCGTCCAGCCTTGCCTGCAGCACTTC
Organism: Corapipo altera; assembly: GCF_003945725.1. NCBI lineage: Eukaryota > Metazoa > Chordata > Aves > Passeriformes > Pipridae > Corapipo > Corapipo altera. The sequence goes on along the minus strand of NW_020884981.1, from coordinate 761,168 downwards.
CAGGGATGGGGCAGCCACAGCTTCTCTGGCAACCTGTGCCAGGGCCTCACCACCCTCACAGGGAGGAATTTCCTCCTAATACCCAATCTAAATCTCTCCTCTTTTACTTTAAAACCATTCCCCCTTGTCCTATCACTGTCTGTCCATGTAAAAATCGTCTCCTTCCTTTGAATAAGCTCCTTTAAGGCCACAATGAGGTGTCCTTGGAGCCTTCTCTTCTTCAGGCTGAACACCCCCAGATCTCCCAGCCTGTCTCCAGAGCAGAGGGTCCAGTCCTTGAAGCATCGTTGTCACCTCCTCTGGCCCCATTGTGGATGCAGGGCACTCTACCCTGATCCTCCAGCCCCAGCAGGTACAGAAGCCCAGGGTGAGCACTCTCACCTGAGAAGCAATAAAAAATAAAATGTGTAAGAGCTGTATTCACCCAGGCTTCACCAAAACAGTGGTTTTCAGCAGGACCCAGAGGGTGGTTGGGCACTGACCAGGCTCCCCAGGGCAGTGGGCACAGCACCAAGGCTGAGAGAGCTCAAGAAGCATTTGGATGATACCCTCAGGCACAGGATGTGACTCTTGGGGATGGTCCTGTGCAGGGCCAGGAGTTGGACTGGATGATCCTCGTGGGACCCTTCCAACTCAGCATATCCTGTGATTCTGTGATTCTGTGACTTACCAGGCACATAATGCAGTGTTGCCCTCCCAAGCTGCCTGGAGAGGGGGTCAAAAACAGGACAACTGGACCATTGGCAGGGGCCCCTCGCTGTTTACCAGCCTCGAACCAGCACCAGTGTCACAGCTTGGGAAGCAAATGGCAATATTAGCCTGGGTGAAGAGCCCAGATGCCACTGGGCAAACCAGTGGGGTGATGGCCTCCTCCATGCCCGAGCTTCTACTGGATCCCTGCCAGCTCTACTCCTCATCAGGGTGTGTCCTGCTCCCTCTGCAGCCACAGAGGAACAGCGATGGAGTTGATCCAAGATAACTCTCTGCCATGCCACAAGACACCTCCCACTGCTCATTCCCACTGCTGCTAACCCCCAGCTCCCTCTTTCTTCCCCCTGTTCATTCCTGCTTCTCCTAACCCCCTTCTCCCAGGCTGCTCAGGGTCAGCTCTGCTCTCCATTCCCAGATTGGCATTTGTCAAATAACCACGTTTCTCCAAAGTGCCTTTCCAGGATTCCCTTCCTTTCCCAGCACTCCAAGAGGATTAAAGCCCTGTTACCTGCCTGGAGCTTAGACTGAATCCAGTGGCCAAACTCCAGGGGAAATATTGTTTAAGTTTGCTGTACATTTTCAGTGTATCTCACCCCTCTGGTGAGATACCAGCACTGGAATCTCCTTGAATTATGTTGTGTGTAAAAGAGTTCGCTCCCGACTCTCCAGTAATTGCCTTAGCCAGGATTTGGGGTTGGAAGTGAGGAGCCCATGTTCCTAATCCCTTCTAGAGGGCTCCACTACCCTTCAGCTGCCAACCTGCACCCACCCCACAGACCTCAACACCTCTCTTCCACCCTCCACCACTTTGGTCGTCCCATTCCAGAGATGCTAGTGGTGGCACTTCATCCTTTCCTGCAACCAAAGCTGGGAAAAGCATTCTCCAACCCTGTTGGGGGTGGTCTGGGAGCAGTTTCTAGCAGCATTGAGTATCCCATGGTTCAGTGCAGAGAGATTGTCTTGGTAGGCTTCCCCTACCCCATCATTCCTTGCCATCATCAGCACCATCCCTCCCCACTTTCCATGTGCATCCTCCTCCCACTGCTCAGCACTTGGAACCTGAGCTGCCTGCTGAGCATCCCAGCTGAATGACTCTTAGCCACTGCAGAAGAAGTCAAACATAGCCTGTATGTGTGTGATTATCATCGTTACCAGAGCAATAATGTCTGAGCGAAGGAGGCAATGCAATGAACACTCTGCTCAGGAACACATCGCGCTTACTATGATGGCCCTTAATGCCTCCAAAATGTAAATACCGATTTCTAGATCTTTAAAACCACCACGGTTTTACAAGATAATGATTCAGCAAGGAAACACTTTCATCTAAGTGCTGGAACAGAAAGGTTTGAGTCTGCGAGATGAAATGTTCTGCTGTAAGAGGAGGGTGACAAGGAATTAGTTGCAGAGACAGCTCGGTGTAATGACTGCGAGGCAAAACAAACAGGAGCTACTGCTTTCTGGGAGGTGGTTTCAAAGGTTCCTCGTGTGTTTACACATATGAGGCTGGAGGACAGAAGGCGGGGGCAGCCTTTAATCTGAGATGGAGACAGATCTACCTGAAAGGGCTGTGGGATTCTGCTGGAGCAGGAATGGTATCCGAGACAGCAGGGCTCTCCAGCACAGCCACATTGTCCCAAGGGACAGGAGAAGTGGATCAATGGAGAGCCTTTTGTGTCACTACAGCTGTGTCTCTCTTGACACCTCAAAGTGCCTAGCACATATTCACTGCTTCCAAGTGACAGCTCTCCTGACAGCTGAGCATTGCTCTCGGCACAGGACACAGCGCGGGGAGGGACGCGGCAGCTCCCACTGCAAATCAGTGACACTTTAATTAAGCCCAGGTATTTCAGCCTGCATTTGCCAGGGGTTTTATGAGTGTTATTACTACCAACAGTTCCTTCTGGTTTGAAGAAACTGAGTTCCAGTTGGTGCCTGACACTGAAGAGCAAAGATGTGCCTGGGGGAATCAGCAAACACACCGGACAACCTCAGTTCCTGACAAGAGACTTCCACCCAGACGGTAATTACCTCCTGTCCCAGAAGAGCCTATTCCTGTCTCTGAGCAAGGTGTCCCTGGGTCCTCAGCCAGTGGCTCCTTGCTTGGGAAACTGCCTTGAGAGAGCAGCCAGGGCCCTCTGTTAGAAGCTTGGAAGAACCTCTGGAAACCTGGATATTCTAACAGCTGTATGAGCATCTTACAAAAAATTGGGGTGACAAAGGAGTGAGCAGGTCAGGAGTTGGACTCACCCCACTTGGTGCTTCTTCCCTGATCCCTACAAGCTCTGGTCAGATCCCAGATAGAGCTAGGCTGCAGCCAGGGTTGCATAAACTGCATCAGATGAGAATTATTAGCTCAGGATATATCAATCTGACATATGAACAACCTGCTTTGGAAACACAGGAAGGCATCTGTCCCTGTTCACACAACATGGCTGGAGCAGCCAGTGTAGATGAGGACACCTGTTAAGATGTTGATTCACAGCTGGAATTGTGGCCATTCCCAACACACCAGGCTCCTCTCCCAGGCATTTCAGCTATGGGAACTCCTTGTGTGCCTGTTCTTCATTGCCTGGTCTCTACCCCTTTCAGTTCACAATTGATGTAACTTTTCTTAAAATTAATGCTTCAGCCTTCTCAACTCAGGCTGCATCCCTCTGTTTAACATGGAAAGAGGGAACAATACTTCCCAGACCAAAAGCCTGGAGTCCCAACTCCTAATATGGGCCAGCTCTTGCAGGAACATCATAAACATGCTCACTGAAGCCCTTGGAAGCAGAAGTGCCTTCCCCAGAGTGGGCAGCAGCAGCGTTTCAGCTCCAGTGGCTCCAACCTGGGCACCTCTGACCTCCCTTCCTTTCCACTCCATATTTGGGGCAACCCAGAAGATCTGTACCTTAAAACCTCATGGATATAATGAGGGGGGAAGAGCCATCAAAGGCTGGTGGGTGAGGGTGGACACTGCTCCATGCCCTTGATGAGCACTGGGATATTCCGGGCACTTTGGGAACACCCAGCTGCTGGCTGAGACAGACTGATGGTAACTATGGAGTGAGAACAGCATTTCCATTTCTGAAGGGAAGAGGCAACAAAGGAGGGAACTCAGGGCAACACAAGAAAACTCAGCTTGATGGAGTGTCCAGGGAGGAGGAGGAGGGCACCTGATCAGAGAAAGCTGAACATGGCAGGAATGGAGCAAGAGTCACTCCCAGAACAAGTGGTGACAAAACCCACTGCTGATATTTCTGGCATGTGTATCTTTCCTTTTTCTATTTCCACAAACTCCACCTTCTGTGAGAGCCCCGAAGCCCCAGCCTGAGAGCAGAGCTGCTCTGACCCTGCTCCCACAGCTCAGGGCTTTGATGGCAGGTGAACTGCTGCCTTGGAAGCCAGAAAAGGAAAAGCAGAGGCGAGGCACATTCAGTTTGCTCTGGCATATGGGAACTGGAGGAGCAGCAGCTCCCTGTCAGACTTCTCTGGGCTCACCATCCTTGCCACACAGATGTGTCCAGGAACCGGCACAGTTTGGCTCAGCTCTGGGAACCAGCTGTTTCCCACGCTCTGGCTGCTCGCCACCACCTTGCCCAGGGCTCAGGGAACTGTGAATGCAGGCTGTGGAGCTGCTGCAGAAGAGCTGAGCTCTTCCAAGCCCTTGGCAGGTCCACCAGACCTCTGGCAGCTTGCAAGGATCTTTCTTTGCTGAGGAAGACCAGCTATAGCCCTGCCAGAGACTGAAGGGTCTGTAAAGCATCTGGTCCAGCCTTGCAGATGAGTTGCAACAGTGCCAGGGTCAGCCAGTGGATCAAAAAGCCAAATGGGGTGGGGGCAGTGGCCACAAACTCACCAGTCACAACCCCAAAACAGCTACTGTAGAGCATAAATAGTATGGGCATTAACCAGTGTTATGACTAGCCAAGTCACAGCTGGTATCACAAGCTGCTGGGCCAAATCATGGAGATCCCGTGGCCTCGTGGCACAGAGGAACAAGCACCCATAAGACAACCTGTATCTACAAGACCTCCTGCACCAGCACTCCCCACTCTGACCCAACAGCTCCACGCCTTCAGCGAGATGGGAAGCCCATGTTCTCCCACTCAAGGTAGGGAAACATTCCTCATTTCTCAGAGGAGATGAGTTATAAATGTAGCCCCACAAATTGTTGCTACCTGCCGCCAAAACCACCCCGCAGGAAATCCCAACAGTAAAAGCTTTTTACATATTTCCTCCAGATCTCTTGCTTAAAGCCTCCCCAAAGCTTCAGCTGGAATAGAGACACTGGAGATGCTTCAATCTGTTCTAAGCCTGCTTGTCAAAACACAGACTCCTCACAAGCACACAGCAGCACTACAGAAAGGAGCACCGAAATCCTGCACAGCTGTTGGGAGAGGTCACAGAAACACGGAGATGAGTCCTTTGCCAAATGTGTGTTCATTTTGTTGTTGCATCCACGGTGACTCCACCATCTCCTGAGATATTCCTCTGATCTCCCAGAAAGCCATACGGGATCAAACAGCCTGGGAAATGGCTCAGGCTGTATTTCCAGAAGTCTTTAGCTGCCTGCAGTCTTGGAAAGCTGATGAGTTGCACTGCCTTGAGGTGAGGGGGCAGAGGAGCTCCCTGAAATCAGACTTTCAGCATGGACCTAGAAACCAGCATTGAGCTTTAGAAACTTTTGGTGGCATAAAGAGGGACCAGCAGACAGGGGAAGAACATGCACACACACACACACACTTGCTCTCCCATCAAAGACAGGGAGCAGACAGGACTGTACAACGCTCCGTGACGCAGTCTGCCCTCCTTGGACATGCTCCCTCTGATGCCAAGCCTAACTCAGACCAAGGATGCTGCCAGGGTGCTCGCACTGCTGGGATGCAGCACTGCAGGAACCCTTTGGAAAGCAGCAAAGGGCAGAAGAACAGTGAGTTTTGGAGAAGAAATTTCCTCAACCCGGTTCCTTCTGAATTTTCCAAAACCCTGCTTCTCTGACAATCCTGCAGGTCACAGCACTGTCCTGCAACTCCAAATCCACCTGTGGGTTTTTTGTCACAAGAAAGGTGATAACCTATAAACCTTCACTCCCCCAAGCAGAGCAAGAGCAACACAAGGTCCCACACACGACATGCTCAGCAGCACAACACCCAATTCAGTGTCAGGGCAGAACCCAACCTCTCAGCAGGGAGACTCTGCCGTTATCCAAACAATGATGGTCACAAATCTATCCTTCCAGCAGGCACAACCTTCTTGCTTGAAGGTGCCGTGCTGGGGCAAGGCTCTGTTACCTGGTCTGCACACTAAGTAACCAACTGCCCAGATTAGTGGGGTGGTTTGCAGCAACTTTGCTCAAGTCCAGGATTCCAAAGAGCCTCTCCCCCCCAGTCTCAGCTCATGGTGCTGTTCCAACCCCAGTGGATGGAAGAGGACAGACATCACCATCAGAGCACGGCGGTGGGAGACGTGCGTCAAGATCAGCCCCTGGTGACACGGAACGAAACCCTTCTATTCTCCAATGCAGCTCAGCTGTGCAAATCAGGAGCAGAGGGAGTCAGAGGTGGGAAAGGTCACCCCTGCTCCCAGCTCTGTCCCTCAGGCTCAGCCAAGCTGTCATGGTTCCTTCTGACCTGATTGAACGATTTGCATATGCCCCGAAGCCAGGATGACTGACAGCCCTTCCACTGTTATCCTCACTTGTGTAATTGCAGCAGCTATTCTTGTACATTGAAATGTCTAATCTTAGCAAGGCACGGAGCTGCTGGGGAATATGGACCAGCCGGGAATTTCCATGCAATTGCTCACGACTGCTACTGGCACTTACTTTGGTTGGTAGAAGTCCTTCTTGTCTGCGGACCCCAGGCTCTGTAAAACACAAAAGACAGAGGTATTTATTTTTTTTAACCCTTCGCCAAGCAAGTATCACTGATAAGGATGTGTGGGGAGCAGAGAAAGGACATGTCTATTATTTTTCTGCCCGGTGGGTCTGAGTGGGCTGGACAGGACAGCTCAGACCTCCAGCCACCCAACAGCCATAGGCAGAGCCCACAGCAGCCAAGGATGTAAAAGCAGAGCTAAAGCAAAGATGAGGGGATGCATTAGATCTGAAACCAATGTATTCAGGCATGACTGCATCTCCTGTCACCTGCAGAAGTGTGGTACCTTGTGTCAGGAGGGCACTCATGTCCTTTCAAGTCCGCCCAGCTGGGAAGAGGACAAAGTGCAGGGTTTTGTGGAGGGACCAAGCCACCACCACTGCAGAGACCCTCTGGCAGGGCAGTGGCTGAGCCCTAGGCCCACAGTTATCCCCAGAAGCAGGACCACAAAATCCTTCTGCCAAAACAACATCAGACCCCAAGCATGCACAGAACTGGGAAGCAGAGAGAGCCCCGATGCTCACTCAGGTTCCCATGTGCTGCCAACTCCACTCCCAGCACAATCTAATAGAAGTCTGAGAGAATCAAAGATGGGCTGCCGGGTGTCAGGGTCCCCTGGGAGACCCCAACCAGGCTGATCCTCCCCACGGGGACCCTGGGGGAGATTGGCACTCCACAGACCCCACTTTGGGTACAAAGTGCACAACAGAGAGCATGGGTACAGCCCCAGGCCTGGCCCTGCTGTCTGATGCACCCCACAGACACCTTGGGCTCTCTCCCAACACCTCCTGACACGGAGACACCCTAGGTGGAGGCTGGCCCCTGACCCTGCTCCGAGGCCCTGGCTCATGGTACGCACTCCATGAGCACAGGAGAGTCCCTGCACCGTGGATGTGCAGGGACAGGGTGTGCCCAGCTCGGCAGGATGCTCATGGCCCTGGGACAGACAGATACAGACCCACCGAATCTGGGTGTCAGCAAAGCCGTCGCACAGCCACAGCCCTCTCCTCCTCCTCCTCCTCCTCCTCCTCTGTCTCCTCCTCCTCCTTCCCCTCCTGGTCTGGGGGTGATCCTCGTCCTGGCCCCGTGCTGGTGGGCAGCAGCGTGTGCCAGGGTGGAGCAGGTTCGCGGCAAGCCCGCTCGGGCTCTGGGGTGGCTGTTGTAGTTTTGCTCCGTGGTTGCCAGGCAATGCCGAGCTCCAGCTCGGAACAACAGGAGCAGCGGGGCCGAATGCTAATCAGGGCTGCAAGAGCAAAGCTTCCCCTCACCAGCCAAAGCCATGGGGAGCTCCCACCCTGGGGCTGAAAAGCCAGCAGGGAGAGGAGGGCTCCAGCTTTTAAGCAGGTGGGGATCCCCTGTCACCAAAACATCCCCCAAAAGGGAGCTCTGGCCAAACCAGCGAGATGGGGACATAGTTTGGTGGTGGCGAGCCCTCTCCATGGCACAGAGACATTGGTCAGACAGTGGCACAGTGGAGAGGCTGCAACCACCCCACAGTGTGGGGTACGTGGGCCTGGATGTGTGTCACCCTCATGCTCATCTCTGGGCACACACCTGAGCTCCATCTTGGGGTAGGGCTGGGAGCACACAAGGAGTTGCCCTTTGGGATGAGAAGCTCATTGGAAATGGCTGAAGATGTGTCAGGGCAGGTTTAGGTTGGATCTCAGGGAAAGGTTCTTCCCCCAGAGGCTGGTTGGGCACTGAACAGGCTCCTCAGGGCACTGGGCACAGCACCAAGGCTGCCAGAGCTCAAGGAGTGTTTGGACAACGCTCTCAGGGACAGGGTGGGATTTTTGGGGTGTCCTGGGCAGGGCCAAGAGTTGGATGGATGATCCTTGTGGATCTTTCCAACTCAGGAGATTCTGTGATTCTCTGGTTCTCAGATCTCACCTGCCCATGTGCCAATTGCCATGTCGGTGCAAAAGCTCTGAGCACTCCCCACCAGCTGGAGATGGGCTCACCCCTGGGCTCTCCCTGATGCTTCTCTGACCCGACAGCAGCAAGAACCTACAGCAAAGCCCCGTGGATCAACGGCCAGAGACCAAATTGGGGTGATCCAATGCTGCCACAGCACGCCCGGAGAGGTGGGGGAGTGTCCATCCTTGGAGACATCCAAGACTCACTGGACATGGCCCTGGGTGTCAGGACTATTTGGTGTAGGTGACCCTGCCTGGAGCAGGGTTGGGCTAAGTGATGTCCAGGAGATCCCTACATCTCCTAAACCACTCCATGCATTCCTGAGGCAGCAGAGAAATGAGCACAGCAGTAACTTCACAGGGTGAACACCCTGAGTGAGGGGATCTGTCCTCCAAGCCCACAGCATACCTTTGTTGCAGCTATGGATTGGTTTCAACAAAGCTCATGAGTCACAACAAATTCAGTTCCTTCTGCTCTCTGTCCTAGTGGGGATAACAGACAACTGTTGATATTTAAGGAGAAACCACCTGCAAACAGTTTTCTCAACACTACTGAAACAACATCTGCAAAACCTGCACCCCACACAGCCAGACACTCTACCTAGCTATGGCTGAGGTCCATGGGAAAAGCTCCCATCAGTGCCAAAGCCAGAACTAAGATTTTCAATATCTGAGATAAAACAATGAGGCACTAACTTTGCAGAGAGATAAAACCCCCCCAACAGTAAATTGGGCGGTGATCGCAGTAATGATGAGCCAAAATTGCTGATTTTAAAGCTTAGTAAGAAAATAGCAAATAAGGAAGAGAAGCAGAATTCCAGCAATATGACCAAGGAATTGGGACTGGAGCAAGACCAGGAGCAGGGCTATTGCCCCTGCACAGCCCTTTGCCTCCTTACTCTCTTCCCAGAGGAGAACAGGGCCGTGCCCAGCAGGCAGATGGAGTTACATGGGTCCATCCCACCACCCTGAATTTCTCTCTGCCAAGCAAGCACAAAACCAAGGCAGCAGTGGATCCAGAGGGCTCCAGGAGAGCATCAGGAATCACCAGTGAATGGAGGAGAGATTGCTGGAGGCCTTTCCAAGGGCAGGGACATCACAACTACCTGGTAGGAACTGGCCCAGAGCACTGAGAGAGCTCAGAGTAGAATCTGGGAAGATCCTCCCAGTCAGGGGATCACTGAAGAGAGTAATGAGGAATCATGTAGGGAACGGGTGATGGGAGGCTGAGGGCAGGACCGAGTGTGGGCATTGCCCTCTGTGGTGTCACACATGAAGGGACAGCAGTGTGGGCTGGGACAATGCCACCTGCTACCACCTCGGTCCCACTGGTGCAGCAGTCTCAGCAACCCCCAGAGGGGAAGCTTAGGGAAAAGTGGCCAAAGGAAGGGCGGGATGTAAGGAAGCAGAGTGGGGCAAAGGGAACACACAGCCTGGATCTTAGGAAAAATGTCCCAGCACTGGGATTGAACAGTTTTCAGTGGGAGGGATAGAGCTGACTAGATAAACCAGTGCAGAGGGGACTGGCCTTACTGGGAGCTGGGATTGTCTTTTCTTTTCCTGTCGGTGCCTGAAAACGCGGGAAAGAAGCAAATGAGCAAAAGGTGGCCTGGTGTTTTCCCGCGCCTTCTGGGAGGAAAGATCAATTCCTCCCAAACTGAGAGGGGATCTGGAGGCTTTCATCTCTGCAAGCAAACAATAAAAGCTCGAACGCCGGCCTGCGTGTGTGCGCTGCTCCTGGATGGTCTCCAGGCTTCCAGGGGAGCGTCTGCTCGTGGCTCCTGTGCATCAAGGCATAGCTGGGGACTCCAGAGAGGAGTGGGATGGCTCAGCTTCCAAAGAAATCTGGGAGGCCCACAGGTTCCCAGGGACCTCCTGCTGTTGCTCAGGATGCTAGGGACACCCTGGCCTTCCTGGGATGGGGCGAGTGGAGCATCACCCGGTTCAGAGAGTCCCCCGTGAGCCCCAAGCTTGCAGTGTGAGTCACCTCCAGTGGGACCTGCTCCTTCTCGCTTGCTCACTTCATTGATGACTCAGGATTTAGGAAGCACAGTTTAAATCCCTTAATGAAATAATGGAGAGAGCGATTTTTATCAGTCTGTCTTTTTAAAACAAATACCTCAAGCGAGGCTTGTGCCCACCTCCACCCTTTCCTCCCAAGCCATGTGGGCATGGGCAGCATGGAGGCACTGGGAGGGGATGAGCAGCCCCAGCTGCCCTGGCATGTGGCACTGGGCAAAGCAGCTACCAAAAGTTACCAGCCTTCCCCCTCCATCCCCCGAGTGCTCAAGCTCCTGCTGCCAGCAGGGCCAGGAGGAGAAGGCAGGGTACCAGGGTGCCGTCCCAGATGATGGATGTCCTGCCCCCAGAAGTGTCCAAGACCAGGCTGGATGAGGCTGGGAGCAACCCGGTCTAGTAGAAGGTGTCCCTGCCCATGGAATGGCAGGGAATAAGAATGTCTTTAAGGTCCCTTCCAACACAAATCCTTCCATGGTTCTATGATTCTCTGGTCCCAGAGCCTGGTAGTGCCCCCAGTGCCTCCCCCCTGGTCACGGACCTTTGAGCACCTGCCCTTTTGGGTGTGTCTGGGCATCATCTTGGACTGATTTTCTCTGGAGAGAAACCAACCACTGGAGCAGAGGTAGCAGCAGAAGGAGACACTGATGTCAAGCTCCTGGGTGCCAGGATTTTGTCTACTGAGGAGCAGGGCCTGCCTGTCAATATGATTAACAAAGTGTTGTCTCGAGGTCATTGTCATTTCCATCAGTATCCTCTGTCTCTCCCCATGCACGAGCTGGGCCCACATTGCCTCTGCTGTGGTTAAGGGACCTCTGTGTGATGCTCAGAGCCCTCTGCCCTGGTAGAAAAGCCCAACATCAGTGCTGGAAATGCAGCCTCACAGAAACACCTGCGAAATGATGCAAAGGAAAGGGAAGGCAACAGGACACCAGCTTCCCTGGGGCTTTTAGAAACAGAAGATCACAGAACAGATTGGAAGGGACCTTAAAACTCATCTTATTCCAACCCCCTGCCATGGGCAGGGACACCTTCCACTAACCCAGGTTGCTCCAAGCTCCATCCAACCTGGTCTTGGACACTTGCAGGGATCCAGGGGCAGCCACAGCTTCTCTGGGCAACCTGTGCCAGGGCCTCACCACCCTCACAATTTCTTTCTAATACCCAATCTAAATCTCCTCTTTTTCAGCGTAAAGCCATTCCCCCTTGTCCTGTCCCTCCAGGCTCTCGTCCAAAGTCCCTCTCCAGCTCAGTTGAAGACCCTTTAAGCCCTGGAAGGGGCTCTCAGGTCTCCCCGGAACCTTCTCTTCTCCAGGCTGGACACCCCCAACTCTCTGAGCTGAGAGGCCAGACTAGATTTGCCAGACATAAGGGCCCATACTGAGGTTCTCAGAAATCACCTCTGCCAGGGTGTAAAAATGCAGCCTCCCAAACTAGCAGAGGAAAACCCAGTGACATCTGGGCCTGTGCTAGGGCTTGTCTAGTGGCATCGAAACCAGTGGACCAGGGAGAAGGTGTATCATCTTCCTGATGGCGTTCCCAGCACTGCCCTTCCCACCCCTCCCCCGGTGCAGGGTGATGGAAGGGACACACAGGTGACAGCCCAGCTCCCTCTGGCACTGCAAAACAGGCTCCTTGTGCACATAAGACGTGTACAAAGTGTTAAAGACATTTGTGGGCTCGTCTCTATTTAAAACACAACCTACAGTTATCCAAGGGCTTTTTTAACCTGTTGGCATGAGTCCAGAGGAGGACACAGGGTGGAGGCCCTCTGCTCTGGAGCCAGGCTGGGAGAGCTGGAGGTGTTCATCTGGAGAAGGCTCCAAGGAGACCTGAGAGCCCCTTGCAGGGCCTAAAGGGGCTCCAGGAGAGCTGGAGAGGGACTTGGGACAAGGGATGGAGGGACAGGACAAGGGGGAATGGCTTCCCACTGCCAAAGGGCAGGGATAGATGGGATATTGGGAAGAAATTGTTCCCTGTGAGGATGGGGAGGCCCTGGCACAGGTTGCTCAGAGAAGCTGTGGCTGCCCCATCCCTGGAAGTGTCCAAGGTCTGGTTGGACGGGGCTTGGATTCACCTGGTCTAGTGGAAGGTGTCCCTGCCCATGGCAGGGGGTGGGATGAGATGGGCTTGAAGGTCCCTTCCAACCCAAGAACATTCCTTGATTCTACGAATCTGGGCCAATATGAGTGCTTGAATTTGTTCACTTAATTTCTCTTTTCATGCACTAACTACATAATTTTGCATGTTATTTAAATTCTATATTTCCCAAGCTCCAGTTACACAACATAGATAACATACCAGGCCAGCTTCCCTAGGCCAGCTCAACTCCAGAGCCAGCCTTGCTGGTCCCTGGTCAGAATTAGTACAACATGCTGCAGACAGAAACAATGAGTGATACAAAGGAGTGTGCTGAATTCCAAAATTCAGCCAATAAGCTGGGGAGATAACAGACGCTGAGTTGGAAACAAGGATGCTCACAGAGGGGCTAAGACAGATACCTCAGTATTAATTATTTATTCCCTCCAGCAGACATCAATCTTGTTGTACTTTTTCCTCTCCTAAATGTTGCCAAGCATAATCTCAGCTCATCTTTTTTTCTAGGCAGTGTCCCTGGGAGAACGAACTTATTAGTGAGGCTGGAGAAGCCTCATGCAATTATTTAGAAACTACACCAAAATAATTCCCAAAGACCGGCAGCCGCTCGCAGGTGGCAGCTTTCAAAGTCATTCCAATAAAATCTGGCTCAGTAACTCCCAGCGTAATCAATGCCCACACAAACAAATGGGAGAAAAACCAAGGGATGAGTTATTTCTCCACGCTAAAAGAGGATTCTGCAAAACAAACTTTGGGGCCACGGCTGGCAGAGGGCTGTGCCCTGCCATCCTCACCTGCTCACCTGCCTCAGAGCCCCTGAGCTGGGCTCCTGAGCTGGGCTGGGTATTCCAGGGGGATTTGGGCACAGGCAGGAGGTGCTTGGCCCCCAGGGCAGGACAGGGATGTGGAACCAAGGCTGCACAGCCCGTCCCCCCCATCAGTGTTTCTTCCCCTGGATCCCGGTGGTTCTGCTCCCAGGCACAGCCATTCCTCAAGCTCTGTGTATCTGCAACATGCTGCAGTTATGAGTAATCAGGAGGTGATGCCTGACTGTCAGAAGAGGAAGAAAATTCAGAGCCTGGGATGCAAGTGGTTGTTTGGGAGGAGGAGCTACCAGCTACCAGTACCCCCCAAGCATGGGCTGGAGCAGCCTGGGGCTGGGCACACCATGCTCCCCATCTCCCTTCAGCCCCCTGGCATGGGCTTTGCCAAGAAACCAAAGGGCTGTGGGAATTCTGCCTCCTCCCTGACAGACACTGACTTGCTTCCATGGGATCCAGCTCCCATCCCACCTGCCCCCAGCACTAGACCCTTCAAACAGCCCCAGCACTGCCAGGGCCTTGGGCTAGTACAGCTCTGAGCACCCTCAAAACATGAATGGAGGCCAGAGGAACCCTCAAATTCTCAAACCTGAATTTCAAGCTGGATGAACCAGGTTGCTCAGCCAAAAATCATGGGTGATAACTCCTGCCTCGGATGTAGCTCCCAACCTGGGGGGAGGTCCAGGCCCCCAGGCTGGCAGCAGCTCTGCACCCCCAAAGGCCAGCTGGGAGGGAGAGTAGATCCCACCTGAGTGCTGGAGTATGGGAGGGATCAAGGAATGGAGAACAGGGGTGTCTAATAAAGGGTCACACAGCAAAACAAAATCTGGTGGCAGGGGAAGGGTCAGGTGGGGCAGGCAGTGCTGCTCAGATGGAAAATCCTGGCTCGAGGGTGGGAGGGAGGAGGACACCTAACCCTGGGAATAAGGAAAAGGTCTTTGTTGGAGGATGGCACCAGTGGACCATGGGGAGGTGTGTGAGCCATCAGTGTGTGCCAACCCCAACCTCTCACCATCGTGGTCCTGCCTCCCCCCGCCTCAGCTACAAAGGCTCTGCGAAGGTAATGGCGATTCCCTGCAGTCTCAGCCCAGCCAGGGGAGGATGCCAATGGCTCCAACATGTTCATTCTTCAGCAGCAACCTCATCCCAGCCAGCTCTGGAGCGGGAGCCTGACCCAGCTATCACACCCTGACCCCGTGCACACACATAGGGCATTGATGCACATCCAAGTTGGGCTTTGAGTTCAATGGAAAGTGAAAAACAAACTGGAAAACAGAGAAGAATAGTTTTGGACCATTTAGGGGGGAAGGAGGAGGGAAACATGGCTACGCACACATGGTACACTGAAGTAATCCAGAAAACAGAACCAGGTCCTGTAGCCACCCCCAGCAGAACAGCTCAACAATCACTTGAGAGATGGAGAAGCTTCTGGTGTCCTCCAGGCAGCTGTCATTTCTGGAGACACCACAGATCTACAGGAGAAGAGGTGCTGTGTTTCAGTGGCTCTCTGATGCTACGGTGTTGCTCAGACACTGACCTGACCCCAGCACCTCACAATGCCAGGAGGTGGGAACCCACACTCAGGCGCTGAATCCTTGTCTCTGGTTGCTCATCCATCCTCACATCTGGGGGCCAGGAGGGGAGACCTTGGTGTTTTTCTAGGAGCTGAAACACAAGTGTAAACTGGTACTTTGGAAAATGGGGTTCATCTTCCACCAGAGGGTGGTTGGGCACTGACCAGGCTCCCCAAGGCACTGGGCACGGCCCCAAGGCTGCCAGAGCTCCAGGAGTGTTTGGACAACGCTCTCAGCATCTGATTGTTGGGGTGTCCTAGGCAGGGTCAGGAGTTTGACTGCATGATCCTTACAGGTCCCTTCCAGCTCAGGATATTCCATGATTCTGTGATCTCTCCAAGCCCCAGGACAGTGATGGGACATCTGCCCCATTACCAGCCCCTCACTCCAGATCACACTTTTGCTGGATCTGGCCCTGCCAACAGGTTGTTCTCTTCAGGGCCAGGCCAAGCTGGAGCAGTGCCAAATTCCCCAACATCATTAATTCTGCTTCCTCCTCTTCCTCCTCAGAGCTCACCCTTACAGGCACACTGCACAGCAGAGCATCGATCCACAGACACCTGTGTTGGACTGAGGGGAAAGGGAGCCAGGCCCCGGTGCTGGCACAGCTCCACTGACCCCCCACCTCCCACATCTCCTCCCACTAGGCAGTTACACTCACACAACTGGGCTGGCTGCAGCACAGACCCTCGCAGTGACTTTGGCTTCCTCATCAGCTGGGTAAGGAGGAGTGACTCTATCCCTACCTGCCCTCCTGCTGGAGGAAAAGCGAGTCTGCTAATGAGCATCTGCCAACACCCCTCATTAAACAAGTCCATTTTCACTCTGTCCTTGCCTTCCCACCCCCTGGCAGCATCCTCCCAGCCCTGCTTTCCCCAGCTGAGCCTCTTCCTGGCCGTGCTCCCTGTGTTCACCCACAACCCCCTCACAGCTCACACCATGCTAAGGCTGACCCGAGCTCCAAAGCATTTCTCTACCGAGACCTCATCCAGGAAACTTTGTTTTTCCCACTCCTATTGTACTGGTGCACGCCTGCAGGAGTTCAGTCATGCACATGTAGCCAGGCACACACGCACAGGCTCCGTGTGAGAGTCTCCTGTGGAAGCAGCTCCCGGAGCCGTGCCGGGGCCAGCACAGCCCGACCCTGCACTTGCTGCTCGGTGCAGCTTCTCCGGATGAAAGAACTTGTCAAATTGCCGGCAAAACCACCAGGACTTGTAAACCTGCCAGCTCAACAGCACCCAGAGTGATATGCATGCACGGGTGTGGGCACCTGCACTCCCAGTTTGCATTAATCCAACCCTCTGGAGAGCCCAGGAGGGTGCAGGAGCTGCCAGGCTGTACAGTCACCCACCGCCAGTGCCACCCGTGGGCTGCACATCCTCCACTCTCCACCTTATCTCTCCTTCTTTTTCATGATTACAGCCTGCAAACTATTACAGCAACTCAGAGCACGTCAGGAAGGAGCTGTGCTTGGGCTTAAGTGTTTGCAGGATCAGGGCTGAGCTGAACATGCTGCTATTTATAGCACAAAGCCCCGAGTACGGCAGGCAATGGAGGGGAGCGTGGCCGGGTTTGTGTTCCTGCTAAAATCTGGTGGGTTTTCTTATTTTGCCTCATTTTTGGGGATGTCAGCTGTCTGATCTCATAATTGCATTCATGTGCTGCTTGGTATTTACAAATGTTTTTGTTATTTTTTAATCTCTGGGCACACCAGCTCATAGAATCACAGAGTGGTTTGGGCTGCAAGGGACATTAAAGCTCATCTCATTCCACCCCCTTGCTCTGGGCAGGGACACCTTCCACTACACCAGGTTGCTCCAAGCCAGGTCCAATCCAGTCTTGAGCACTTCCACCCTCCTACATGTTTATACTGGTTTATAGGTGAAGTTCTACATTTCATCACTGATAGAAAAAATAAAAAAGGCATGAAGGGAGGCTGGATGTGAGTAGTCAGCTCCCAGCTCCCAGGGTCTGCAGCTAATTACACCCTGTCCTCCAGCGTGTACTTCACACACGGCACCGCACGCCCGCAGCCTGCCTGGGTGTCAGGCAGCCTGACAGCAGCTCTGCCTGCCAGCCTGGCTAATTATAGCGTGGGGAGCAAATGAGGGTGCCCTCCCTTCCCGCCCTTCCCTTCCCTCGCTTTCCCTCCCATCTCCTCCTTCTCAGCTACAGCCTCCCGGACACGGAGGACCCAGGGCTGCAGTTTGGGCTGGGAAAGATCTTTCCCTGAGGCAACCAGGGTGGGCAGTACAAGGATGAGGGTCTCCATGAGAGAGGGTCAGGGGGTGTCCAAGGGCCTTGACCCCACCATGGGGCACCTTGGCAGGGAGCAGACTCACCAACACCCCCCACCCACCACCCTACCCCACTGGAGAGCCAGGTTGCTGGTCCTATCCCAAGCCTGGCTGCTGTCCTTCCAGCCACCCCACTCTCCTCGGACAGACCTCTGCATCTCCCTTGTCTTCTCCCTCTGCCTTCATACGCTCCCGTGGCACTGGGCCTGGGGGTGGCCTTCCATTCCATCTGGAAATATGAAGGGTCTGTCAGCAGGGACTGAACAGAACCCAGCCCTTGCACAAGACACAGAATCCTACAATGTTGGAATGGGTTGGAAGGACCTTAAAGCCCATCCAGTTCCACCCCCTGCCATGGGCAGGGACACCTTCCTCCGGACCAGGTTGTTCCAAGCCCTGTCCAACCTGGCCTCGGACACTTCCAGGGATGGAGCAGCCACAACTTCTCTGGGCAACATCCAGAGCCCAAAATGCCATCAGAGAGCAGTTCTCTTTCATGCTTTTGGCCCTGAAAGTGACTCCCCAAGGTCATACAACATCTGAGTCAAATGGTGCACACATGAATCCCCACTCCTGCTAATGTGCCTGCCACTACAATATGCCCTTAACTGCTCTTAGCCCTGGAGGAAGAGCAGAGCTGCTGCAGAATGACTTGCCTACCACAAAATAGTGATGCTCCTCAGAGCTGGACAATTCATCATCCTCCTCTTCTTCCTTGGTACCCAGCAGTGAGCCCAGCTCACTGGGCAACCTGCTCCTGCCCTGCTCATCCCTGGGGAGCTGATGGATCTGGGCAGGCTGGGCATTACAGGAGGCTATGACACACTCTCAAGGTGCTGCCTCGGCTTTATCCCAAGCCAACAGGAGCTAAAATGTGGTTTGGTCAGGAAAGGGAGCAGATGTGACTCGGAGGGAGAACCTGAGCTCCCTCTGTGACAGTTTATGGAGCACAACCACTGCTTGGACAGAGCAGGCATGACTTCAGTGCCCAGGTGATGCTTAAGGGTCTATGCTGAGTACCCCTTTCCCACCATCACAGACTCAAGGTAACTCGTACAGGTCTAAAAATTTACATTTAGTCTCAAACTAAAAGTGGTTCTATTAAAAATAGGGCTTGAAGCATATCAACCAACCCATTTTGGAGCAGTAAGACTCTCTGAAATTAATATGCAGTTGTGGCTGCCCCATCCCTGGAAGTGTCCAAGGCCAGGTTCGATGGGGCTTGGAGCAACCTGGGCTAGTGGAAGGTGTCCCTGCCCATGGCAGGGGGTGGAATGAGATGAGCTTTAAGGTTCCTTCCAACACAAATCATTCTATGATTCTATGATAATATGCCACAGGCTTTTGGGAGCATCACCAACATTTGTGTTCCTCCAGTCCTTGCCTCTATGCAGTCCTTGTCCCTCTGCAGGCCTCAGGGACAGCAGCCCTGCTCTTCAGCTCATCCTCCTCACCTGCACCCCTCTGGTGGTTGGCAGCTCTTCCAGACAGCCCCTCTCACCTGGCATTGCCCCTGGGCATGAAAATGGGTTTAGAAGAGCTGGGGCACTGAAAGGGCCCAGGTGCCCTGAGAGCCCACAGGAAAACAACTCCAAGGAATGAAGCCCATGCTGGAACCACTCAGCACAGTCAGGTGTTGGAGGCTGAATTTCCACTGCCAGGGAATTCTGGAAAAGGAACATCTTTGGATGCTGCCCAAGGGAGGGTGGAGTGGGGTTGTAATTAATGTATATACCCCCAAAAATGTTTAAGCAGAAAAAAACTTGCAAGAACTTCATGCAGATTACAGGTGAGGCTTTAAGAAGAAAAAGCCCTTTGAGCTTTGCACATTTCCCTTGGAACAGCCTTTCCTGTGGGGTGGAGGCACCAGTTCAGTCCTGGCCACCCACTTCTCATCCAGAAGGAGTTGGGAAATGAGGATACCCTTCCATCCCCCCAAAGCACACAGCTTCCCCCTAAAGCCATCCCAGCTGGGAGTAAGGCTGAGGACAGCACACGAAATGGGCACAGTGATGACCTTGCCACATCCCCAAGCCCACCTTCCCAGGTGGGAGACAGCCAGTCCCTCTCTGCTCTCTCAACTGCATCCATACCCTGAG
Source organism: Corapipo altera (assembly GCF_003945725.1). Classification (NCBI taxonomy): domain Eukaryota; kingdom Metazoa; phylum Chordata; class Aves; order Passeriformes; family Pipridae; genus Corapipo; species Corapipo altera. The sequence continues at coordinate 741,773 of NW_020884981.1, read as the reverse complement.
CATTTCCACAGGCTCCAGCCAACCAAGCACCACTAAATATTTAGGAATCAAACTCCATAAAGGAAGCACAAGACACACTACAGAATAAATTGAGTACATTAGAAAAAGGCCGGAGGGGAAAAATAGATTTTTGGAACGTGTTCTCAATCTCATTAATTGGGAAGACAGCCTTGGAGGAGAAAAAAAATGATTATATTCCTCCCCAAACCATTATCCGCTCTTCAGAGTGTATCATATGAAAACAGTTATATAAAAGAATAAATTATATTTGGAATGGCAAGAACCCCAGAATAAAGCTAGGAACTCTGATGTTCCCATATAAAGATAGGAGACAGTTATCTGTTCCAAATTTTCCAGTTTTCTGCTGCGCCAATTCAAATTCACTACATACCAGCATGGCCATATAAAGGGGACTCCACCCATGTGAGCTTGGAACGAGCAATAATCCCCCAAACTATCAATTTAATGTATGGGGACACAAACTGAGGGAAGAATGTACTCCCAGAAGGAGCACTCCATTAATGACATGGCACAAGGCTCCAGAACGTGCATATAGGAATATCTATTTACAGTGACTTTTGCCTTGCAAGGCTGGATCTGAAATTGAGATTTCTGCACGCAGACATCGTCCATGCTGCAAATTAAATGTCCAATTCAAGGTCCAACGTGAACTTTATTTTTCCTTTTATTTTCTACTATTTCTTCAGTGTTGTGTTTCTTGGCCAGCACTAGGAAATCATCTCTTCCTTGGGGGGTTTTAAACTAATTTTCAGCCCTTCTTGCCCAGGCTTTCCTGAGCAGCAGAGGAGCAAGGATGGTTCAGGGTTGGCGCCAGGCAGGGTCCCCTCAGCCTGACCCCTGTGGAGATGCCCATTCCCAGCCTGACGTGCAGCACCCAAACACACAGGTACCCACTACCTCGAGCTCCCTGAACAATACCCAAGGTGGATAAAAATCCTTCTTTTTCACAGATTTCTGCAGATGCAACACAGCATTGGGAACCGGGATGCTGTCAGCACGTTAGAACCCGGTTTGGCCCCAAGCATGTGGGGTTGGTGTGGGCTCAGGCACTGCAGGGAGGGGCAGGGGTGCAGTACAGGAGAGGATGGGATCCTGTGTCTGATCTCCCACTCCCCAGCTCCCAGTGAATGCGTTGTCACAGTTGAAGCCACACAGCGAGCTGGTTCCTCACCTAAACCATACAAACAACATGTAAAGTTCAGGTGAGATCTTTCCAAGTTTCCTCTCCTGTTTGCAGTTCCTGTGCAGAAGACCCAGGGAGTGCCCCAGAAGCTCCAGGTGCCTCCCACCAGTCCTTGGAGCTCCCCACTAACAGCACTAGGTGAGGAGATGGGAATGAGGTCTAGCAGATGGGAATGAGGTCTGAAGCTTCCAGATCCCCGTCCCCAGACAGGGCTTGGAGCAAATTGCTCTAGTGGAAGGTGGCCCTGCCCATAGCAGGTGGTTGAAACAGGATGAGCTCTAAGGTTCCTTCCAACCAAACCATTCCATGATTCTACGAAGCAGAAGCCTGAAGAAGAAAAAAATTTTCTCCAGCTCTACCAATCTAATAAAATCATTAAAATCCAAAATAAATAAATAAATAAATAAATAAATAATAGAAAAACCTAAACAATAAGAACCTTCCAGAAACCACCTCTGCTCATGCCCTGAGACCATGATGAGTACCAGCAGCACCACGTCCGACCTCCCCCCACACCCGTCGGAGCCAGTGAGGGCCCTGGAAGGCGCCAGCAGCGGGACCTGTCCAAGCCATCGGGATGGATACGCAGATAAACCAGGTCAGGGAAGTGTTTCCATCCCGGCCAGACAGTGACTAAGAGACGGCATTAATTTGTTACTCAGCCAAAGTTAAACTTTTCAGACCAAGAAGAGCCAAACGGTCGTTCCAAGTGAAAAAATACTGCAGGATGCATTCCTTTGGCCTGTCCCAGGAATACCCAGGGATTCATGATCTCAGGATAGAGCTGACAGCTCTTTCATATATCACTAAGAATAACAAACGAGCCTTTCTGTTTTTCTTTTCATTCCCCAAATGCTATTTACTGGTTGCAAGAAGCCGCACGTCATGTTCACGCAGCGCTCGGGGAGGTGGGAGCTAGACGAGCTCCACGTGCTCTTATTGCAGCAGATCAAACCACCACAGAGAACAAAAAGTTGTTTTATCGGCAGCACTGCTGTCAGCACGGAGAATGGAGTGTGTGTAAGGGAGCATCCACCTTCCACCCCTTCCTGGCTTCATCGTGAAGGCCCGTGGGAGCTCTACCCGGGGATGTGAGACTGACAACTCAAAGGACAAATCCTTTGGAGCTTGGAAGCCTTTTCAAATTTCTTTGGAATTTGATAACCTGCTCCAACACCTGTGGCTCTTGCACTGCCTGGCTGGGATAGACTCCACAACACAGCAGGTACAGGGCAGCACCTCCGTGCCCGGTGGAGGGACAGTGGCCTGGCTGCAGGGCCCAGTGACCCCAGCACCACACAGAGGGCAGGGGATATCACCAGAACCTATCACACAACAGCTTTTTTATTTATTATTGCCTTTTTGAGCCTCTAGAAAATGGTATTCTCAATGGCCAGACTCACAGACAGAGAAGACTCATCCAACATCGTCCCACGATGGTGGCAATTCTGCCCAGGAAATGCGGGGAGAGGCATCCCCAGCCCTACCCCGATGCCACAAGCCTCCTGTCCCTGGGCTGAGACCACAAGGCCTGGGGCACCACAGCGTCCCTGGGATGCCCCAAACCACTACAAAGCATTTGTTCCAGCAGGCAGAGGAGATTTCACCTCATCAATCTGCAAAGTGCTGCACGGCAGAGCTCTAAACAAACCCACTGCCACAGCCATCATATCCAACTCCATCCAAAACACCAGCTTAGGGAACTAAGAGCACAGCAGACATCAGTGACATGATACAGCCCTGGTAAATCCTTGCAGAGAACACAGGCCATGTCATACCCACATCTCATATTATAAAGCCATGCTGCTGTCTCACAGGAGGTCAGACCGGAGCTCTGCAGAGCTCTCAGCCCCAGCATCGCTCTCCTGAAAAGCTTCAAAACCATTCTGACAAGGTTCCATGCTCCGGAGTTGCAAATCAAAGTCCCACCCAGCACAAGACCTGGTACCACATGCTGTTGCCCTTTTGGAACCCAAACAGTCCCCTCTCCTCCATCACCTGGGACCTGGGAATCAGTTTTTAATCCATAATCACACAGGTTTAAGGAATCCCTGTGGGGTGATGGAAGTGCCCAGAGAGGTCCCAGCCCCAGTGAGGACCTCCATGGCAGCGTGCTGCCCCTTGAGGGACACCACGGTGACAGTCCTCACACCCCCAAGGACGTGGAGACCAGAGAGGCAGGCGATGTGCTGACTGCCCCTGGTCTCCAGTAAAACCCCTGACAAAGCCGAGCCCAGCACCGCGGGCAGGGCGATGGGCACCGAAGAGGCGGCTCTTACGCTCAGGCAGGGCATCGTCCCGCGGCAGGGCAGGGATGTCGGGAGGGCTGTGCTCAAACTCAGCAGCCGCTCAGGTGGTGGGTGAAACATCCTGTGTGCAAAAGGCTCATCTCCAACCCGCTGAGGCTTTCAGGGCTGGGCAGGGCTTGTGCTCCTCCTCCTCCTGCCACCCACGGCCCTTCCTTGTCGCACCTATTCCTGGGTCCCCACCCTGTGGCTCCTGCCCGTGTCCTCACACTCACCCCATCCTGCTGACTCCTGTCCACCTCCAGCAGGCATGGGAACCCTCCACAACCAGGTAAGGTATTGGGCCAAATCCACACCCCACTCAGCCGTGGCTCAGAGCCACGACGGCTCAGGGCCAGCTGCCGTGATGCCACTGGAGAGGTCCCTCTTTTGGCGTGTTCCTCCTCCATCACAGTCCCTCCTCCCACACATAGGGGTCTGGCCAGCAGACCCCACAGGGCAGCAGCCCCCCAAGCTGCTCACAGAGCCCAAGCCCATCTGTCCTTCTGGCTTTCAGTACAGCCAGAGCCACAATGTCTTCATGAACTATGTGAAAAAAAACAGCTGCCTTGAATTCATTTTAGCTTTTTCCCACCAAATCTCTTTGGTACTCCTGTAGTCTGATATGAAATCACTCACCATCTCTGTAGTGCTGAGAGCTGCACAGAGGTCCCTGCTTCTTCCCTATCCTTCTCCTCTTCTTTTTCCTTCTCCTCTCCTCCTCGTCATCCTCCCCTCCCTCCTGGCCAGGAGGGCAACAGCCTATTCTGAGATTCCTATCCAGCCGCCCACAGCCTCTCCCAACAATTACAGGCCTCTGCGGCTGTCCCAGGTAAGCAGCAATGACAGGGCTCGAGGCAACTTCCATGGAAATATCTGTTCAGAGGCAGGTTTACCTGCCCCTGCCACCTCCTGCCTGGAAAGGAGCATCCTGCACACCCCGACAGCATGATGATGCCAAACAACTGGGTGAAGAACAGCAAAATGACATCAACCTGTCCCTAGAAAACAAGGGTATGGGTATTCCCTAGGAATTCTGCCTTATTCCAGTGCCCCCAACCCCAATCCCATGGCTCTTTTCCAGCATGGACAGGTCTGTGGGGGTGGGGTGGCCACCCTAAAAGCTGGAAACAGCCCAGGGCTTGCACGAGCGCAGTGTTTGCAAGATGCACACATCCAAAGGTTAGTGCCACATCCAAAGGTTACTGGTGAAAACCCACAGGACAGTGTTTGCAGGCACACTCGGGGTGTGGGTGCTGAGGCACTGTGACGGGCAGTGCAGGGTGCAGGGAGAAGCCTCACACTCCTGAGCTCAGGGTACAGCTGGACCCCAAAGAGGCACAGCCCAGGGGGGCTGGTGGCAGTGGGGGACATGTCTGATGTACTGTGGCTCTCATGAAACACTCACCTCACTTCTGGCCTCTTGAGCGTGGTCACCATGAAAGCCCAGAACCCCCATCCAAAGGGCAAAGCTGGGAAGTCCCAGTTCCAGCAGACACCAAGCCCACACTGCTGATAGAAATGGCTTGTACAGGGCAAGGCAAGGTTACAGCTCCTCTCCCCACAAACCTCTCCATACTCCACAAGCAATAAATGAGTTGTTCCCTGTCTCACAGGAGCTGAAGAGCCCATCACCCCTCCCTTTACCTTATCCTGGTGTGACTCCCAGCCCTGCCCAGCAGCACCAGCCCTGCTGGATTAATGCTTAGTGCAAACTCACCCCAGCTCCCCTCTGCTCTCAAGACAGAAGCCTCTGACTTCAGGGAGGGTTTGTGCCCTCAAAAGGATCCCATGTTTCCCATAGTTGGCCCCATAAAACCTCTCACACCTCCCCACCAAGCAGGACAGCCAGTACCCCCAGTCCTGTGCATCCACTGCAAGGAGTTCCCGGGTCACTTGTCATTATTCTGCCTGTGTATTTCAGAGACACATGCCACACGGGCACCTTGAGGAGGATGCAGGAGCCTCTGGTCCAACACAAATCCAGTTTTAATCCAAATAACATTAAAAAGATACTCCAGTGATCAAATGACCTGGTAAGCCACAGGCAGAGCCAGGGACAGAAAATTAATGGTCTGTGTCACAACTGGGGTGTGATCACATGGTTCCGCTGGCACTCACCCCACGTGCCTCAGTTTACCCAGATACTGCAATACCCGAGTCCTGCAGGGCAGGGGGAGGTCAGATACATATCACAGAATCCTGGGATCACAGAATGGTTTGAGTTGGAAGGGACCTTAAAACCACCTCATTCCACCCCCTGCCATGGGCAGGGACACCTTCCACTACCCCAGTTTGCTCCAAGCCCTGTCCAACCTGGCCTTGGACATTTCCAGGGATGGGGCAGCCACAGCTTCTCTGGGCAAGCTGTGCCAGGACCTCACCACCCTCACAGTCAAGGATTTCTTCCCAATATCCAATCTAAACCTATTCTCTCTCAGTTCAAAACCATTCCCCCTTGTCCTATAACTACACACTCTTACAAATATATATACACACACACAGCCCCACACACATATTATATATATACATATATATATATTTGTATTTTATGTTTAATAGTGCCATTTCCAGGACTGCTCCCACAGGAAGCACAGCCTGGTGTTGCTTTGGCTGGGGATGGGATGCACACGCAAGAGGAGGAAGGCAAGCCATGGCCCTGAGGGTCTGCCAGCAATCAGGCACCATTTCAGCTGTTGGGAGGGAAGAAATTAAAGAAATAAATCCTACTTTGTTCATGCTTGGTGAACACTCTCTAGAGAGTCATAATGAAACTGTGCATATGTTTTTCCAGGCAGGAGACAGTGGTGCAGGAATCACGGGCTGGTCCCAGCGTGGCACAGGGCTGTGGGTGCTCACAGCAGGAGCAGGATGGATGCTGTCGGCATGGGAGGGGTGAAGACAGGGATGTCAGAGCACAGGGAGCTTTTGGGGATGTGGAGTTAGACAATGGACTTGCTATGCAAGAAAAGCTGGGCTGAGATGGGATGGTGGAAGAGGAGCTGGGGGAGAAGAGGAAAAGTGCAGCCTGAGCCCCACCGCCAGCATGGACAGGGGTGGTAGAAAACCCCTTCACTGCTGTGGCTGGGGGACCACCTGTCCCTGGCCCTCCAGAACCATCCAGCCAGGGGCATCCCCACACCTCGGCATTCCTGGCAGCAGCAGAGCGGGCACAGTCGCCTGTTGCAAAAAAAGGATTGGGAAAGGCAGTTTTGGGGCAAAAAGGGCCCTTTTTGCAGAGGAGGGAAGAGGAGAAAAAAAAAAGGAAAAGGGAAGAAAAAACTGCTGTGTAAGAGATGAAGGCAGGGGAAAAAAAGTTGAAAAGAAATCCCTAGGGAATTGTGGAGAAGAAGAAAGAGTGTAGGCACGCCAGGCGAGCCGGAGCGAGAGCCAGGGAGCAGGAAGCGCCTAACTAGGATGGAGACAGAGATACTACAGAACCGTGGTGACGTCATGCCGGAGTCGCAGCGGTTTCCAAAACAACTCCAAACTCCAGCGCCCAGAGAGGGAGTGAGGAGCGCGGGAGAAGTGGAGACGAGATGGGGCTCGGGACTCGGAGTGAACTGGAACAGAAGCTGGAGGAGTCTGCGGAGCTGAGCCCGCTCCCGGCTCCCCGTCGGCTTGTGCTGGCGGGACGGGCTCTGGGGAGCCGGCAACCACGGAGACAGAGGTTATTGTAGAGCCAGGCAACATCAGAAAGGAAATTCCTGAGGGTGTTTTCCTAATTGACATGTACAATGAAGTTACAGTCCCCCAAAGCCCCTTGCTGCAAGAAGGTAAATGCTGGGTGCTCCCAAAAGCAGAACCAAGGAGCGAGCAGCAGCAGAGCCAGAGACCCAGAGGAAATAAATCTGCACTAAATGGGAACCACACACGGAGAGCTGTCCCGATGGCAGCAGGCGGCTCTGCCCCAGCCTGTTCGGATTAGAGGCTTTTATGGCTGTGCTGGCCGCGGGGAGCCCGGCCAAGGCGGCTGGGTCGGCTCAGGCTCTGTGCGCAGTGTGGGGAACAAAACGGGGAAGGCAGAGAGAACCCCACAGGGTTAGGCTGTGATGCCCCTCTCCCAGGGCTTGTGATGTGGGGCTGCTCGCTGTGCCCCCTGCCCAAGCCGTGGCCCGGTGCTGGTCGGGTACAGCAGCCCCAGCACCCACCCTGTGGATGAGGGAGGGTGACTCAACAGCCACAGTGACTCTGAACAGGGACTTTCCTTGCTGTGTGGACAACCTGGTAACCAGGCAGCTCCTCACCCTTAGAAGGGAGTCAATTCATCCTTATTTCAAGCAGGGAGCTCATTTCAGGCAGGGACAGTCTGGCACAGACCTCTGCATCCTCCTGGGGTGCGCACAGGACCCCAGCATCGAGGGCAAACAGCCCAGCTTCTAGGAAGTACTTCTGGAAGAGATTTCTCTGCCAGGACTGTGCCAGGCAGATGGGAGAATCCCACCTTGATGCCTTCACATGCATCTCCCCTTGCAATGCTGCCAGAGCTCAAGGACTGGCATCACCAATGCTCCATGGTTGAAATGCCTGTGAAACGCCTGCAGACCCTTGGGTGAGGGTGACCTGAGTGCACACTCGCACCACCTCAGTCCAGCTGAGCCTGGTCAGTCCCTCCTGCCACAGTCTGTCCCTGCAGCACCCACAACATCCCCATCCTCCTGACGGCCCCGAAGGCAGCCGGGATGCCCGGAGTGTTGCTCCTGGCACAACACACGTGGCATGGGGTTGTTTCCAACATGTGTCCTCCAAGACCAGAGCTAACCAGCACTTCACAAACTGCTCTCCCACCATCTCTCTTATGCCTGCAAGTTTGATGAAGCTTTGACTTTTCCTGTCTCCCTCATCCCAGGTGTGTTTCTGCCATGGGCTGCAGGCAGTTGTGGAGGTTCTGAGGCCTGTCCAGCTGAAGACAAGCCCAAGGCAGCCCCTGGGTGCTCCCACACCTTTGTTCTCACAACTTCACCTCACCTACTGCCAAGCTGGAGCCCAGCTGCTCTCATGGTCCCAACACTGTGTTAACTGGCAAGGCTATAACTGGGGCTGTCCTGGGGCTGATCCTGGAGATCTGGATCCTGCAGCAGTCCCTGGGTCCTTCCAGGACACAAGGCTGCCCACTATAACCACCACATGTGATGAACCTGCTTGGTCTCAGTGCCGTCCTACTGCTCCCATGGATTCTCCCAAGGGATGCAGCATGCAGGGAACGCTGCCAAGGAGGAGGGCTGTCAGGACACACCTGCGAGCTGGTGGATGGGTCCGGGTGGGGAAAGGGGCTCCCAGCCTTGTGCCACACACCAAGAGGGGTGTGCAGGGCACAATCATCTCTCTGCCTCCGAACCTGTGATGAGCAGCAGGAGGGTACACGCTGCACATGGCAGGTTTGGCCATGAACCCACTGTGCAAACTTCACCCCTGTGCCCAGGGAAACGCTCAGGAAGGCAGCGAGACCCCTGAGCTGGTAGGAGAGGGGATTGCTAGGATGGAGCGATGCAGGACCACCAGGAGATGCCCTCAGTGCCAGTATGGCCACATCCCCCCTGCACACACACTGGGTGGCTCAGAGCTGGCAGTACCGGGAGCAGGTTGGCCACCAGCCGCAGCCCCTGCCTGTCACCCTCCCTGCTGGCCCCTTCCCGGCTCCCTGGTTAAATCCCACCGCGGCTGCTTTCCTGCCCGGGGGCGAGGAGAGCCTGACTCACGCTCTAGAAGGAATTAATAGGCGAGCAGAGGAGCCGGGCTCATCCCCTCCACCCGGAGCATGAATCACCGCCCGACTGCCTCGTGCATTGTTCCAGCGCTGAGTCAGTGCCGCTGCGCAGGTTAACGAGGGGAGGAATGAAAAGTTATGGCCTGTGAAATGCAGCAGCACGGAGAAATTAAAAAAGAAGTGCTGCTGTAAGCAAGCTAATAGGGCTACCCACGAAGTCCCAGAAAAGCAGTGCTCTGGGCTCCAGCTCAGAGATCCAACCCTCCAGCCCCCAGCACGGGCAGCGAGTTTGGCAGCAGCAGTTTTTCTTCTGTTTAAAAGCTGCCACCTCTGTATTTATCGTTTTTTACGTACAATCTTAGTTGAGTGACGTGGTGTGGTTGTTCCTCCCACCCTGGCTGAGCCACACGTGCACTGCACACACACAGCCCAAGCCTTCCCCAGCCCTGGAAGTGTCCAAGGCCAGGTTGGACAGGGCCTGGAGCAATCTGGGATAGTGGAAAGTGTCTCTGCCCATGGCAGGGGGTTGGAATGACATGGGTTTTAAGGTCCTTTCCAACCCAAACCAGTCTGTGATTCTATTCCCAATGCTACCAAACTTCCAGCCCTGGTCTAATGCTTCTCCAAAAGTACAAGATGGGATTTGAGAGGATGAGAAAAACAGTAACTCCTGGAGCAAGTTCTCAGGGCAGGGGTGGTGTCCAATTCTGGGTCCCTCAGACAAGAGCAACACTGAGGGACTGGAGTGTCTCCAGGGCAGGGAACGGAGCTGGGGAAGGGGTTGGAGTAGCAGGAGCAGCTGACGGAGCTGGGGGGGCTCAGCCTGGAGCAAAGGAGGCTCAGGGGGGACCTTCTTACTCTCTGTAACTCCCTGACAGGAATTGGGAGCTGGGGGGCGGGTCGGGCTCTGCTCCCAGGGAACAAGGGACAGGAGGAGAGGAAATGGCCTCAAGCTGTGCCAGGGGACGTTCAGCTTGGACATCAGGAGGAACTTCTTCGTGCAAAGGGTGGTCAGGCATTGGAAGGGGCTGCCCGGGGAGGTGGTGGAGTCCCCATCCCTGGAGGTGTCCAAGGAAGGACTGGACATGGCACTCAGTGCTCTGGGCTGGGGGACAAGGTGGGCATCAGGTTGGACTTGATGGGCTGGAAGGTCTATTCCAACCTAAAGGATTCTGTGAAATCCCGTTCTCAAACCTCTCCAGCTCCTCTCCAACTGCCAAGCTGCCAGAGTGCTCCATCTCTCCCAGGAAAGGAGGAAGTCCTGCCTGCTCTTCCTGAGCGTGTCAGCCCCATTTCCCACTCCAGATCAGCTCCTGCCATACAGCAATGTCTCACCAGCGTGAACAGCAGCCACATGCTGGGCCTGGCAAAGTAAATTGTATTTCATCTCAAAATGAAGCACTCAAACTGCTGCAATATCCTGCTTTCTGAGCATCTCAGGTCCTTTCAGGATCCTTGTTCACCCACAAACCATACACTTAGCAGCCTGGAAAGTGCTTAGGTGATACACAAGATACAAAAAGTTGGACAAACAAGGGACCAGAAACTGGTTTGCTGGAGTAGAGAGATGGGAATCAGCTTGGGAAATGGGATCAGCTGCTGGTCTGTCCTTAAACATGGCCAGAAATTGCAAACATCAGCTGTGCCCTAAGTGCCTCTTTCTGATCATATCACCCCCAAACGAGTCTCATCCTCCTCTGACACCAGCTAATGACTGGGCTTTGAAGATGCTGCATGGCAGCAAGTTCTGCAGGTTAATGCCTGCTGGATAAGGGAGCATTTCCCTGTGGCAGCGCTTGTGTCCCCTTCCCTCCAGCCTTGTGTAATGTCCAAGAGAAAGACCAAGTGCTCAAAGGACACACTGTGACTCACAGCATCATCCTACAACCATCAGCAGCTCCACCATCCTCAGACTCCAGTGCAGCTGTGGGAGCCCTGAGTGCTGCCAGTAGCCCACCTTCACCCCCCTGTGACCATGGTCACCCTGCTCCTGGCTGACCACAGTGGTGGTGGTGGGCAGGTCCCACACGAACACAACGCGATGCCCACTCGTCCATCATCCTACCCAGCGTCATCCAATCTTCAACCACATTAATCTCCACCAACCATCAACTCAAAACAAAACAAAATCTGCTCAAAAATCCTAGTGAGCACCAGGTTACCTCTGTTTGCTCCTACAGGGATCTAATTCAGGTCTAATAGGACAGTTATTATTACATAGTAAATGAGTGACAATTGATTACTAAGGGCGTATTCATTGGACCTGGGCAGATGGGTAATCAGATACCTGGCTATTACATAGCTGTGAAACCACACTGAATATGCTTCTAATGACCAACTGGTATTTACTTAACATTCAATATCCATCACTAGGAAAGGTCTCTCTAGATTTAATAAGCCTCTGTTATTTTATGTTTAATTAAATACCATCCACTATTAAAAACATATTTAACTGAGGTCGAAACCAGTAAAAACTGTATCTTATAACACAGCTGCTAAACCTCAAATATCTTCTTAATGATTAATTGGGATTTAGCACATGATCGCTGTCCTACTGAGAGCGGATGGAAGGCGGAAGCTCAGCGATTTGGGGACCAAAGTGCTTTGCTTCTGCAAACAATTCTGCTGGTTAAATAGTTTAGCTAATAAAAGTAAAACAGAGCAGTGGGAGCCTCAGTTCCTACGTCACCCGACTTTGGAAAATTCAGAGTACACCACAGTCACTTCCACAGTGCCAGGCAGCTCACACGGCTGCACGGGAAGCAGGACCACCGGCCTCCTCTGCTCGGAGATCTGGGCACCACAGAGGCATTCCTGCAGGCCTGACATCAGCAGGACCTTCCCAGGGCTGCTCTGCCCCACCTTTGATGCAGAAGTTCTGGAGCAGTGGGCTGGGGCACTCGTGATGGGATAGTTCCAGTTGGGATTTTGAATGACATCCCATCTGCTTGGGCTGACCAGCTGAGGTTGTTCAGTGGTTCATCACATCCACCAGCTTCTCCAGCAGAAACCAACTGTGTCTGAAGAAGTTGGAGACAGATTTCATAGAATCATAGAAGAGTTTGGGTTGGAAGGGACCTTAAAACTCATCTCGTCCCACCCCCTGCCATGGGCAGGGACACCTTCCACTAGCCCAGGTTGCTCCAAGCCCCGTCCAACCTGGCCTTGGACACTTCCAGGGATGGGGTAGCCACAGCTTCTCTGGGCAACCTGTTTGACAGGATAGTCCAAAACCTTGCTGTTAAAAACAGAGATATTTTCAGGCCAAGGGACCAATGAGCTCCCAGAACCAAGGACCCTGCAAACACAAGTCCTGCAAGAGCAGCAGACTAAGGATGGATGTTTTTGTCACTGTCCCACACAAGTGCCCTCCACGCAAAATGGGGTTCACTTGATTCCCTGGTCCTGAACACCCACAGCACCACACACACCATGTGTCACCTTCACCACTGGGAACAGAGACAGCTGATGGGGGAAAAGGGCCTCTTGGCAAGAGGGAATAAGCTTGAGCAGGGAGAAGTCCAAAGCATGTCAGTGCTTGGGAAAAAGCCATTCCACCTCAGTGACCTCCTGCAAGAGGATTTATTTTTATTGTTTTTGTTTTGAAAGCCCTTGAAAGCAAAATCTGATACTAGCAAAGTATTAAATTTAGCAGCACATACCCACACAGATTGCACAAGAAAACGATTTAAGAATAGAAACAGCAAGAATGCCTATAAATGCTGAGAAAAATACCAGGAGAGGAAAGCCAAGAGGGTCCTTTCTTTCTGTTGCTCCCCTCCAACCTCAGGAATGCTGGGGAAATCAGGGTTAGACAGTGGGCTGCATGCTCTGCTCCTGGGAAATGAGTCAGGACCCTGGAACGTGCACTCAGAACCAGGAAAGCCAGGGCAACTCTGGGTTATGAGCTCATGGGCTTCCTCAGGGGGACCCTGGTGTGTCAGACCTGGGTTTGTGGTGATCCAGTGAGAGGCACTGGGGGAGCGTCACGAGGGAGCTGCTGGATGGGGTTGGAGGTAACCAAAGCCCTTCCCCAAAGTCATGTCCCAAGACTGAATCATCCTGCCATGAATGACATACCAGAGGAATAAGAAAACGTTCCCAGTGTCTGAGAAGACACCATGCTATGCACGAGGGGGGTCTAAATATCCACATGAGAAGATGTCTTTGGAGGAAAACCTCGTTGCTATTTGGTGTTTCTTAAAACAAGAGTCTTTGGGATGGTTTAGGTTGGAAAGGACCTTAAAGCCCATCTCATCCCACCCCCTGCCATGGGCAGGGACACCTTCCACCAGACCAGGTTGCTCCAATCTCCACCCAACCTGGCCATGAACACTTCCAGGGATGAGGTAATCACAGCTTCTCTGGGGAATCAGAACAGGTCTTTGTCTTCTTCTTCTTCACCAGAGAAGTCCAAGAGAGTCCAAGCACCAGAGACCCAAGTTCCTTAGCCAGAGAGAAGCAGTTCAGAACAGACCTGGGTGGTTGCCTCTGCAAGAGGCTGCCTCCACAGATGCTCCCAGAAGAGGACATGAATGAGAAGTATCTCTTGGGGGGACATTAGTGGAATAACCATACCATTAAAAATACTCCATCACCTCCCAGATTTGACGATCAGGAGGAAAGTCCAGCTGGATTTCATTTCCTTCTCCAAGCACTGCCATGTATGTGTAAAAATATACAAACTACCTCCTTATCCTCCACCACATCCCTCCCATGAATGAGCCACACCACCAGTGTAAGCAGCCACAGGAGATACCATCTGGCCTGCTTCAAAGCCATGCAACTGATTAAGAAAATAGCAGAGGTGCCTGTCTGAGGGATATGGTGATTAAGGATGTCTCCATCTCCAAATCAGCCTTAGAGACTTTGCTGGAGACTCAAGTCCCACAATGTCATGGAAGGAGCTGCACACCTATGTATCCTGTTTCATTCAGGAGAAGTCAGGGGATGTGAAGAATGAGGAGGAAGCCTCTAGAGATGCCTCCCTCATCCAGTGGAGGAGAGTGAGACACCTGCTCTGGGCACATCCATCTCTAGTAGACAGGGTTGGACTTCTTGCTTTCCCCTCATTCAGACAGAAACCACCTCTCATCTTAGAGTGAGTTAATCTCACTTTTGATCAACTCTTCATAAGAGCCTTACAACCTACAACTACATTTTGGTATCTACAAATTACTCCCCCAGGGAATGGGAGGCCTCGGGAGCTGCCCCAGCACAAACACAAGGGTTTGTCTTCTTCAAATATCCTCTTTGTGTCCTTGCAACCCCACAGTTCCCATGAAAACTGACTTAGGAGCACCTTTTCCACCAACACAGTCCTCCAGCTGAGGCTCCAGTGCACATCCCGTTGAGTGTGAGTGTTGCCAGGAGAATACTGCAGAGTTGACAACGGGAGAAGGGCCTAGGTGGGCATCAAGAACATGTGGGATAAGGAAATGGAGATGGGATGAAGGAGCCTCCACAGAGATCCCATTGCAAGTTTCCTTCCATAACAAGCACACTCCTTGCCCAAAGCTGAAGTGGGCCAAGCCCTTCATGGAGTCAGACAACTAAACACACACAGGGCTCATGACAGAGCCAAATCCCACTTCTACTCCTGCTGAAGGTTTCTCACGTCACTGGAAAAACATCATCAGGCACAGGCTTGACACCTTCCTTTCCGTGTCTGCAGCAAAGGCATCTTCTCCAGTCAATGGCAAGATAGAGGTGTCTCCAAATACCTTCCTCTCCTGCTTCGCAAGCCAACAGCACTCTGGTGAGGCCCACTTCCCTCCATCATCTAATGAAGGGGGGACTACAGACACCCAGCCTGCACCACCACATCTCTAGTTGGACAGGCTAATCCCGCCCTTCTTCTTCCCATGCCTCAGTTTCCTCGGCAGCAGAAGCCTGTGGGTGCCATCCCAACCCAACCCCAGCGACACAGAGAAGCTTAATCCATCACAGCCTGCAAACCACCCTGATCCTCCACGCTGTGCAGATTCTGAGCTGGTGTTTGTTTAACCCCAGCACACAGACGGGGGCAGGCACCCAAACCCACAGCCCCACCGGCTTCCCAGAGCCGCCCCGGCCCCATGAGGGGCAGCAGATGGATCAGCTGCTGCAAAACTACAACTTACTTCTTTCTTTTTTCTGGAGTTAACTGGAGTTTGGACTGGGATTTCAGTTACATTTGTGGGCAGCCTTTCTGGAGACAACCACCCGCCCGATGCTGGGGGAGTACGACATGTCTGAAACCACGGGCAGCTTGGGTGTGTTTGGATTCCAATCTCCCCATCTCTCAAAATCCTGGGAAAAATGAATAGATGTCGCCGGGGTGAAATTTTTGGTTTGGAAATAAGTGTTAGACAGGAGGTAAGCGGTTGCCCAGCCAAGCAGCTGGGAGGCTGGGCTCCCTGTTTTGGCTCTCTGACGCTCCCCTGAGCAGGAGTTGCGAGGACAGAGCGATATGCGCGGCCCCCGAGCTCCCCGGGGCCGTGCGGGCCAAGGCAGCACTCAGGCACTCCCAGAGCCTGCCCTGCACCAGAACCCGACACCGCTCTGGAATGTAGAAAATTGCAAACGATACTTTAATTCCACAGTCACTCAACAGTAGCTCCAGCCATGGGAAATACTGGGAAAGGCGCATGCTTGGGAGCACTCACACTGAGCACGTCCAGCCCCAGCCTAATCCACCGGGCTGGAAAGCACCGGCCTGCCTTTATCAGAACTGCCAGCCCCGGCAAGTCCCCCCACCTGCCTGCCCTGGGATCAGCAAGAAACGCTGCGAGGCATCGGCTGGGTCCAGGGCAGCTCCCACCAGCTCCCCATCAGAGCCACAGGTGGGGACGCTGGCACGGTGCCATCCTGCCACCCTACACCCCGATGGCAGCACAGCCACCCTGCCACCTCAGTGGCCACAGTGCCATCCTGCCACCCCACTCCTTGATGGCCACAGGGCCCTCTCCTCCAGTCCGGGCACTGTGAGTAACCCCACTGATCCCTCCACACAGAAAACTTGGGTGCTGAATGCTTTTGTCCAGATGTCCCTCCCACAGGGAACATCCCAAAGCACATCCTGCACCCCCTGGGCATGGGGTCCTGGCACTAAAGTCCTCACTGACTCCTGGCCACCTCCAGCTGCCGCCCCATGCCCAGTGTTGACAGGTCAGTGCTGTGGGAGGCTGTGTCCCCTGGCCCACTGTGGGGCTGTGCTCACACACAGCACCTAAGGAGCCAACAAAACCTGCAGGACTCACTCCCTGGGTGCTCTGCTCGCCCCAGGAGCTCATTGTGCTTTTATCCTGCTCTGCACCTTCAGCCACCCCTGCAGGGGGCTGGAATGTCACCAACAGATCCCTGGGGACCATGAAGAGTCAGGATAGATCCAACAAAAGCAAAGATGAGAGGGTATGGTAAACTCAGAAGAGTCACATCAGGAGCTCAGTGACCGCCACGGCTGGATATATTACCAGGAGGGAGGATGTGAACTTCAAAAGGGTTTGCAGTTAAGATTTAACACCACTTAGTGCTCAGCCACAGGCACTGGAGAGGAGAGGCTCAGCACATTGGGATGAAGGCTGCTCTCGCCTTTCAAGAACTTCCTGCTCCGGTTTCAGGTCTTCCTTCCTTCCTCTCGAGCTGTCCACTCCAAAGTAGATGGGTTTGGAGACCAAAGAATGACACGATTTGATTCTCTGTTGCTGAAAATGTGCTCTCAGGTCCCTGCTCTCCTCCAAAAGCTCTCAGTGACACCCAAGGGGCAGCAGGGGTGGGCATTCCCAGGGTGGGTGCCACATCCTACAGCTCAAGAGACCTTCCTGGGCTCCTGTCTATGCTCCTGCCATCCCCCTGCCTGCTCACCCACCACAGGCAGCAGCAGACAAGGCCCTGTTCCCATCTGCAAGCTCCTATTCCCCTCCAGCAGCGAGCTGGATTCAGAACTGTCCAACAGCATGTCCCTGCTGTCACCCACTATGTCACCCACAGAGAGCCCAGTACTGTGTGTGACACAGCCCAGACCTGCCACACGAGATCCCTCTGCATGGCACAGCCCACCTGGATGGAGACACACTGTGCCTGCACAGCAACAGGAGCATTCAGTGCTTCTCCTGCCCTGGGTGACACAGCTACTGCGACTTCACCTGCCCCAGGGATGTGCCACGGGTGACCTGCATTGCAGTAAGGATATCACAATGGAAAAAATCCACAGTATTTGGACTAAAATCCTCCTCTAGCCTCTGGCACTGAACCAGCCCCTCAGCTGGAGGCTCTGCACCACAAACATGCAGGGGCAAACTGCTGCTCCCCCTGTCCTGCTCCCCAGTGTCTCTCTGTTCAGTCACACTCCATAAAAACAGGTTTCTTCTTGTGTACTGTGCCAAAATACTGGTTCTTCAACAGAAAAGACTCAGTGGGATATCTGAGGCTCTGCACAAGCTCTCATCTATCCTGCATGGAGCTCATTCTGAGCATTTCATAACACTGGAGAATCACAGAGCATTCAGAGTGGGAAGGAACCCACAAGGATCATCCATCTAACCCCTGGCCTTGCACAGACACCCCAACAATCCCACCCTGGCCCTCAGAGCATTGTCCAAGCCCTCCCTGAGCTCTGGTAGCCTTAGTGCTGTGCCCACTGCCCTGGGGAGCCTGGGCAGTGCCCAGCCACCCTCTGGGGGAAGAACTTTTTCCTGAGATTCAACCTGACCCTGCCCTGACACAGCTCCAGCCATTCCCTGGGTGCTGTCACTGGTCACAGAGCAGAGATCGGAGCTGCCCCTCCACTGCCCCTCATGAGGAAGCTGCAGACTCCAATGATATCTGACCTCAGTCTCCTCCAGCTGAACAAACCTGATGCCCAGAGCCCCTCATTTGGTCTGGTGATGTCCCCGCACCGAGGGGGACAACACCCAGAGGTGAAGGTTCCCATCCCCTGCAGTATGAGCACCCTCCTGCGCTATCTCCAAGGGTTCCAACTAGTACAAGCTCTGGCACTGGTCAGAGTGCCCACCATAGGGCGCCCAAAAACACACCCATCACTCCCAGAATAGCTGACTCCAAGGTCAGTTGGAACCTTCTTTGGGAGGTTCAGATCCTACTCACATCTGCTGGAGAACATCCCCCTCCTGCCTGCACGCTCCTCCATGTAGATCTGGTTTCCTTGGAAGGTTTGACCCACAACCGAATCCCTCCAAACCACGAGTCAAAACAGAGCCCTGACTATTTTAGGGAGTGTGTCACAGCGGACAGTGGGGAAAGCACTGGTCTCCCAGTGCCACCTGTACTGCTCTCTGCTCCCAGAGAGCCCCGCTGGGCCGTTGGCCACTTGGAGTCAGCAACCTCCACCCTGCCTGTAGGGTGCCTTCCCAGCACTGATCCCTCTTCCCACAGAGTTCCTGCAGGCCAGGACTGGGCTCAGTGCTCTGTCTCAGCAAGACAAGGAGGGAGAAGCCCCTTCTGCCTCCTCGCCAGAGCATCATGCCGTGCGCTGGAAGAGGGTAACCCGAGCTGTGGTTTCCCAACATTCCTTGTGGCTCCAGTTCCCCAGCCAAAACAAAACCAACATTTTCCTTTTTTTCTTTTTTTTTTATTCCCTCCTCCCCTTGAGCCAAACAGGAGGGGAGGGGGTCCCCCACAGCACTTAGCCAAAGTCACGTTGGCTGGAAAGCAAGCAGCTAATCCCAGTTGATTCCCTATTCCCAGCCGCGTTCCTGCAGTCCCCTCCCTGCAGCAGCCCCTGGGCGAACAGTGCATGTGGGGTGACACTGTGGGGTGATGCCATGGGGCCTGGGCACACAACAAACACAGAGGGACACTCTGTCTGCTCCTGGCTTGTGGAAATCAGTGCTGCACCGAGAGGAGTTGCGGAAGCTCTTTAGAAACTTCCCGGAGCACAGCAAGCGAGGGGAGAGATGATGCGGCTCCAGAGATAACATCAGTCATGTTCCTGTGACCCCACAGCCACATCAGTAGCTGTGGGGCTGTCCAAGGAATGCGGAAAATGATCCAGAGGCTGTGCCCTACACGGTGTTCTGAGCACAGCAAGTGTGGCCTGGGAAAAAAGGAGGGAATTGCACCTCAAGGCTGCAGAGTGAGGCCAGTTCGTGTCACCCCGATGAGCTGGTGGCATCCTCCATGTGCCACTTTCACAGCACTTATAGAGAGGCTCCTGCTATGGACACTATCCCACAGCAGGGCAGGTAGCCGTGGGAGGGGGTGTAAGGAGGGGGCACAGCTTCTCTTCTGTCACCAAGTGCCCAAATCCACCTCCACATGCCATCCCACTATACCACGGGGTACAATGAAATGCAACTGGAAGGGTGGGACAAGAGGACATGCTGAGCCCTTTTCCCAAGCAGGGAAGGTGACAGGGAGCAGCAAGGAGCCCCAGCTGCCAAGGATGGCTGACCTTTACTTGACTGGCTGCTCGATACTCTCAAGCCACCCTCTTGCTCCCCCTCCTCAACAGCAGCCCCAGAGCTGCAAATCCCAAACAACCCAAAGCTGGCTTGGGAAGCTGCGTGGTTTGCTAAAGCAGAGCTTGAAGCCCAGAAGCCCATGTCATAAGCCAGTGTGCAAAGCACCTACCTGGGTAGGGCAAAGGGGCTGGTGCTGAGCTGGGCCATCCCACGCACAGAGCAATGGGGTCAGTGGGTACGTCATGCCAAGGGACTCTGGGATGGCAGGAGGAGGGTGAGCACAATGCCCCCACCATAACAGATCTTTTTCAGACCCATACACAGTGGGCAGTGCTGTGAAACTCAACTTTCATCACCTCAAGAGAAATCCTGGTACTGCTGCTCTGCAGCCGAGTGCGAGCGGGGTGAGCGGGGTGAATGGGGTGAACAGGGTGACAGGGGTCAGTGGGGTGTCAAGCTCTGCTCTGTGCAGAGCTGCCCTCCAGCCTGGGTATCTGCTGCAAATGCTAGAGCTGAAATTCTCTGTCTGAATTAGAGAGCACAGATTTAACAATTATAATTGCGGGGTTGAGGCCAATTTTGTGAGGGTCAACCAGGCTCAGTATCGGCTCCTGCACTTGCGTCACAACAACCCCATGGAGCTCCAGGTCTGAGACAGAGTGGTTGGAAAGTGCCTGGTAGGAAAGAACCTGAGCAGTGGCTGAGCACGAGCTCAAGTGTGCCCAGGTGGGCAAGAAGCCAATGGCCCCTGGGCTGTGTCAGAAATAGTGTGGGCACAGGCCCAGGGCAGTGCCCATCCCTGTGCTGGCACTGCTGAGGCACCTCCAGCCCTGGGGACAGTTCTGGGCCCCTCAGACAAGGGAGATTGAGGGGCTGGAGCGTGTCCAGGGAAGGGAACGGAGCTGGGGAAGGGGCTGGAGCAGCAGGAGCAGCTGAGGGAGTTGGGGGGGCTCAGCCTGGAGAAAAGGAGGCTCAGGGGGGACCTTCTGGCTCTGCAACTCCCTGACAGGAGGGAGGACCTGGGGGGGAAGAGTTGGGCTCTGATCCCAGGGAACAAGGGATAGGATGAGGGGAAACAGCCTCAAGTTGTACCAGAGGAGGTTTAGGTTGGATATTGGCAAAATTCCTTCACAGAAAGGGTGGTCAGGCCCTGGCACGGCTGCCCAGGGCAGAGGTGGACTCACCATCCCTAGAAGTGTTTAAAAAAGGTGTAGATGTGGCACCTGGGGCCATGGTTTAATGGTGACCTTGGCAGTGCTGGGTTAATGGTTGGACTTGGCAATATCAAAGGTCTTTTCCAACCTTACTGACTCCACGACTCTGTGATTCTGTGATTACCGATCTACCAAACAACTGCTGCCTGTTGGTATCGGCCACTCCTCAGTACTGCCAGAGAGCTGAGTCCATAGTGGGGGGAAAAATGGAACAGGATGGGAAAAATCCCTCTGTGATGGGACAAAAATGACATTCAGCACTAAGGAATGGGAAAGAGGGAACTGCTGTCCTGGTGAGCAGGAGTTGTCACAAAGGACAGGACAGGAATATGTACCAGTCTGAGGTGGGAAGTGGTCCCAGCTGGGTTGGTACAGATGAGAGGCAGAGGCACTTCCCTGGTGGGGAACATCCACTCTGGAAATGCTAAAAGCTGTCCCCCAGTCACCAGGACAGGAGAAAAAAATCAGAGATGTGCCAAATTCAATAGCAAGCAATGCCTTGTCATTTAATGTGACTGCATTGATAAACTCCTAACTAATTTGTGGTAAAATGTGCCTCACTCTGCACCCCTCAGCCAGGCTGACAGCAGATGGGGAGGGACAAGGTGCCCATTGTTCTTGTCCCTGTGCCTGTGGTTGTGCAGGGAGCAATCTTAGGATGAGAGACCTCCCAGTGCTGGGTTTGAATGTCCCCAGCCCTGACCATGGGACCACAGCTCTCCCCCAGAGGCTCCCACCGCAAGCTGCAGACTAGGAAAGGAGTTAATGCTCCCCCAGTTTCTGACAGTGTTATTCAATACATTATTGACGTTGAAAAGTCGTCACGTTACAAGCCAGCAGTCCACGAGTATTAGGAGGAAAATAGAGGCACGCAGAGAGAGACACACACGGCGGAGCCGAGGGCCCCTCCGAGCTATGGTTACGTTACCACACAGAAACTCCTTTCCCAGACTCGTTTTCCTCCCCCATTTGGGCAAAACCGACTCGTCTGTTATTTGCATTTAATGCCACAGTGAATCCCTAAATCCAGCTCAGAGAACAGATTACTGAGGGGGGAGGGATGGCTGCACCGGGGTTTTTTTCTCAGGCTTCAACAGTTCTGATGCTCTGTGGCTGAAATGAGGGCCGGGACAGCGCTGCCAGGGACTGGAGCCCCTTCATGGTTGTTTTCCCAGGCCTGTGTCCCCAGATAGGGGTCTCTTGGACAGATCCCCTGCAGCACACACCACACCAGCTCTCCTGGCTGCAGTGCCTGTCCCCAGCCAAGCTCATGTGCTCAGACTGGCACTGCTGCCCAGCACACCTCTCCCAGCTCCCATTGCTGTGGTTCTCACGGAGCTGGGGATGGCAGCTGTCTGTGCCAAGTTCACAGAATCATGGAACGGTTGGGGTTGGAAGGGACCTTAGAGATCATCCAGTTCCAACCCCCCTGCCATGGGCAGGGACACCTTCCACTAGCCCAGGTTGCTCCAAGCCCTGTCCAACTTGGCCTTGGACACTTCCAGGGATGGAATTTCTCCCCAGCATCCCATCTAACCCTGCCCTACAGCAGTGGGAAGCCATTCCCCCCTGTCCTGTCCCTCCAGGCCCTTGTCCCCAGTCCCTCTCCAGCTCTCCTGGAGCCCCTTTAGGCCCTGCAAGGGGCTCTCAGGTCTCCCTGAGCCTTCTCGTCTCCAGGTGAACATCCCCAGCTCTCCCAGCCTAGCTCCAGAGCAGAGGGGCTCCAGCCCTTGAAGCATCTTTGTGGCCCTTGGAACCAGTAACTCCACAGCACCAACATCACAACTGTTCACAGGAACAGTTTTATTCTCTGTCTCTTCCTCCAGCCCACCCCTCACCCTCCACTATGGGCCCCATGATGGTGCTTCCCTGGGGAGGTCAAGCCCAGCAGCACTAAAAGAAAATTTAAAAATAATTCAAGGAGTGTCATCCCTACAGCCAGCATTAAGGAGTGGAATGCCACCACGGTACAGACCTCAGTCTGCCATGAAGCAGGAGCATCCCAAGGGCTTCAGGCTCCGCCAGCTGCTCCAGCTGTGGGCATCTCCACCCTGCCAAGCCCTGAATTGCACCATGCCCCCCTGCCCACCCCGGTGCAGGAGCAGCCCAGGTGAGCCAGGGAGCAATGGCAGGCAGGGGATGGTGCCCTGCCCGTGGACAGGGCAGGCAGGAGCCTGGCAGCACCTGCCCAGCGCGGGGTCCGCCACGCGCAGGGCGGGGGAGGCTGGATGGGGAGAGGGAGCTCGCCAGGCACGCTCCCTCCCTGCTCGTATTTTATTTCATCTCCTGATGGGTGAAATGTGTCCTTAATTTGTTCAGAAAGAAAAAGCGAGTGAGCTGCATTCTCACACTCATAACGAAGACAACACGCAAAGCCCTTTAAAAGCCGGCGCCACACATACTACGCGTTGCCTTGTTCTAATTAACCATGTCTTTTCTCGTTAGCCAGGGCCACGTGTGCTCCGGGCGCTGCTGCCTGTTGGGTGAGGGCTCCGCGGTGCCCACTCCTGCCTGGTGGCCTGGAGCACCCACTGGGCACAGCCTGGCCCAGGGCTGAGCAGTGCCTCGGGGCTCCAGGGCCGAGCACTGGCGAAGGAGCACATCCAAGCCCTTCCCAGACGTTCTGTCCCCAGAGGGCTGTTTCTGGCTTTGCTGGAGTTTGAGAAAGAGGGGTGCATCTGGTTTCAATCTCTCCCCTCGCGGTAGCTGTCACCATGGGTTTGCTGTCCGGGTAAAAGATGCCTTCGCACAGCCCCGTGCCAGGGTGGCAGACATGGAAACCTCCGGCAAAACCCCCATGTCCTGGGCTACCCTGGGCCCTGCACCTCAGCCCGGTGGGCAGGGCAGGGCAGGGGCCATCCCCCTGTCCCATTGCTCACTGGGTGGGCAGCTGACAGCGAGCACAGGAGCCGAGGGACGTGATATCAGGGAGCAGCCAGGCCGGCGAGAGGGGTCCGGTCCCTGGGACCCCGGGCGGGCAGGCTGTGGGCACTGGGCCGGGCACTGCAAACCCTCCCAGCGCCGCTCGCCTGCCCCGGAGCACGCCTGAGCCGCGGGTCTGTGCTCCAGTGGCCTCTTCCCTTCTCCCAAAAAACACAGGGAACCACAAGAACCGCAAAAATGCAGCTTCTCCGCAGCGCAGAGCTGTCTCTCTGAAGGGCACGGCACGCTGCCGGAGCGGCCGCGCCGCTCACCCCCGGCTCGAGCTGCCTGGAGAGCCGCCAGCCTTTGGAAGCAGCTGTCACATAAAAGCAAGCCCTGAGAGCCATTACACTGGCAGCAGAGCAGCTTTGACGCCGGCTCGGGGTTTGCCATTGCTCCGTCCTGGTTCAGCTCAGTGATCCCCCCCCACCGAAGCCCCTCCCGTGTGTTCGCGCCTGCCGGGAGGCTCCTCCTCCTCCGAATTTGCGCCGCTCTGACATCATGCTGCCATGCCACGGTGACAGCAGTGAGGTCACAGGCTCACATCTACCCCCTTCCCAAGCATGGGAAAGAAGTGGAAGAAGAGAGGAGGATGGTGTGGAGATCACAGAATCATGGAATCCTTAAGGTTGGAAAAGCCCTCTAAGATCATCAAGTCCAACCACTAATCAAGCACTGCCAAGCCCACCACTGAACCTTGTCCCCAAATCCCACATCCACATG
Organism: Corapipo altera; assembly: GCF_003945725.1. Lineage (NCBI taxonomy): Eukaryota > Metazoa > Chordata > Aves > Passeriformes > Pipridae > Corapipo > Corapipo altera. The sequence goes on along the minus strand of NW_020884981.1, from coordinate 717,315 downwards.
TTTCTTGAACACTTCCAGGGATGGTGACTCTACCACTGATGTTACCAGAGGCTGGAGCAGAGCAGCACATGGGTTGTCCAAGCAGGGACTTAACTTGCCCCAACCCCAGGCTGTGCAGTCATCCCCATGAAGGGAGTTGGAAGCATCCTTGGAAGCCAAATCCACGTTCCCCAGCTGCACCTGGGAATGCCAGCTAACACCACTGTAGGAAAATCACATCTCCTTGCCATGTCCTGGTATCCTGGCAGGCACAACTCCTCCCCACCATGCCTGGTTGGAGGTGGGATGTGGGATGCTCTGGCATCTCCCATAGTCCCAACCAACTGTGATCTCTGTTACTGTGGATGGACTGCACACATCTTCCTCACAGAAAGCTTATGGACACGCTGCCCTTGCTCCTCTGCATCTGCTCTGTAGTACACTGAGGTGGGTCAGAGGCTGAGGAACGGGCTCACAGTACTGCACAGTGCAGGTGACATCCCATCAATGGCAGGTCTGAGTTGCAGAGTCCCCACAGAGTCCCCACAGAGTCCCCACAGAGGGCAGGACTCTTGCCCTGGAGGTGAATCCCATTCCTCTCCTCATCCCCCCAAAATCCTTTGACTTCACAGATCCCGTCATCATCTGCCTCCACTGCCAGTGGTGTGATGAGAGTCTCCAGGGCCACAGAGGCAGTGTCAGCTCAGCGTCCTGCAGCATCTCCCATCATTCCACAGGGCACAACACCCCTCCCTGCAGCCAGACTGGGGAGGAGAGACCAGCTCCAAAATATCCCCAGTTCCATGGGCCATGTCCTGCTCCACATCCAGGTCTGCACCAAGGAGATCCTCATCGCCACCCCTGAGACTGGCCAGGGTTTCACCCTCCAAACGGGGCAACCGAAGTCCAACAGCATCCCTGGAATTTCTCAAATGGGCTGAATCAGGACGAGGACAAACAAGGTCAATAAATACCAATGGGCAAACACAGGGGCTGGGTCTCATGGAAGGCCCTAAGGGATGTGCATCCCAGTGATCACAACAAAAAGTGCAGCCTGGCAGAATTTAGGGCACTTCATGGGCTGGTGTCTCCTCTCTCAGGTACAGTCTTCCTCCAGGCTGTCACCTCCACAGTGAGCCTGGAAATGGCTGATGGGCTAGGAAGCAGCTCCCAGCTGGTTGCAGTGTCCTGGCAAGTCTGGTAGCAAAGGGCTCCAAAGCTGCAAAAATACCCTGACCCTTCCTTTGCTTGGGCTGAGCAGCTGCAGTGGGGTGGGGGGACAGACATCCTGAAGTGCCTGAGGCTTTTACATCAAGGTCATTTTATCTGAGGATGGAGAAGCAAAGGCAGGTGCCCAGCACACCACGGTCCACTTCATCACCAGCTGGAGTCATGTGGGGTAAGGAAAGGTCACACTGCCCAGGTGCCCCTGTCCCAGCCCCCAGGAACCTTGAGCCCCACATTTCAGTGGGCACAAGTTCAAGCCCTCCCTTCTAAAGCTGGGAACGGTGCTGGCAATCCTGATGGAAAATCTGAGCCAGGGCAGCGCTTGCACTAAGAGCTGCCATCACACCGCGGCCGGAGGGTGCCTGGACTCTGGCGCTGGACTGGCTCCTCTGACTCCCAAGGACTTCCATTTCGCCCTCGGCAGGGTTTGCTGCCTCGCCCACCAGCCAGGAGAGTTTTATGGATCTCAGCGATGACCGGCACAGCCCCAAAGGCCGGGAACAAGTCTGTCCGTGCTGTGTCCCGGCCGAGCCTGCAGACAGGGAGGCTTGGAGGTGCCAACCGCCCCCAGTCCCGCTTAATAAGGTGTTAACTCCCGGCCTAATTGCCACCACTTAACATGTCAACACCCTTCACCTCGCTCCTGCTGAAAAAGGAGAGGGTTTGAACCGGCACGGCTCGGCTGTGTTTTCTTTCCATCTCTCCCCCACCATCTCTCCAGTGTTGGAGCCCCATCTCCTCTGGTCCCCCTCCCGAGCAGGAGCTGTCGAGCATCTCCCCTCCAACCAGCCGCGTTCCACCCTCCCTGTTTCTCCACACACACGTACACAAAGGGAACCTCACTCGCAGCATCCTAAGGTTGCACAGGGGGGAAAAAAAAGGCAGGAAATTAAAAAGGTTCATGTAACAACATTAACAAAACTGCAACGCACAGCTATATAAAATATCTTAGAAAATAATACGTCAGCTGAGCCTCTCACCAGAAGGGCAGGAGCACGGCAGTGCCTGTACCAGCACAGCACAGGATCACACGACTGCCATGATCACAGCTGTGTCCTTCCAGTTTTTCCTAAGACTTTTCAGAATTTGGTCATTATCATGTTTTATATCTGCTCACATCGCTCCATCTTTTGCTTTTAAAGGCTCAGAAGATGAAAAAAACAATCAAATCAGTCTCTGAGTTTAGTCCTCTGCTCCATTCACAAGACAGTTTCAGCAATTTATTTCAGAGGCTGCTGTTATAAATGCCTCTTGCTCATGTCCTAGCAAACCAGGAGCACAGAACTCTCCGGAAAAGGGACTTTCATGCATTATTTTGCTTTAAAAAGGCTCCTTCCTAGGACATCCAAAGCAGCTCTTCCCCACTGTACTGGGATACAGTTCTCATCCTTGCAGAAGTGAGCAGGAGAGAGGGGATGGGCTCACGACTGAGAACCAGCACCAACACTTATACTTGCAGAGTACCTGCCTGACCCACTCCCCACCCTCCCCAGGACTCCTCAACACCTTCAACACTCAGCAGAGCAGAAAATTCACCTGGACTCCATGCTAGTCCAAGCCTCCCAGAGTTCTCTTTCCAAGCACTTCCCTGCAGGGTCCCAAGGGATGAGCTGATTCCACCCTGGAGATCTTGCAGACTCCTGAGTTCAGGGTGGAAACTGATTTTGGGTGATCGGACTCTTTCCTCACCCACCTCACTCCCTGACTTGGAACCAGGGATGTCTGAGCAGTGGTATTCCCCCCCCCCATCACCTCCATGGTCTCCCTGCCTCACACTGACTTTGAAAGTTGCAGGGTCCTGTGTGATAGGAGGTGGCAACAAATCCACCCCCTGAAGTTACAAGGCAGCTGGCAGTACAGCCATGAGATTCCATGCAGATGTTCCCTCTCAAAGCTGGGATGACCTTGGGAAGCAGAGGAAGAGACTCCAGCCACTTTGCTACTAATTAGAGGGACACTGATCTACATGCACTGGCTTCACCCCTTGGGGACACACCTGAGCTCTCCCCAAGTGCTCCCACGGAGCCAGACGGGTGTGAGTGAGGGGCCACCCCCCTGACTGTCACAGCGAGCTGTGGACTGGGACAGCCCAGCCTGGTGCCAGCCAAGAGCCTCTCCAGCACATGGACATCCACCAGACATTAAAGAGCTCATTTTCTGCAACTCATGGCCCTGCTGTTCCCCCACCCCTTCCTCACCAGGAAAAGAGATGAGAGCTGAGCAGGCCAAGCTCTGAAGAGCGTCCTTTGCCATGGGTGGCCCAGCAGCCACGTGCAGACCCCCAGAGCCTGGCAGACCTTCTCACGGCCTAAGCTGAGTGGTTGAGATGAGCTCACCCTCCGCTGTAGTCACAGACACCCTTACAGGACTGGTCCGATCACTGACCTACTGGAGACTGAATTATTAACAGAGAGCCAAGTCTCTTGGCCAAACACAGCCAGGTCTCCTTCCTCAGTTGCCCACCTTTCCTGAGGTCCTCCCGTGAGTGAAGAAAACAGAGATGAAGGGACAGTAGGGAATTATTCTGCTCCAGACTCTGTTTTCCCGCCAGCACACTCCACCGGAGCAGAGCAAGGAGCTGATGGGTGTGGTGGCTCATCACCAGCCTGGTCCTCACACCAACGAGGGCACAGGATCCCACACAGTGATGGCCTCAACCAAGCTCCTACTGGCACTACAAACTAAAGCTCAACGAGAAATGAGGAAGGAGATGGAGAACCTGCAACATGGGCAATGCTGTGGGAGAGAGGAAGGAGGGTCTGGAGAAGATCAAGGAAGAGGAAGGGGGAAGGCAAGGTTTGAGAAAGCAGAAGCCAGACAGCAGAGGGATTTTGCTCCATCACCAGCGTCGGGAGCCATGGCCCTGAGCACTCAATGGGGCTGTGAACAGTGAAACCCGATCGGCTGTTAACCCAGGAATGCGTGGAAATGGCAACTGCACATAACTCCGGGGAATCCGCCACCGGTGCCCCGGCACCCGGAATCGCACGGATAACCCGCGCGCTTCGCGCATGAGCTCATCCCGGGGATAATGCTCTCACATGAGCCCAGCCAGCAGGAATTCGCCGCACGCTCAGCGGGCCGGGGGGGCTCAGGGGACACCCTTCTCCTCCCGCTCCTTCCCCCTTTCCCTCCTGCCACCATCCCACTTTTCCCATGGATCGCGCGTTGTGCCCTGGGAGCGCGTGGCTCTCAAAGCCCAGAGAGCTGCACTCGGTGCTGCAGCATCCAGTGCTGGGGAACCTGCTCCACCCCACAAAACACTGTGAAATCAGGAGGAAAGGAAAGGAGGGGAGAGGCACCTGTGCTCCCACATTCCCAGCACTGAATTGTCTTCTTTCTGTTCCTCCAGCCTGCTGGAGAAGGGAATGGGAATGTCTTCTCTGCTTCACCCTTGTCCCAGCTGCTGGTGGTGCTTCATGTCTCCAGCATGGCACAGTGGGACCAGGAGGGACCACACTCCAGCCCTGGGAGCATGTTAGACCCCATTAGGTGTTGTACCTAATGCCTCATGGCACTGGATCATGAGGCTTCTCTCCTTACCTCTGCTTTCCCTTTTTACCTCATGGAAAGAAGCTGAAATCCATGGAGGTCCCTTCTCCCTGGGAACCATCCAGCAACCCAACACAGCTTCCTTCTCCTAAGCAGAAAACAACCCACATAAATATTCTCATTGTATTCCTCCCTCTCCTAAATGCATCAGCCCAGATCCTGCTGAAAACGATTGTAAAAATCCCTCAGAGCAGGAGCAGGAATTGGCCTTGGGGGGGGATTAGCCATGTTCTGCAGAGCAGACATCCAGGTGGTCACTGGAGCCAGCTTGGCCCACAAATGACACATTTGTCACCTCTCAAGCACTGGCACCTCCTGCTCACGGTGGCTTTTCTGGGGACCGGCTACAAGGGAAAGTCAAATACCTGCCCCTTCGACACCTCAATGTGCCTTCTCCAGAAAGCAGCTTCCCTGTATCCACCTCCTGGTCTGAACCAAGGGGAGACAAAGCCACCACAACCAGAGGGAGAGCTCAGACCCGCAAGGCCAGAATTCAAGCTGCAGATATTGGGGACACAGGGCTGTCAAAGCTGACAGGGTCCCTGTGCAGGGGTTCCTTGCAGGGGGCAGAGCACTCATGCCCAAGGTCAGATAACTGGAGTTTCAAAAGTAATTCCAGGCTTTTTGAACTGCCTCCAGAGAAGCAGGATCTTCTCCCTTTGAATTGAATGATCCAATCTTTCCACAAGTGTTCCCTCCTCTCCAGCGGCTCAGCTCTGGAGCCTCTGATGTCATTCACCCTGGAAATGCCAGGGCAGGAACAAAATGAGCCAGCCCAAAAATAGCTTAGCCATGACAAAGTGCGGGCTGGGCACGTGAGTTTGGGTCCCTAACATGTCCTGCTCCAGCTGGACGGGCCCCCAAAGAGGACTGGAGATGCAACTTCATGTGCCAGCAGAAGGACAGGTCACTTTAAACCTGGACAGCTCTGCTCAAAGAGATGCCAGCCTCTTTAATTAGCTGTGGGTCTCTCTTTAATAAGCTGTGGGTCTCTTGGAGACCCCCTATGGCTCCCCCGGAGCTTCCAGCTCCTCCAGGCAGGGCTCTCCCCTCCTGTGGGGCAGCATGACCCAGCAGCTGGCTCAGGATCCAGGGGTGGGCAGAGAGCTGGAAGTAGGAGGAGAAGGAACCAGGGCTCGGACTGCAAAAGGAAGAAGAAAATGAAAAATTAGACCAAGAAAATGGAAAGCTGAGAGGTAACACAACAGTGGGACAAAAATGTGAAGGGGAGAGAGAGACAGCAGAGCACACAGAGGACACAGACAGCCTATTCTGGGGAAGAGGGGTAGGAGCAGATGCAGAGTAGGGGTAGCTCCTAGTTTTGATCCCTTCCAATCCTCCATCCCACCCCAGAGCGGGATTTCTGCTTCATCACCAGTGTACGGGACACGGCGCAGCAGGAGATGTGTGTCCCTGCCCCAGGAGTTCCCAGCCTTCCCCAAACATTGCCCACACCGTGTCACCGCCAGGGAACTGAGATTTTTCCCCCAAGCCGGCCAAGAGCCCTGAGCAAACCATCGGCATGTGAGCCGGCCCCACAAGGAGGATGCCTTGGAGCCCGGGGTAACCGGACACTGCCCGGCACCCGAGGGCACAGTGATTTATCCCTTTCCCGGGAGAGCGGGAGCGCCCCGTAGGGTGGGGGGAGCGGCAGCGCGCAGCCCCCGGGAGACCCCGTGAGATCCCAAAGATCTCAGGAGATCTCCAGGCTTTTTCCAACCCACAGACTAGAGCCGTGCCAGCCCCCTCGCTCCGTGCCAGGCGCTGTGGTTGGGAGTCACGGCTCCGCGTGACTCGCCCCGCGCCAGCCGCCGACAGACAGACAGACAGACAGAGCTCCCGGAGTGTCCGCGGCCGGGCTGCGGGAGAGGAGGAGGAGGCCGAGGGCTCGCGGGGGACTCACCGCTCCAGCGCGACACCTAAAGGGCTCCTCGCATGGGTGCACCAGGAGGAGGATTTTGCCGCTGCACCCCAGCTCCCACCGGCTCCCTCCCACACCGGCACCGGCGCTGGACACGCACCGCGGCTCCTGCCGGGGCTCGAGGGAGATTTACGTGGTGCTGGGCTTAAAACACCGGAGGGACTGCACACACCTCACCCATATCAGCACAGATTTTCAGTCCCGGGTGGGACGGGAGAGGGTGGGGGGTGCAGGGATGCTTGATGTGGCCAAAGAGGAAGCGGGTTTGGGGGTGGTACCAACATCTCCTCCTCAGCTCTTTGCCCTGTCCAGGGGCTGAAGAAACAGCAGCTCTGCCCCTTGCAGACACATCCAGACCTGGCCAAAGCATCCCAAAGCTCAGGGAGGAAGGTTCAGGGTGCTTTAGAAGGTGAGGAGCAGGGCCCGGGCTGCAGAGGCAGCAGTGGGGGCTGCATTTTATTCTCTGCAGACTCGTGGGCTCCCAGTTCAGGCAGTACCTTCTGGAAAGGAACAAAACTAGTGCTGAAGACGAAAATAGGCAAGATGGAAAGGTGCAGAGCACAGCAGGTGTGGGCACTGAGCCAAGGGCAGCCCCCACACCCAAAACTTCTGACTCTCCCTGCCCTATGGAACTGCTTCCCAGTGCTCCCTGCCCCCTGATAAAAGCCTTCAGGCAAAGTCCTGCAAGGAACTTCACAGGTATCAAAAGTGGAGCTGCTCAAGAAATTCTTTTGAAACTCACAGAGTTTATTATTCTCGAGAGTCTTTGCCGTGTTTCTTCTACATCAGTCTGAAATATTCCTAGGCAGGTGCAAATTTCTTTCCTGAATTCCAAACAAAGAGCTACTCCTAACAAATTACAGTCATTGCTATGTACGAGCTGAGAGGCAGCAGTGCAAGGGCCTGACCCCAGCTAAATCCCTGGGACCTTCATTTACCCCACTTAGAGCAGGACATTATTTCTCTTAAAGGGAACAGGATTTTTGGAGCAGCCACAGGCAGTGCAGAAGTGCACTGGGCTTGGTACTTCCATTCCCAAATCCCTGCAGGTGATGAGTAAGCTGCAGACAGGGCTCTGACACCAGACCTCAGCCAGAAAACACCCATGGGTGCTGCCTGGGGCACAGCACCTGTGCTGAAACAGGGATGGAACACCTCTCCTATGGGGAAAGGCCAACAGGGCTTGGAGCAACCTGGTCTAGTGGAAGGTGTCCCTGCCCATGACAGGGGAGTGGGACAAGACAGTCTTGACCCTTCTAACCCAAACCACTCCCTAATTCTATGATCACCCTCTTCCTCTGCTCCCCATCCAGCCCCTCTCTGACCCACCTCAGCATGGACCTGCTCTTAGAGGGGGGAACCAAGATGTTCCAAGTGCCTCAGAAACTTGTCCTGTTACTCCCAGCACATTTCTCTTAACCAAAGTCCCTCTCCAGCTCTCTTGGAGCCTCTTTAGGAACTGGAAGGGGCTCTAAAGTCTCCTCCACAAAGACTTCTCTTCTCCAGGCTGAACAACTTATTAGAAGGAGACAGACCCAAGAGCGAATCAAGCGCACTAATTACTTCGGCTAATTCCCTCATGGAAACCCCAGGTTGGGGGGGTGGGAGCAGGGGGTGGGAGCCCCTCCACAGCCAAGGGGGCACCTCCCTTTTCCAGTCAGTGAGGGGGAGCAGGGCAGCTCTGCCCTCCCTGCCAGCAGTCTCCCATTTCCAAACACCTCGTTCTCATGGCCAGGGTTGCATCAGCTCCTGCTTGTATTTATAACTGGGCTTTAAAACCTGATCTTCCATTTCCAGTAGCTCGGGGGGGGGAGCTGAATCCACAGGGCCCCCAGCCAAGCAGCTGCTGCCAGCGTGATCCTTCTTCCCTTCACATCCTGGTCAGAAAAGCTCCCCACCGTCAACCTGGTGCCACAGCTTACTGGCATGGGCTCTTTAATTAGCTGAGTGAGGCACAAGGCAGGCCCTCAATAAAGGGAGAGCTAATTGAGCCCGGGCAGGGGGATGAGGATTTGGTGCTGTTTCACACTGTGCTGGTTCATTGAACAGTGTGGACGTTCAGGCACATCGCTCCCTCCCCTTCCCAACAAGCCTTACCACCAGCCTCAGGCTGTCCAGGTTAAAAAGACCCCCAACAGCTATTTTTAAACGGATGGATGGGTGGGAAGGGGCTGCATCAGAGAGGGAGGGGAGCCCCTCTCCATCCCCAGCGCTATCTCCCAGCACAGCCTCTCCTTGTAAGAGGAGCCACAGGCTGGGAGGAGCTGGAGGATCTTCTCCAGAGCTGCTTCTCTGCTCCATCCCCATGCCAGAGCGAGGGAAACCCCCTCTCCAGCCATCACAGCTCTCAGGATGCCAACTGGTGACAGCAGAAAGACCATCCCTGCCATGTCCATACCACTGTGGCTCCAGGACCACCGCTCCCTCCAGGAGGAAACTTCCAGCTACTCAAGGTTATAAATAAAGGATGGCCCGGTGAGAAGGGCCAGTCTCCTGGGCACCGGGATCAATCACCTATTAAGTGTATAAGGCTGCCTCTCAGACTAACAGTAATCCATAAACCCTGGCATCAGGAGCAGATTTGGAGCTTGGCTGGGACCCATCATCCTGTCTGCTTCCATGTCCCAGTTCCACAGTTATTTTGCCTTGGCTTTGTGGAGAACCATAGACCCAACTCTGGCAGAAACAGCATAAAAAGGAGAACTCAAGCCTGGGACTCGTAAATAAATCCTCTCCCAGCCTCAGCTGCACTGTGTGCGTACACAGAGACCAAGCAGCTTCCGTGTGCACAAGATTGCTGCCGTGGAAAAGGAAAATACCATTTACTAGCCTGAAAGGGGCAGTAAAAGAAAAAATTGCCTATTATTTGAAGCATGCTTTGGGAACCTCTGTGGAAAAGTATCTGGGAAACACAAAATAAACCTGAAATTATCCAGGCTTCTGGCTGGATGCTGCAGCACTGCTCCATCCCAAAGTTGAGCACTGAAGACCAGCTCATTTTGGGGGGTATCTGGGACAGGAGGGGTGGGTGCCCAGCAGGCAGCAGCACATTTCCCTGCCTTTACTTCCAAAGCAGCCACCTGGCCCTGTCCCATCCCCCCTGGGCATCCAACGCCACCTCCACAGCTCTGAGCCCTGCTCTCCAGCCTCTTGCAGCACTGGCCAGAGAAAACCCTCCACGCAGGAAAAACACTGCACAGCTCCAGTGCTGGGGGAACATCTCAGCCCTCATGGCTGCTGCTGGGACAATGCCAGCCCTGCCAGCTGCAGGTGATCCCTGCAGAGCAAAACCATCACCTGCTTTCATAAAGGCCCAAACTAATGGAGATGAGTAATTTCCTGGTACTCAGAATGGGTTTCAGAGCTCTTATTTACCGGAGAGTTCACCTCCATAACCAGCCCTCTGTCATCCTGTCCCCCTTCATTTTGGGACTCCCAGCTGCTGCTGCCCGAGGCGGAACAGGCTGGAAGCATCAGACATTCCGTGACATTCAAGAGAGGGATGTGATCCCATTTTGGAGAAGGTGGCTGTTACTGCCTGATAACCCTGGAGAAGAATCTGAGCAGAAGATGAAAAATAAATGCGAAATTCAGTTCTACTGCAGACTGGAGCTTGAGGCCATGCTGAAACCCATGGCGAGTTCCTGATGGGAAGCTGTTTCAGATAAAGCTTTTTCTGGCACCCACAGAGCAGTACGGGGGTGTCCCAGCAGTCACGACAAACTGTTGGGAGCTGAACATCCACTTGCCTGCAGCAGGGAGGCCAGCCAGGGCTTCCTCTGATCCACCTCCCCCTCACTGCCCTCACACAGCACCCCCAGCAGGGAGCAGCCTGATTAAAGAGGTATGAACAGGCCTTCAGACCTTGCCATGGCCAGTGACAGCCCCTGAGCCTCAGCCCCATTACTGGGGAGAAAGTAGAGCATCCTCAAGGGCCTTTTCCTGACCAGCTTCACCTCTGGGAAGCAAGAATAAGCCTAAACCCTGAGCAGACCATTAATCATAGAATGGTTTAGGTTGGAAGGAACTTCCAAGGCCATCTCATTCCAACCCCACTACCGGGACACCTTCCACCAGCCCAGGCTGTTCATGGCCCCATGCAACCTGGCCTTGGACACTTCCAAGGATGGGGCAGCCACAGCTTCTCTGAGCAACCTATGCCAGGGCCTCCCCACCCTCACAGCCAACAATTCCTTCCCAATATCCCATCTAACTCTGCCCTCTGGCAGTAAGAAGTCATTCCCCCTTGTCCTGTCCCTCCAGGCCCTTATCCACAGTACCTCTCCAGCTCTCTTGGAGCCCCTTTAGGTACCTGAAGGCTGCATTCATAATTTCTACTCATATCTGGAATTATTTCCTCTGCTCTATCTGATTCTCCACTCCTCCTGTGTTACAAGAGTCGAATATTTCAGCCATGCACTGACAAGAGAGGAGGGATCTGGTGGGTTTGCTGAGCCCCCTCAGACCTGCTCCCAGCCCTGCTCCAGAGCTGCCTCCTCTCCCAGGGAGGACAAGGACTCCAGATGCCTCCTTCCTTGCTCATGGCTTGGAGCTCCTCAGCTGAGAGGCACTGGATTGCTACAAACCACTAGTGTGTTTGAAGTCAGAAGGGTTTTAGAAACATTCATCTTTATCAGTTTTAATACTAACAAAAGCCTTGTACCTTGTAAACTGAGCTGAAGACATCCCAGTGCTGGAGGCAGGGAGGTGCTCTCTTAGATCCTTATCTATGACAGCAAAATCCTTCCAAGATCCTTCCACATGATACCACCACCAAATTTCAGTCATTATCTTGCAGCTACCCAGCAGTCGAGTTTTGTTTGTGCAAAACCAGTAACAAGCCATTATTTCCATCCCCATTCCCCCCTCGTATCAGAGGCATCATCACAGGAAGGCAAAGCAGGCTGCTCACCCAGGGGCAGCGAGCAGAGCACAGCAAAGCACACACTGCTTTCACACGCCACACTTGGACTGTCTGGATAAACGTGGTTCTCCACCTTCACAGCAAGACATTTTTGGGTATCCACTCACATTGTGAGCAATCCAGCAGCTGAGATCCAGGTGGGAACTCCAGGCTGAATTCAACTCTTTAATCGCTCTAACCCCAAATCTTGGAAAGCTGCAGGAAGTGGCAGCAGGATGTGCAGCATCTCCACTCGGATACCTGCATGACCTGCAGCTCCTTTCAGCAAGGAAACAGTGCTTTCTTCTCACCCAGGTGATGTGGAGGACCTTGGAAATGCAGTAAGTGAGAGCACTCCAGGAAAGGTGTGTCCTGGTATCCAGCTGGTCCCAATGACTTGGATCCAAAAGAGTCTGGAGGATAAGGGGCCTCCCTGCACTTTTCACTGACCAATAAAGCAAAGTGGAAACAGATTCACAGAACAGTTTGGGTTGGACGGGAACTTAAAGCTCATCTAATTCTGATCCTCAGCCATGGGAGGGTCACCTTCCACTATCCCAGGTTGCTCCAAGCCCTGTTCAACCCAGCCTTGGACACTTACAGGGATGGGGCAGAGGTGCTGCCTTGCTGCCATTGCTGCTTGTCACAGGCAAGAACAGCAACAACAAAGCTTGTGACACTTCTGCTTTGATTACAGGCTCCCTGTAATTAAGAACAAGAGCTACTGCAACAAAACAAATCGCAGGGTAAATCTTCTGCATGAGTCAGGAGGGCACAGGCAAAGTCATCATCACCACCTAGGGAGGGGTGAGGTAACAGCCCTCCTTTCTTGCAGGGTTTAACAGGGTGAGGGTGGCCAGGTGATGTGTTCTACATTAAAATGTGTCTCACTAGGCTGAATGCTAAAGAAATGTAGGAAGTGTCAATCTGTCTCAGCTTGTCTGAGCTGCCTTGTCTCAGCTATAGGAGACAAGGCGTTTGCAGGCTGGCCACCCACTCCTGCCCAAATGCACTTGTTTAACAGCCAGGGTGCCCCAGGGGCCTTGACAAGTGCCAAACCACCCCAAAAACCCCAGGGATGAAGAAAGGACACCATGGAGCAGCTACATCCAGAGCAGACCTCATGGCCCACCAGGACAGAAGTGACTCATGCACAGAGCCTGCAGCACATGCTTGCATTCCCAAAAAACTGCTCCCTGCTTGTCCCACAGGTGAACCAGCTGGGTGGAGCAGAGACAGGCACCTGAGAAAGAAATAAGGGCATGAAAACCCACGGAGGTTCAGAGGGAGGTATCTCCTATTGGCAGGAGGTCTCTGGTGATGCCCAGCTGGCTCTTGGCTGGGAGGAGGGGGCAGGAAGGACTTGAGCTGTGCTGAGATCACAGATCACATAAGCTGCCTCCAACCGAGCAGCTAAAGGACACGAAGCCCAGCAGGAAAAGGTCAGAAAAGCCCTAAGCCCAGCAGTGAACCCTGCAGTCAGGACTGGGCAGAGCACAGAGGGGAGTGGTGGTCTGTGCCACCCTGCAGAGGGGCTGCAGGGCCCTGACAACAAGTACCAGAGGAGACGTGCACTGCACAGCCCCACGGGGAACAGCCAAGCCCTCCTGTGGATTCTGGCAGTCAGTCCAGCAGCCAGGTGAGACATCTCTCCTCCTCTGACCAAGGGTGGGTACCTCTGCCTGCTGCTCTCAGCAACCTCTGAATGAGCAAAGGTGGCTTGAAATACCACCTCTCCTCAGGTAAGACCTTCAAAATACCCAGCAAACCGAGATTTTGGGTCCCCAAAATACTCAGTAAACCGAGAGCCAGAGCACATCTTGCTAAGCAGGCTGTGGGAAGCAGGATGATCCCAAACTGGGTCTGAACACAGCAGGAGCACTGGTGGGCATGGCTGGCCACGGGCTTGCTGCATCAACAGAGGCAGCTCCAGAGGGAAACCTTTCTCCTGTGGCTTTGAAAACTAAAATCCACTCTTTCCAAGTCTCTGTTGAAAGTCCTGGACCAGGAAACACGGCGTGAGAGTCACTGCCTCACTAAACTTCCTCACCTTTTGACCGCTTCCCTCTTAACTCTTGGCTTAATCCTGGGCAACAGAATACTTAAAAACCCAAAGATTCCTGAGAATCAACAGATGCAACACCCCAACAGGAATGAGCCACTGAATAGAAGAGAAAGCCTGATCCTTGGGTTTTATCTTGCTTAAAGACCCAAAGAACCCAATTTTAGGAATAAAGAGACTTTAAAAATTTAAGAGCTTCTTAAAACCTAGAATCAAACCCCCAAAAGAATCCTCTGGGTCTTTCACAGTTATTGAAGAGAAGCCTGACTCCCAAAAAAGCAAAAATCCATGTTTCTAGTGAAAAAGCAAGTGTATGCACACACACATGAACCCACACACGTACTTACACACCCAGTGCACCCAAATTCATCACCCAAATTCATGTGGGAACACAGCTCCCACTACAATGTGTGTGGCAGCAGCACAAGGATGTCTCTGGAGGTTTGGGGTTTGTCATGTCAGAGACACAAACTCATTTCTTTCTTCCTGCAGAGGCAGAACTCTGGTAACTGATTTCTTCCCTGCTCCTTGATCAGCACTTGTGCCATCTGAAAGATCTCTCCTCCCGAGGGAGCCAAACCTTCCTGTTTGCAATTGCCACATTCATATTAATGATGGGGAGTAAAGGAATCACTCAACTAATTTCACAGGCACATCAGTAACAAATTTCTCTCCCGAGGAGACTATAGGAACAGAGCTCAACAAGGGTTATTTTTAAAGCAGAGCAGATATCAGCCTGCCCTGGGTTTGCACACTCAGGGCTTGCTCTTTCAAGAGTGCTGGCCATGGAGGATGGAACAGCTCCCTCTGCCCTGGGCAGGTGGCAAGAGAGCTAGAGGGTTTGGTCCTTCATCTCAATGGGGAACAAAGTCTTCCTCTCTGAGCACCCCAGACACCCAGAGACAGCTCTGTGCTGCAACAGCAGCTGGCACCTTCCGCAGGGTGACAGTGGGCACCCTGCCTGCCCCTGTCCTCCCTGACAAGGACAAGCTCCTTTCCATAAGGCCACCACAGCACTGGGAATTTGACAGTGTTTGCTTTCCTTTTGCTTTCCTTTGGACGCCCCAGATCTGTCCTTTGTGCTCCCAAGCCCTTGGCCAAAAGGTAGAAGCCATGAGAGCTCAACTGGGATCTGCTGTGCTCAGGTGAGATGCTCTGTCGGCTGCAAAACCTTGAGCAGCCATAAGACTCCAGGTCTGCATCCAGCAGCATCAGCCCCTGCCTTTCCAGCAGCATTCCTGCTCCCTTCCAAAGTGACAGGCAAGACCCGAGGCCAAGGGTCTCTGAGGAGGTCAGCAGGATCCAGTAGCCACTCTGCTCCATGCAGCTTTTAGGTGCTCCTGTGTTTCTGTGGGTGGCCTGGCTCTCTCTTGCACCTTGAGGAGGTGGGACCATGTGTGGTGTGGAGAACACCCTGCTCCAGCTGCCCCTCTGTGCTGCTCTTGGTCAGCTGCGTCCAAGCTCTGACCTGGCAGGACCCAGCCCAGTGTCCAGCACAGCCCCAGGAGGGGATAAGAACATGGCAAACCTGCGACATCATTCCCCAGGTGGGCAGACCTCACCACAACCCGGCGTGAGAACATTCTCTACCACAACACTGGAGGCGTCTGGAAGTGTTTTGAAGGTGATCCCTGCAAAGATCTGTGGTTTCACAGCTTTCCCACCAAAGCAGATGCTGGCAAGGCTCCTGCCAGCTCCAAGCAGCACTTCCAACTTGCTCCCAAGCCTTGGTGGGAAGTATTAGGGTGCAGTGAGGGCCAGGAGCTGAAGGGACCTCATGGCCAGCAGGGCAGGACCATCCCTCTCCTGCAAGGAGCAGGGCAGACCTGGAGGTCATGGCCAAGTTCAAGCAGGAGACCAGATCACCAGTGAATTGGTGGGATGGGACAGGTCTGAGGTCACGCTGGGGCATCAAGGCACAGTCAGGGTTGGGATCACTGGTGCTCACTGGGCAGACCTGCGGAGGCAAGGGCAGGGTCACTCTGGGAATCAGCCCATGATTTGGGGATGGAGCCAGAGGCTCCAGAGCTGAGCAGGGCAGGGCTGAAGAGCAGCTCTCCTACGATGGTAGGACCCATTCAGCATCATCCATGCAGATCATGCAACATCCCTGCCCCCAGCTAGCAAGGCAGCGTGTGGGTTGGCTCCACGGGCATCTCAGAGACTGATGGATCCTGGAATAACACTCTGTGCCACAGCAGGGGCTACTTTTCGTACCAGATGCAGGTTTTCTGCCAGGTGGCCATTCCTGTATGACCACATTTCTCCAGCACTACACTCCTCCGTGGCTGAGGCCATGTGGGCAGCCCAGCCTCCTGTCACTGGGCATTAGCTCTGCCCACTCCAAAGGTCATGGAGCCACTAAGGGCAGTGCCTACTGACTTGAAGCAGCTGCACAGCCAGATCCCAGGGCACAGTCTGCTTCCAAACCCAGCTGGCAGGCTGAGAACTACGCTGATCTCATGATACCTGATTGCAATGCTGGGGAGCAGCCCTGCAGCAAACGAGATGTGCGTGTGGTTCTACTGTTCCACGTCACTCCCGCTCCAGGGCAGGCAGGTTCAGGTGCGGGAGCAGAGAGCTGAGGTCTGAAGTGCTGAGCAGCAATTACAGCTCTTATCTGAAATGCACTGATGCCAAAAGAAACCTTGACATTGGCTTCCACAAGCTACTGGGGAAAACCCTGTGTCCACCTAGTCAAGGCCTTGAGCGAAGATGGGTGATGCCTATAAGTAGCAGGACAAAGCCTGCCCACGGCACAATTCCAGGCTAAGCTGCCTAAAGGAGGAAATGCTTGAAAAACACATCACTGGTGTGGTTAGCCAGGCCCAAGGGAAGCAAGGACCAGCCACTTTCAAAGGTGACCCCATTCCTGGTTCCTGGGTGCTTCAGAGGGCACAGCCACCTCCTCCTCCTCCTCCTCCACTGGGCTCCTGAGACAACCTCTGCCCTGACCTCAGAGCATGTTCCCAGAAGCAAATCCTCCTCAGTGTGTGTTTGCTGTCCTTGTGCTGGTCCCTCACAGTGAGATGCCCACCCGAGTGGGAGACGTGCTGTCTGGGCAGCTGCTCCCGAGCAAGTGATTGTCCTACAGCGCCCCAGGGGAACATTCCCTCTCCCATCCCTGCTCTCTGCTGTGATGGACCCTCAGGAGATCACGGAATCCTAGAAGGGTTTGGGTTGGAAGGGACCTTAAAGCTCATTCAGTTCCAAATCCCCACCATGGGCAGGGACACCTTCCACCAGCCCAGGTTGCTCCAAGCCCCATCCAACCTGGCCTTGGACACTTCCAGGGATAGCCACAGCTTCTCTGGGCAACCTGTGCCAGGGCCTCACCACCCTCACAGCCATGAATTTCTTCCTAATATCTAATCTAAATCTCTCCTTCTTCAGCCTAAAGCCCTTCCCCCTTGTCCTGCAACTGCACGTTAAAGCAAGATCTTAAAGCGAGGTCCCACTGGGTGTCAAGGAAGGCAGGTGATGATCCCACTGTGAAGAAGCAACACAGTGGGACAAAGATTTTGACTCAGGAGATCAACTGGTGCACGGTGGGGACGGAAAAACATCCTCTTAAGTTTTGCACTTAGCCTGTCCTAACACTGCTGAGCTTAAAATGGTACAAATCGCTGTGGCATTCCCTACTGAGGGGTGTCCTGGTGGAAACCAGACTTTGTAGATAGTAGAGAAAGATCAGAGCAGAAGCTCCCTGCAGGCAGAAGAGCCAAGGTCTGGTTTTGGCTTGGATCATTACTCACACTCCAGCACTGCTCCACCCCAAAAAAGCTGGATGTGAGGAAAGCCAGGCAGCTGCCATGGGCTTGGCATCGGAGTGTGGGGATGGCTCTGCAGTCCTCAGTGTCCAAGTGGCTGCCCAGGGCCACTAGCAGAGCTGGCCTGAGCTGAGACCTTGTCTCCTGCAGGCATCAGCCTCCTGCCTCCTCCCTGCACACACCTCCCCCAGACTTGGCGCTTTCAGAGGCACGAGTTAAGGCTGCAACATCCCAGACCCCATAGGTATTCCCTCCCAGGGTGTTCCCAACCCTCTCTGCTTTTCCAGGCTTGGGTGGGCAGCCACATGATGCTTGGGGGCTGTGGTGGGGTGAAGCAGACCCTGGCAGAGCCCTGGCCCCCCTGCAAGCACCAGCCATGTGCCCCTGCCCAGCTCCGCTGGTACCACACTGGGAACAGCATCAAGAAAGGAGCCAGAAACCAGAGCCTGAGGCCTTGCTCTATTTTGCCCACCCTTTGCTGAAGCTGCTGGGCTGGGAGCTGGTGGGAATTCCCTCTGGATACACAGGGATCATCCATACCCAGTTGGAAATCAAAAAGGGACATGTCCTTCAGGCAGTGCTGGCCATGGGCACAGCTACCAACAATGGCTCGAGAGCATTGTCAGGGCTGGGGCTGACCCCTCTTCAGTCCCCGTGAGGAAAACAGGGGGGAGATGGAGAGCAAAAGGGCCTGTTGCAGCCCCCTCAGGCTCACAGCAGCTCAAAGGAGTTGGAGCAGCAGAGCTCAGGCCCAAGTCAACACTCTGGCCTCTGTGCAGGAAGGACATGCAAGGTGCTGTGCCACAGAAATCATAGTCACGTGTGCCAGGACATGCAACCACACAGATTAATTCATCACACACTGCTTGACATTAAACACCATGAACACAAGGGTTGGAGACTGGAAGTGCTGGACCGAGACTTGGTAATAAGGGTTTTAGCCAAGAAGAAATGGGGTAGGGAGTTGGTGTTAGTACTGGGACTAGTCCCATGCATGGGAGAGAGACTCAAAAACAATTGTGTCTGTATTTTAATGGGAGAAAAACACACCAAGTCTTAATAATAGGAAAAACCCTGTTACCATTTGGAAAGGTTCAACCCCTGCAGCCCCCATCTCTCCCCTAGGAGCTTTCCTCATGGAACTGCTGCCCACAAGAATGGCCATGTCTTACCTCTTCTCCCAGACTTCCCCATCCATGTATCCCAAAGCAACGGAACATTTAGGGCACAGAGGTTTCTGTATTTCAAGGAGGTTCCATCACTTCCCACATGCCCAGTTCTACTGGAGAAAAAATATACAGTCAGATCCTTTAAAAAAGTGCCAGAGTTGGCCCACTGGGAACAGGGATTTTGCTCAGGTGAGTGTAAGAGCAGTGAAGGTATCTCTTCCCATGCCTATTTACACATTACCTGCCTACCTGTCCCACGATGCTGCAAACCAGAGAGCATCCTGCAGTGAGAAATGGGCCCTGGAACCTCCTGGTTTCACAGCAGGCACAGTGACAAACAAGCACCACTGGTACAGCTGAGGTTTTTAAGGGAAACAGCAGGTACTGCCACGAGCTGCCATGGAAAACAGGCTGGAGACAGCACGTGCAGCGAAGGGTAGCGGGAAGAACGACCCCACAGCTCACACACTTCTGTTTTCTCAGAAAACTTTGGAGCTGAGAGGTGGCCACTGAGGTTGGAGTGTTTAAAATACCATCTGGGAGGAGGCTGGGTAGGCAGCACGGGAGAAGGGACATCGTTCCCGAGCATAAATGAGAGCCTGTGTTCGGCCACAGGGGGGGAGCAGCACACGGGGGACATCCCTTCCCCTCGCCAAAACCTTCTGGGTGGGCTCTGCTGATTCCCTGTGTTCCAGGGAAAGTTCAAGCCCATACTGGGTGAGGGCACAGAGAGCTCCACGATTTACTGAGGTGCAGACAGGCACCTCGAGGGCTGACCCCGGAGCCTCGGGGGGTATTTGAGGGCAGTGCCGGGAGGTGCAAGGCTGGCCCCAACAAACACATCGTTTTCTCTCAGGAGCTCATGTACAGTAACAACTAAGTATATACTGGAGGGCAAGTGTGGAGTGATTTATTTTTGTTATTGTTGGTCTAACGTCCTGCCGGGCTGGAACGGCGCTGCTGAGTTACAGGGAATGGCTGGGCACACACCAACCGCTATCAGAGATGTGTCATAAAGCAAATATTAGCAGGACCTGCCGTGGAGGTTGTGCAGGGCAGCGCTGCCAAGCACAGCCACCACACAGCAGGAGCCACCGCAGAGGGTGACCTAATCCTGCAGGTCCTCCAGCCACCATCCATCAGGGTGGAGGAGGAGGAGGAGGAGGAGGACTATGGCATCATCCCGCCTTGGGAAGATGCCAAGATGCAACAGGCTCGACTGCGTCCGACTCCTGGCCACCAGGCACGAGTCAGGACAAAAATCCCCCCTGGAGAAGGGGTCTGAGTTGCCTGGCTTTTCCCTGGAGCCCATCTCTGGCAGCAAGACAGAATGCCCTTGACAGCTCCCAGACGGGAGTTATTAGCTTTCCATGAGCCAGCGTGCAGATGAGTGTTACAAAAATCCCAAAGCCACCATGTACTCCAGACACCCAACCCACCCAAACTCAGCGGAGCGTTTCTCTGGGATGTCTTTCCAGAATTCATTCTGTGCTGGAGGGACAGGGAGGGCACTGACACCTTTCTCACAAGGGTGTTTCCCTGCTGCCGTTCCCTGGGGTGGCCGTGCCACCATCCTCACTGCCACAGTCTGTGCTCCCCGATCTGCCCTCCACGTACCCACGGTGATTGCAAAGCACAACGACCCTCATGCCACTGGGGTGGGCTTTGATGGGCAGCAGTGACCTGAGAGCCCTCCCTGCTCCTCACCCCAGGTGCCAAGGTGCCACCTTGCCCAGGAGAAATACCCATCACACAGACAGACTGAGACAGAGGAGAGGAACATCCCCCCAGGGCAGGTCCATGGCAGAGCTCACGCCAAGCTGGACAGATGCTCTGCCTGCACTGGTGAGCTGTCTGGTGAGCTGGATGGTCTCTGGGAAGGAGGGTCAGAGCTCCCATGTCCCCTCCAACAGTGGAGCAGGACCTGCAGGGGATCCCAGGCAGGAGAATCAGAGCTTCCCCATCCCCCTGACAGTGGAGCAGGACCTGAGGAGCCCGACGGCTCCCTGGCCACAGCCCCGCACACAGTGGCTGCCAGCAGGCACCAAAACAGCAGTGGCAAGGGATCAAGTTGCCAAACGTTGGGAAGCTTTTCCCTTTGAAACAGAAACACCCCCCTCTGTGGGCTGCTTCAGGTGGGGAGCAGGACACGGAGTGGGAACCGAGCTCAGCCTCACTGAAGTTTTGGTGTACCATGGAGAGAGCTGGTTTTTAAGGAGCATCGTGCTGTGCAAGCTTGAGCCCTGCAGACCCACAGCTCACAGATCCTGGGCTCCAGCACATGGAATGTGCTGAGCCCTGCAGTGTGCATTCCCAGCACCACACAGATCCAGAGCCCACGGCAAGGCTGGAGCTCTCCCGAGCCACAGGCACCACTTCACATGGGAGTGGACCTGCTCCTTCCTGCCATGGCTGCAGTCTCCAACACAGCCCCTCTGGAGGAGTGCAAGTGGTAAATAGGGATGGCATGGAAAACCTAGAGATGCAATTAAAGCCCAGCAATCCCTAGAAAGCCGCAGACACTGCAGTGTTGCTCCTCTTCCACTTGTAGGACTCCACCTTTACCTAGCACCAAAAGTCATACCTTGCCATGGTACCTTCCAAGCAGTCTGTAGGAAAACCCTATTGAAGGAGTCCAATTTTACAAAACATTCATTTAAAACCATTTTTTTGTCTCTGGATCAAGGCTCCCTCCCATAGGATGCTCAAGACTCCATCTCATCTCCCCCCCTCCCCCCAGCCCTGAATCCAGTTTGGTCCTGGCACAAGGATAGATATGGACTGACCTCATGCTTTTCCACCTATTCCCCCTATCCCAAGCACCCCCTCGTCTGTCCTAGTGCCACACCATTTTATACTGACTGCTGGGAGAAGCCCTGGACTCTGGGTAGCAGAGTTTGCATCTAACCACCACTGCAGTCGCAGGAGTCAGCCTGCTCCAAGCCCTCTCCCGGGCAAGCCCAGGATAAACCCAAGCCTCCAGCACACTGCAGTTGGGAAAGCAGCTCAAATAAGGCTTCTTGGGTTTCTACCTAATAATGCTCCAATTAGAAACCTTCAATTTGATATTGCAAAGAAAAATGTCTCAGGCCAGTGACACAGAGCAACCAGCTCTGGAGCCCCAGCATCAGAAGGATGTGGAGTTGCTGGAGTGAGTTCAGAGGAGGCCACAGAGATGCTGCCAGGGCTGGAGCCCCTCTGCTCTGGAGCCAGGCTGGGAGAACTGGGGGTGTTCATCTGGAGAAGAGAAGGCTCCAGGGAGACCTGAGAGCCCCTTCCAGGGCCTAAAGGGGCTCCAAGAGAGCTGGAGAGGGACTTGGGACAAGGGACGGAGGGACAGGCCAAGGGGGAATGGCTTCCCACTGCCAGAGGGCAGGGTTAGATGGGGTATTGGGAAGGAATTGTTGGCTGTGAGGGTGGGGAGGCCCTGGCACAGGTTACCCAGAGAAGCTGTGGCTGCCCCATCCCTGGGAGTGTCCAAGGCCAGGTTGGACAGGGCTTGGAGCAACCTGGGCTAGTGGAAGGTGTCCCTGCCCATGGCGGGGAGTGGGACTGGATGGGCTTTAAGTTCCCTTCCAACCCAAATCATTCTGTGATTCTGTGATGATTCTTTGATAAGGAGGTACTTGGGGACATGGTTTAGTAGTGGTCTTGCAGGACTTGATGGACTTGTTGATCTTAAAGGGTTTCTCCAGCCTAAATGATTCCACAATTCCACAACCAACCACTTCAAATGCCGTAACTCCCCTCACCTGCCTGATGCTCTCCCTGCTCCATCCCAACCAAGCTCAGGAGGCAGATGGCTGCAGCCCTCAACAAAACCATACAAACTGCTTACTCAGTGCTGCTAACAATTGTAATTTCCTCTCTCCTGGGGGCAGAGGGGTGCAGGGTTCAATGCTTCCTCCTCCCATGGCCCCATCTCACCCCCCACCCATCCAAAAGCCCATATTCTGCTATCAAAGTTCATAGGCCCTCCTGGTTTTCCCTCCCCCAGCAGCTCCTGCACACACAGTGATGTTCCCTCCACGTGAGAGACAGGAGAGCTGAACAAGCTGCATCTACAGAAGGGAAAATTAAGACAGCAAACTCTCCCTACAGATCATCTTTAAAGTTTTTTTTTAAATTTTCCTTCTTTATTAGTCCCAGACAGAAATCTGAAACCCCCTTTAAAAAAAAAAACAGAGATACATAATGATTTTCAAAGCTGTGTCACATAATTAATGTCACATTTATCTCCTCAGTTGTAGAGATAAAAAGAAACCATCTATCCATGTCCTCGTTATTTTTTATTCTCCTTTTAAAGCCTGTGTTTAAATCCATGGGATGGGAGACTCTAAAGGAGGGGGAAAGTCTGGCTTTCCCTTTTATCCCACACAACTAGAAGGTTTTTCCCTCCCCTCTCTCTGCTCCCTTTTCTCCATTACGGCTGATCTGAGGGCACAGCATCCTTTAGACAAATCCTGTGCAACTGCTCCTCTTCCTCCCTCTTCTGCCCCACTACCATAAGTGCGACAGAGACATTCCAGCAGCTGGGAGCTTTTCTCCCATGTTCTTGGGCCAAGCCAAGGGCCAACCTTTCCATGTCTCCTGTGATGCACGGCCCAAGTCCCGCAGCAATGTTAGTGTTTAAAAGCCATGGACGTTTTCCCCCATTAACACAGCTTTGATTCATCTCAGATTGCATTTTGCTCCATTTAGGGGGATGCTGCCCCCATTAAAATGACATTTAACACCACACTGCTCCCCCAGGCTGCCGGGAACGCCTTGGAGCGGGACCACCAGCGCTTTTCCCAAGGCTGCTCATTCCCTCCCCTCGATCCCCTCAGCTCAGAGTTTCCTCCTTCTGGATCAGACAAGGACATGGCGGTCACGGCCTCATAACAAAGTCCCAAGAAGTGAGAAGGACCCTTTAAGATCTCTGATGGATGCAGATAATCTGGTTTTGATCAGCTCATGACAGCTCCAAATATCGCGGTTGGAGCTCTCCGGGGCTCCCAGCATGTTTTTGTGTCCTGTTTATCCACACTCAGTTTTCACGGAGCCCTCTACCCTCTACCCTCTACCCTCAGCCCACAGTCCTATCCAGGACCTCTGTCAGTAGGTGTTCTCCAAAAAGTGGAGGTTGAGTAACACTGAGAATCAAATGGAGCAATAGGGGAATTTGGTGGTAAGGGAAAGGGCTGCTGGACCTTGAGAAGCACAGCAGATCCAAGACCTCTCCAAGGACACCTCTCCCAAGGTGACCCCTCCTCTCCCAGCCCATCGTTGCCCCTCTGTGAGCACCCAAGCTGACTGTGCTGATACTGGGGAAGCTTCTCATCTCCTAGAATAGCTCCAAAAGCTGAACAGTATTTGGAAAAGTCCAGAACTAGAGAGCACCATGTCCCCAGATCCCTGTGTCCACCTCAGGGCAGCATAAACCATGTGGCTCCTCCACACCACTGGCACCAGCAGCTGGGCACAGAAGCTGGTCCTTCTGCCACGAATGGCAGAGGACAAAACACTCCATCCCCTTCTCCCCGTGAGAGTTCAGGGTCCTGGCATGTGCTTAGAAGAATCATGTTAAAAAGAGCAAGCTGACCCACTGCCAGCACTCCAAAGAAACATTTTTGGTGGGCAGATAATCACAGCCTTGGATGGCAGTGATGGCATGCCAGGCTGGAGCCACTGCTTTCATCTCAGCTCAGTCCCAGCAGCTCAGAGCCCTTTAATCCTGTGCCTTGAGCTGAGCCAGGCTCGAAGCAGCTGCCACGTGCCCACTCAGGCACAGAGAAGGTGGCAGTGCCCGTGGTCACTGTCCACCAGCCTGGAGCAGTCCCCATTTCAAGGGGCTCAAACACTGTCCCAGCTACTTCACTGAGCCCAAACCAACCAGCCACAACCCACAGATAGCTGGAATTTAGCATTTCTGCCTTCACTGTGGCAGAAAAGTAGACCCATGGAAGGAAAACAACCTCTTGGGCTGGGAGCAGCCTGGGAGATGGAGCCTGGCACCCACCTTTTGCCAACCTGGGGCAGGGTGGGGGGCCAAGGCAGCCAAAACTCATCTCATCTTCAGACTTGCCACAGGATGGAGATGATCACTGATGAAATAGGGTGCTGGGGGGCAGCTCAGGAAGGGGCAGATGTAAAAATAAGGGTGGAATTGCTGTGTCAAAGCACCTGAGGGCTGCCAGGCTGGTGGGGAAGCTCTGCAGCTCCAGCAAAGAAAAGGAATCTGTGAGCTCTTCCAAAGAGGTGCTTTGTTCCACAACCACTTGAGCACACTCGTGGTCATCTCAACCTTCCTTCCAATCCCTTTTGAGAAAGAGGAAAGAAAAAGGGCATTTTTTTTTGCTGAAAGTTTCACCAACAAAAAGCAGGGAGTCAAAGTGACTCTTCACTTGTTCCCATTGAGCACGTGGGGTCTGGAAATCAAGCAGTTGCTCTGGGTGAGGTACCTTCAACGTGCCCTACAAGCATATCTCACACCCCACCTGAACCTCAGCTCTTCCCTCTGCCCTGAAACACACAGTCAGCCAGGGAAAAGCACTTGATGGAGCAACTCCAGCTCACAGAGCCACTGATAAATAAATTACAAACTGAAACAGTAGCTTGTCCACACAATTGCTTCTAACCAAGTGGGTGAAGAACAGGAGGAAAGCAGCACCACTGCTGGGAAGGTCTCCCATGCCTCCGGAGAGAGTTGCACAGCACAGGCACTCTGAGCATCCTCCCTGGGCTGTGCATGGAGAGACAAGAGTGCTCCCCAGCGTACAGACACACAAGTGGCAAACAGGGGAAGCAATGGCTCTCTGCAGGGAGCTCCAAGCTGTGACAGGGCCCAGCTGTGCCCTGAACACAGTAGAGGGGCCAGGGCTGCTGCAGTAGCTCCACTCCCTGAGCAGGGACTGACCCAGCCCGGGAGGGGATGGGGTAGTTTGGGGTTGCCAACTCCCAGCACAGACTGGTTTGCGTTGGAAGGGACCTTAAAGCCCATTCAGTTCCACCCCCTGCCATGGGCAGGGACACCTTCCTCTGGACCAGGTTGTTCCAAGCCCTGTCCAACCTGGCTTTGGACACTTCCAGGGATGGGGCAGCCACAGCTTCTCTGGGCAACCCATGCCAGGGCCTCACCAGGATCACAGGGGAGAATTTCTTCCCAGTATCCCATCTAACCCTGCCTTCTGGCAGTTTAAAACCATTCCCCCTTGTCCTGGCAGTATCTGCCCATGCAAAAAGTTCCTCTCCCTCATCTTTGAAAGTCCTCTTAAGGTTCTGGAAGATGCAGTGACAAGTGACACCAGAGAAATGATGGGAGACCGTACATGGGGGCTCCAAATATGGGGTGCTCCTCCTGCTCACCTGCAGCCCCTCTCTGCTCCTGTCCTCCTCCTACCCCAGGGACTCTTGCTCTCTCATCCCCCTTCATCCTTTTCCCTGTTCTCTTCCCACCTTTCCTCCTCCAAAGCCCTCTCTGAATCCACCTGCAGAGCCCAGAGCTGCCCACGGCAGGCCCTGCCCTACACAGCCTGGTTTTGTCACAGCTCGTTGGTTTCACTCACTGATTTGAGGAGGAAAAGGGATTTTACTTCCTTTTGGGAGGAACCACCAGGACATCCCAGATCTCCAGGCTCTGGGCTGGGAAGCAGCTCTCCTGCACCAGTGCCCAGGCTCTGCCTTCAGGTGCGAGGCAAGGGCATCATTCCCATTTCGCAGTGGCACAAACAGCTGCCCTGGGCAGGGGAAACACAGGAGCAACTTGGCCAGTTCCAGACCCAGGGATCTGCATTTTACCCTTTGGAAGTATCCCCACGGCGTGGCAGCAGGGCAGGGAGGGGATTCTGCCTCTGCCCTGTTCAGGTGAGACCCCCCTGCAGAGCTGCCTCCAGCCCTGGGGGCCCAGCACGGGAAAGACGTGGAGCTGCTGGAGTGAGTTCAGAGCCCCTCTGCTCTGGAGCCAGGCTGGGAGAGCTGGGGGTGTTCACCTGGAGAAGAGAAGGATCCAGGGAGACCTGAGAGCCCCTTCCAGGGCCTAAAGGGGCTCCAGGAGAGCTGGAGAGGGACATGGGACAAGGGATGGAGGGACAGGACAAGGGGGAATGGCTTCCCACTGCCAGATTCATACTGGCAGGATTAAATGGGTTTTGGGAAGCAGTTGTTGGCTGTGGAGGATGGTGAGGCCCTGGCACAGGTCAAAGACTCATTGCCAGACAGGCCACTCGGCCCTGCACTTGTCAGTGAGGTTATTTACACAAGAGGGTTTGCAGACACACTGAGAGCCCGTTTGCAGGGACATCCCACAGCAGCAACCCCTTAATCTGTTTATTTATTTATAGAAAGCTATTTATGTAGGATAACACCCCCCTGGGGACACAGCCACCCTGCTCACACACTGACTGGCTCACACAAGCAGCTCCTACAGGAGGATGATTAATTAAAACCACTGTGAATTCACAGAGGGAAATACCCCCAGGCAGCACAGAGTGGTGAGTAAACTTGGATCCTGAGCACCTGGAGACTTTGAATCTGGAGACTCTGTACATGTGGTCTCAGGTAAGACACTGAGCTCATGTCCCCCCATGAGGAATGACAACATCTGGGCAGCACAGAGTGGGGACAGAGGCTCCAGGCTGGTCTTTGCCACACGTATCCCTTGAAGAAATCCCTTCTCTCTCCTGCCCCAGCTTGTGCAGCTGTAACAGGGTACCCACTACCCACCATACAAGATATTTGCTTGGGGAAAAAAAAAAACAAAAAATGGGCCAGGCCAGAGCACCCTCACCTTTCCTTATTGTGGCTGCACCTACAGGTCCATTTTCTCCACCCAGGGCAGGGAGGAGAGGATGATGGCAGGAGATGCAGCAAGTTTAAATGATGAGAAACAGCAGCACTAGGGAAGAGAGACCAGGGATAAATTTCCCAAACACCACCTTGTGCAGGGACAGAGATTTTGTGGTTCAGCCCATGGAAAATTACATCCCTTCTGCTTTTATAAGACAAAACACAGGCTCCTAATCCCAATAGGAGATTTGGGAAGGCTCTAAAGTAGGGCATTTTGAACTTTTATTACAAAGCCATATCTGGCACTGTCTGGGTGCAATATTAGGAAAGACTCTTAGACTTTCTGGATTTTATCTATCCAATAATATTAGCAGTGACCTACCTGGTTTGAGCAATGTGAGACTCCATTCCATGGGCTCTGCAGCTAAAAGTGATGTGTCTCAGCAGGCACCAGGACCTTGCCACTGCTCCCACGGGGCTGTCCAGGGCTGTTCCTCAGCTCCCCACGCAGCCTGTGTGCCTCTCCAAGCACCACACCATGAAGCCAGCACGATCTGCACTGCTATATTCTCCTTAAAGTAGAATCCAGTTTCCAAAAATCACCTCCAAGCCCCTGACCTGCTCACATGTTCATAGACTGCTGGCAGGAGCAGGGTGGCACCAGCCCTGCTGGGAGCCCAGGAAGCACATGAGCCCCACAGCTGTGCTCCCAAGCCTTCTGGGGCTCTCAGGAGAGGGTCTCCTGCCCTCAGCAAGCCCAAACCTTTGCCATGATGCTCATCCCACCCCTGGAGATGTCCCATTCCTCCAAGTGTCCAAGGCCAGGTTGGATGGGGTTTGGAGCAACCTGGGATAGTGGAAGGTGTTCCTGCCCATGGCAGGGGGTTGGAATGAGATGAGCTTTAAGGTCCCTTCCAACTCAAACTATCCAGTGATTGTTTCTCCAACACAGGATATGGACCATCCCAGTGCCCCAAAATGGCCTGGCAGAGGGGAGGTACTTGTTGGAGGGCTGAAGAAGGATATGAAAAGAGAGAACAAGAAGAAAGAAGGATCATCCATTACACAGATTGGGTTAGTGGATTAAACCTTTCCCTTTCTACCAGTAAAGGGTAAAAGGGGACAGGAAAGTCAGACAATGAGAATGTGCCCAAGGAGGCTCTGCCCACATCGAGCAGGTTGGTCTCAGCACAGACAGCAAGGGAAGAAATAGGTATGACATGTCCAGAGCTGTGGCAAGGGCTTCCACCAGCTAGCTGGGGCTGCCAGAACCTCTTCCCAGCACTGCAGCAAAAGTCAGTCAGAAAACCTCCTCCACCAAGGTGGTGCCTTGCCCCAGACCTGAGTCGGTGGCATCAGCACCCACAGCCCCACTGGGGACCCTCCCTGAGCCCCACAGGCCCTTGGATGTGTTCTCCTTCCCCCAGTCCCACTGCTCCACTCCAGAAGGTGGCACAGGGCATCCTCCATCCCCAGGCTCTCACCATTTTGGAGCGTTAATTTGGGGAACTGCCCCAGTCTCCATCTTCCTCCCACTTCCACCCCATACAGTTTGGCACAGCTGCTCCACAGACAGGAGAAAAATAACCACAGATTCTGCTCCTGAACATCCCCACACTTGAAATCCTAAAATTCTAAAAGCAAAGGGAAGAGCACACCTGTTGCCATCAGCAAAGCCCCTGGTGTGGCTCAGGCACAGGCTGAGCCCCTGTGGGGCCACCAAACTCAGCAGCTGGGTCAGCACTGACATTTGTACCAGCTCACACATTGCTGCACTGGGGAGTTTGGAGGTTTTAGGCTGAGTTATTTATTAAAAGGTGTACTATGAGTCAAATGAATTCATTCTGAGTAAAGAAACCTGTTAAGGTGTGCAGATCACCCCCTTATCGCACACTGCAGGCGAATATGAAAAGCAGTTTGTTGGGAATTCCGCATCCTGAATTAAATTTGTCCATTTGAACAAGTGCAGTCAGTGCTGAATCAGGGACCGTTTGCAGCCCACTGAAAAAAAGCAACTCAGTGCCATGTGTGCTAAAAACCAAGGTCCCAGTTCACAGTCATTCCAGCTGAACCCCTGTGCCAGGCAGCTTCAGCCCAGAGCAGCAGTGTGTCCATCCACAGCCTGACCACGGACACAGAGCCAATCAAACACATCTGAAACACTTGGGACTGAAAATTCCCGCACAGCTCTCGGCATTCGGGTTGGACCGTTCCCTGCAGCCATGAGGGACTGCAAAACCAGGCCCAGCAAGTCATCTTCTCCCACTCCAGGGATGCTGGCACAGATTCTGCCCCATCCTGCTCATGCTGTGTGCCAGCTGCACATCACCAGGAGCTCAGAGCTTTGCCTGGCCAGTCTGTCTCTCCAAAGATCCATTCTCTGGATCTTTGGAGAGAGGCCTTGCTCTGACAGCAGGGATGGGCTGCTCTGCCTTGGTGATGCTCAGCACCTCCTTCACCCCCAGAGCAAAGGGCAAAGCCAAAGCTCACAGAATCACAGCCTGATTTGGGTTGGAAGGGACCTTAAAGCCCAAATCATTTCAACCCCTGTCATGAGCAGGGACACCTTCCACTAGACCAGGTTGCTTCAAGCCCTGCCCAACCTGACTCCCAGGGATGGGAAGGGACTGGGATACTTAGCTCTGTGCACCCTCTACCCTGCTTGCACACCTGGGCTGGGGGCTTTTGCTTTGCCTCTCCCAAAGCCCTCACCAGGTGCTCCCCCATCACTGCTTTCTGCAGTTTCTCCCTGATTGTGACCAAATTCACCTTTCCCTGTACCACAGAGAACATCCCACCTGCAGGGACATGGCAATACAGCTCAGTGGTTCCTGTGCCACAGTCCCCTCAGAGAGTCTGTCCTTTGGTCAGAATAAAGGTGAAATAACTGATGTTAGAGCTCACAAGCCACTGCTGTTCTTAATATTACCTGGAATTTTCTTTAATTTGATCAGCTATGGGTTCCCCACCTATTTTTCCATCTGAAAAATGGGGCAGATTTGGCATGACTCTGTTAAACTGTCCAAAAGCAGCCAGAGAAAATGCCCACAGCTGCTGCTGCCCAAACAGCCAATGGTGAGTCACCTTCTCACATGCAACAACACTCCCTGCGTGGAGCCACCAGCCGGGCTCCGCTCTGTGAGACCAGTCTGGTGGAACTGGTGAGACAGCTGCTCTGTTTTTCTTGGAGGGGAAGCAGTGGGATATGTGGACATTGCTGAATAAAAAATCATTGCTCCACATGAACAACGAGCCAGTCATCCAAAGGCAAAATATTTCCAAAAAAAAAAAGAAAGCAGATAACTCTTTAGACACTTAGTGCTGTTTAGCTCTTCAAAGCCCATGGAAACAGGCTTGGCCTTGGCCTCCCCTGCACATCAGGCCAACACAGGATCCTTGTGCAGCACAGCTCAGCCTCGGATGACAAAATCCTTCCAAGCACCAGGAGATATCATCAACACTGCAAATTAATGAACGCCTTCAAAATCCCACTGGAAAACGCAGGAGCTTTTCCTGCCAAGCCCACCAAGAAGGGATGAAAGGGGAGCCCTGATGGCTGTAATTTGCACCAAGCAGGATAAATGGAGGGCTGGGTGTTACCAGTCCTCATCTGAGATGTGCAGCTGGGGCCGACCTCGGAGCCACACCTGCTGATCACGTGGGAATCACAGAATCCCAGAGAGGTTTGGGTTGGAAGGGACCTCTAGCCCATCTCGTTCCACCCCCTGCCATGGGCAGGGACACCTTCCACTAGCCCAGGTGAATCCAAGCCCCGTCCAACCTGGCCTTGGACACTTCCAGGGATCCAGGGGCAGCCACAGCTTCTCTGGGCAACTGTGCCAGGGCCTTACCACCCATTATCTTCCGCATACCTAATCTAAATCTCTCCTCTTTTAGTTTAAAACTGTTCCCTCCCACTTATGGGGGTGAGAGCAGAGGACTCCTGCTGGTGGATGAGCCAGACACAGTCAGTGCCAAGCTCTGTGGTGCCCAGCCATGCAGGGCTCACACAGCCCTCTTGTCCCTGCCCTTCTGTGCCAACTTCCCCAGCCAGAGGAGGAACACCCTGTCCTGTCCCTGTTCCCCCAGGATGCCAGTCCAGCAAAGCTCTGCTCCCATTGCAAGACCTTGACATGGCTCTGTTCCCACAGGGGGAAATGACCCCAAGCAGGTCTCCCCTCCAGGCACTGATGCCATTAAGAAGTAAAAATAAATAAAAACAGAGCACACTATGTCCTCTGACTGCCCACAAGCTCACTCCTGCCCTGCCATTCCTGGGCCTGGGCTGCCCAGTGTATCTCCCAGCTTGGTGTCTGGGCTTCCCTCAGAAATACAAGTCTTTACCCAGGAATTCAGAGCAGGAGAAATCAAGAAGAAGAAGAGGAGGGGTGGAAAAATAAAAAAAACCCACTTTTCATATTTTATCCAAAGTGTTTTGCAGGTCTGCTTCCTCTTGGCTCACTGTCTGTGCTGGGTCTACCAGCATATTTTGGGTAATGAAATGCACATTTGCTGGTCAGCTCTAATAGACCCACAGGGACTGGGTTTCGCATGTGTTTGTTTTAAACTTAAGGGTGTTGTAAAGTTGTTCCAACAGCCCAGGGCTGGGATGATAAGCCATGGCAGGCAGCGCCTGGTTAGTGGGTGGTTGTGGTGTTAATGTTTATCCATAACTGAAGGAAGACGTGACAACACGAGCAAAGCAAACCACCACCACGCTTCCTCACGAGGCACGGGCTGAACCTCTGCAGAGACCACCAGACAGGAGGCATTTCATACAATCCTTGTGTGCTGCAGAGAGAAAATTCTCTTAAAGCACAAGTTTATAAAAAAAAATAAAAATAAAAAAAAAGAAAACAAAGCAGGGTTCGAAGTGGGAATTAGGCCTGCTGGCCCCAGAGCATTTCCAGCCTCATCTTTCTGTACCCACACATGGGACCTGTTGGAGCTGGGCCAGAGAAGGCCATGGAGATGCTCCAAGGGCTGGAGCCCCTCTGCTCTGGAGCCAGGCTGGGACAGCTGGGGGTGTTCACCTGGAGAAGAGAAGGCTCCAGGGAGACCTGAGAGCCCCTTGCAGGGCCTAAAGGGGATTATAAAAAGGAGGGAGAGAGACTTTTTATATGGGTAGATAGTGACAAGGGAGTGGCTTCCCACTGCCCAAGGGCAGGGTTAGGTGGGATATTGGGAAGAAATTCTCCCCTGTGAGGGTGGGGAGGCCCTGGCACAGGTTGCCCAGAGAAGCTGTGGCTGCCCCATCCCTGGAAGTGTCCAAGGCCAGGTTGGATGGGGCTTGGAGCAACCTGGGACAGTGGAAGGTGCCCCTGCCCATGACAGGAAGGAGATGAGCTTTAAGGTCCCTTCCAACTCAACCCATTCCATGATTCTCTCTCCCTTGGCCAGTGCCCAAGTCCCAGGTGCCCACTGGACATCCCCCCAAGTTCATCCTGCCCCAAACCCTGCCTGCCCCTGAGGACGTGACTCCATCCCAGTGCCCTGAGTGGCCAAACCAAGCTCTGCTTCCCCCTCCAGGCAGTTTGCAGATCACAAATTGAGATCAGCTCTCAAAGCTACAGGGGAAAGCTTCTCATGTAAATTGATTCTGTGCTTAGAAAACAAAAGGTATCTTATTCACCTTGAAAAGCAGGAATAGGCATCCTGCCTGGAGCAGGCACCAGGAATTCTGCAGAGCTACAGATCAGCAGCAACCTGCATGGTATCAGGGCAGGGAAGATTCCAGCTGATGGGAAGCTATCACTGCCCGTGGAGAGCTGTGCCCTGGGTGGGCAGTGGGTGCAGGAGGGACAGGCCCCCCTCTGCAAACCCCTCCTGCAGAAATGACAACATGATCTAAAATCACTGACACAATTTGGGGACATCAGCTTTCCCTTCCTTGAGAAATCCAGAAGAGAAAGAAAAAGGTTTCCTCTGGCCCCAAGCATGAAGAAAAGTTAACTGAAATGGTGTAGGGAGACCTGGAGATCAAACCCCTGCATTAGAAGACAGGAACACAACTGGAGACCAAGTCCATCTCCATGACTTCCCCACCCACTCTGCACTGGGGTAAGGGCTCAAATGCTGAGCTCAGTGACAGGGAAAACAGTACCACTCCCACGGTGGCCTCTTCTCTCCCCAGTTCTGTTCCACAGAGCCTGACAGCAAGAGGTGGAAAGGAACACAATTCCCCACAAAATTCCCCAGTTGTGGTCAAGAATCAAAACAATGAATTACACTTAATGGTCATGGGATATGGAAGAGGGATGGGGAAGGCAAGGGCTGACATGGTCGGGCTGCTGCAGAGCCCAGAGGTCCCACCGGGACTTTGCTGTACTGGTGGGCACCAAGCAGGGAGATGGGACAACCTCAGGGCACAGACCCATCCCAAAGCCACCTCTTGTTTCCTGTGGTGACTTAAGTTAACTGTAAAACAGCTTCTTCCACCCACAACCTGCCTAAAATCCCAACACAAGGCTGTCTTTACCTTAAAATTTCAGAGACCAGTCAGTAATAGGGCCATTGGGATTTGTCCCCCAGCAACACACATTTGTCCTCTCAGATTTGCTAAGCTCAGTGGTTTCACTCCCAGATCTCTTGTACAACACGGGTCCAGGTTCTTACGTGGAGAATCCAGGACTGTTCATCACCTCTGTGCTCCCTGGGCACAGCAGGAGACGCTCCCTCACTTCAGGTCCTCCCCAGAGTGGTGCTGACCTGTGCTCTGACAACCTCCACGTTTTCCATCCCTTTCCTTTTTTCACAGGAAAGGCAGGACTTTATTTATGGCATTATTTGGTTCCTGGCAGGAAGCCACATGCACATCTAGGCAATCAGAAACCCTGAATCAACGGCTGAGGACACAAATTCAGTTTATCCCAATTTTAAGCTCACCAACACCAGAAGGCGACACAGCCTTAACCTGGTGCTCTGTGGTGGGTTCCTGCAGCTGATCTCCCCCAGCTTCATCTCCCTCTTGTTTGGATGAAAATTAGGAGATGACTGACCACCAGTCCTCTCCCTGCACACAGTTCCTGCCAGGCTCATTTATGGAGAGACTCTGGGAAGAGGCAAATAAATCGCTTAAATCAAGATATTTTAAGCAAACAGCACAATTCCAACTGTTCCAGCACCACATAGGGCTTGTCCATGCAGACAACATCCTTGCCCAATAAACCCTTTAAAGGTTCCCTGATCACAGCTAGACATGTCATAAACTTCCCTGCATAGTTTATTATCCCCATAAATCTCGATAAAACTATTTTATCTTATCTGGGTTGGCAATGAAGCAAACTTTGCTCTGTTTATGGCTCACCAAGCCAGCCTCACCAAGCCAGGACACACGTGCTGCTAAAAGAGGGATGAAGATCCCACCCCTGCCCAGCCTCCCCCACGCATCCTTCCAACACCACACAACACCCCAAGCACAGCAAACAGCCCCACGTGCTCCATGTGCTTCCCCTCCAGGAACAGACCTACCATCAAATGACATTTCTTCTACTTTCTTATCTTTCAAACATGCTATTTAAAGGGAAAAAAATACCTTGGAGTCTTACTCAGCCCACTTTTCCCAAATGTGTGCCCTGTGTTTCATTCAAAGAGTATTTTTGCTCCTGGGAACTTTGTAGCTACTTTGTCAACAGCTTTTCCTTGGGCAACGGTGATGGTTTCATTTAAATCTCGTTCCAACCCCTGCCATGGGCAGGGACACCTTCCACTAGCCCAGGTTGCTCCAAGCCCCACCCAACCTGGCCTTGAACACCAGCAAAATCATGATCCAGCAGATCTCCTTCCCCCCAGCCCTGGTGCCCAAGGACGCACTGAACCATAGATCTGCCCCCCACCAGTGCCACAACAGTGCCCTGTCTATGTCACTTACAGAAGAGCTGCCCTTGTCCATCAACCTCTGAGCACAACCCCCAACCTCCTGCAAGATGTGCCCAAAAGCTCCCTGCCATCACCTGTGCTCCCTGCCAGCACAGGAGGGTCACAGGTCACCCTGAGGAGCTCCCAGACAACGTGATCCCTAAAGAGCAGGACCCACAGAAATCCCATCACACCTCTCTGAGCTCTCCTCTCACACTGGAGTTCTGTGGAGCTTCAAAGCTCTGAGGTGGAGCTTAGGAAAAACATCCAACACCATCAGCAACCAACTAACCTTTCGAGGGTGGGCTGGCAGCTGCCTGCCCTCAGCCATGCGCCAGGATGAACGTCAGCAGCTGGTACACACAGCTCCTCCTCTCTGCAGAGACACCTCGTGACGGCACACAGCTGTGCCCACCATGGTCTGTCCTCACTCAGACCATGCTGTACCCTGCAGCAGAGGACAGTCAGCTTTCACATCAGCCTCAGCTCAAGGGAACACCTCGTTTAAATACTTGGAGCTTTGCTCATCACCTCTGTAAGAGTGAAGCCATCTCATCCACACTCCTCTGCTTTCCAAGGCTGCCCCCGTCCTTCCTTAGTCAGCCAGGTCCCACAGCCTTGGGGACATGGCTCCCACACCCCTTGGGGATATGGCTCCTACACAGCCTTGGGCCACAGCCCATCCTGAGTTACCCCTGCCCTCTGCCACTGCTCTCCCAGGAGCCCTTCATGCCGTGCCAGGAGATCGGAGCAGCCATTCCCGTTCCCATCACCATCTCCAGGGAGGGAGCAGATGCCTGTACAGCACCCAAGGGAGAGGTGCCAGGCATCTCTGGGGAGTTTGATGGGCAAATACTGGTCTCTCAGACTCCAGGAAGGTGAGGACCAGGTCAATTCAGGAAGCTTTAGGATGAGCTGTGGAAGAACCTCACACTAAGGCAACAGCAGTGTGGATGTAGGGTACAACTCCTAGGAACATGAGGAGGCAGGACCATCAGGGGCCCGGGAGAGACCTTCAGGTGACTGGCCACCCAGTCTGCCTTCAGCAGCACAGGCCAACACTTCTGAATGATAAACTGCACACACCAGTAAAAAGTCAAAGTCACAGCTAAAACATGACATACATTGCTGATGCCACCCATGTCCCAGTCCCCTGATGCTGCTGCAGGGCATGTGTTGATCTCCAGCCACCTCGGTGCCAACCATGGACCCAGCAGGAATGATGCCACCTCCACACCGGGTCACCACCAGCACATCCAGCTCAAGCTCTCCAGCAGGCAGAGGTGAAGCGATTCCCATGGCAACACAGGGATGCCATCAGCAGAGGATTAAGCTCCAGTGGGAGGGGAAGCAGGACCAGGGGAGGGAGCTGATCAACACCCACGACAGGGACGCTGCGGAGGAACAGAGGCCACGGCATCGATTTTCATGCTCCTCTTCCCCTTTCAGTTCTTCTCTAGCATGAAAGTCCCAATTTAAACGGCAGACTTTGACACCATTAGAAACTATCAGAGCATTTAACACACTGCCCCTCCCTCCCACGTCATCACACCCACGGCTGCCATGGGAATAAAGGGGGCTGCAAGATCCAGACATCTCCTCGCAGTCCCACCATCAAAGTGCAGCAAATCTGCGTCACACAGAGACCCTTTGAAAGGGGATGAATGCGAAGTGCAGGGAGAAATGATTACTTTATTTGTAAAGACCTTGTCTCTTGTCATTGTCATTCATCCCAAATCCTCCTGGTGCTGGACAGCTGCAGGTTTAATCATGAATATACAAATCAGCAACACATGGGCAACAAAGAGTCTCCAAATGCAACAGAGACACCCAGAATTTGGTCTGGTTCAGCTGCTGCTCGCCCTCCTTTGCACTGAAAAAAGGAGGGGACGGGTGAAGCCAGGACCTGCCACCTCCTCCTGCCACCACGGTGCCTCTCCCATTGACTCCCAGACATGGCAGTGCCAGCCTGCATCTCTCCCTACCCCAGCAAAGCTTCTCCCAGCTGCAGGAGGAGAGTGAACAGGAGAGGAGAGGAGGAGAAGTAAGGGAGAGTGAGCAGAGGCAAGGGCTGGGGGGAATGAGAGGCACAGAGAGCGGCTGGAGCTGCACGGGTACTCGAGCAGGGAGCTGGGAAGGGAAAACATGGGGTCTAACCTATGGAAAAGATGGGACATGGCTCCCTTTGTATGAACCTCGAGCAAGCAGAGCATAGGGGTGACCCCAGTGTGCAGGGGGGGTGCACACCCAAGGGAGGGGATGCAAGTTCCCACGCAGGCACCGATGCTGTTACACTTAACATCAAACACCAGCCCAAGAGGGGTCCTGCAGAGCTGCTGCCACCAAGCAGGCTCAGCATCCAACACCTGCCTTCTGCTGCTCTGAGGGGTTTTCTGCACATTCAGGTGCTACAAAGCTGGTGAGCAACTGGACACGGGGCAGGCAGCAAGAGATACCCATCAGTGCAAAGCACTGTCTGCCATCTGAAAAAGAGAGCTGGGAAGTAGGAGATATCCAGAGCTTCCAGAGGGTTGATTTGCAGAAGGAATCTCATTAGTCTGCAGCTTCCTCAGGAGGGGCAGTGGAGGGGCAGCTCCAATCTCTGCTCTCTGTGACCAGGGACAGCACCCAGGGAATGGCCTGGAGCTGTGCCAGGGCAGGGTTAGGTTGGATCTCAGGAAAAGGTTCTTCCCCCAGAGGCTGGTTGGGCACTGACCAGGCTCCCCAGGACAGTGGGCACAGCACCAAGGCTGCGAGGGCTCAAGGAGCATTTGGACAACGCTCTCAGGGCCAGGGTGGGATTGTTGGGGTGTCTGTGCAGGGCAAGAAGTTGGACTGAATGATCCTTGTGGGTCCCTTCCAACTTGGCATATTCTGGGATTCTATGAAAAGGGCATGAGATGGGGCTGAGCATCAGCCCAGCACAAACCATCCCTCTGGTGCTGCTGGAAGCCGTGCAGTGCTCCTCACTTCCAGGCCTGCTTGCCTAAACTCAGCACAAACATGGGGAATTTGCCTTCCAAGGGCCTGAAATCCTGCAGAGCTTTGTGGCAGAGATTTGGGACTGAGCCCTCAGTTTTCAACCCAATGCTATCTCTGCAGAATTACCTGTTTTTACTTTAATCATTTGGTAGAATTATTCATTTGATCTGGATTATCATTTGCCTGGAAGTGATGGCACAGGTTGCCCAGAGAAGCTGTGGCTGCCTGATCCCTGGAAATGTCCAACACCAGGTTGGATGGGGTTTGGAGCAACCTGGAATAGCGGAAGGTGTCCCTGCCCATGGCAGGGGATGGAATGGTATGAGCTTTAACTTCCCTTCCAAACCAAACTATTCTATGATCCTGATTCTAAAACCCATCCAGTGGTTCAACTGGTAAATCCAAAGCCCAGTGAGCAGGAAAACAAAAATATTGGGGACTGCCCCTGCCCCAGCCCAGCCGGGGGCCCCCAGCCAGCTCTGCACATCTGTGGAAACCATAATCTCAGCCACAAACCAGAGCCCAGGCTGGGCTGGGCCTCGGGCTGTGCTCGATGGAGCTCTCGCCACAGAGCAACACAAGATACAAACCCACAATCCCCCTGGGCCAGCTCAGCGGCTTCTAGTGGGTTTGCAGGGATGGCCTCAAAGCCTCACTCTTGCTGGGAAAACCTCTTCCCATCAAGCTGAGCACAGGCTCAGCCACAGCCCTGCTAGTGCCACCGACTGGGCTGGGCTGATGGGCTGGGGAGCGGGGCCCCAGGACTGGCAGGGAGCAGCACCCTGAGCACACAGCAAGGCACGATGGATTCGCTTCCCACTGCAGACACAGGCTGGGTTTCACATTCCCTGCCTCCTCCATGAGGCTGACAAGGAGAGGTGAGGAAACACGCACATTCCCTTCCATGAGTGAAGCCTGAGTGACTGTGGGAACGGCACCAGTGACAAACCCACTCCCGTGCCCACCTCTGCCCACCACAACTCATCTCTCCCTGCAGCAAGAGAGAAAGGGGTGTTGTGCCCCCCACCCTCCTTAAAAATTGCCTTTCTTTAAAAAAAATTCCTCGACAAATGGCAGCAAATCCCAGTGTGGGGCTGCACAATGGACACTTCAGTCTGCCCAGGGGAGGAGAGATAGGGCCTTCAATGACTAAATAAATGCAATTTGCTTGTTAAGAGGGGGCTGGGGAAGGTTAGGCAGAGGGGAGCCGTGGTTATTCACTTCCCCCAATTAACATTCCAGCAGCGCTGCTCTGCTTTCTAGGAACAATAACTTTTTGGGAAGGGGGAGTGATGCCCGTGGGGGTGTTGGATGGTCCTGGAGAAAGGAGACACGTCCGAGGGTGTGCGGGTCCGAGTCTGCCTATGATGGGAACTCCTAAACAAAACCAAGACTAAAGAAAGATCAACCCTATGCAAAAAGAACCTTCAAAGTAAAGCCCTGGACTAAGATTACTTGCCTTGCTGCTGATCTAAATATTTTTCTGTGGCCAAGGCCACAGAAAAGAGATGGCTTGTCACTTTCTGTTTGTAAAAGCTCTCCAAATGGAGGTTAATTAAAAATATTTAGACCAGGCTTTGAGCTGTGTGTCACTTTTGAGTATCCTGCAGCCCCACACCAGCTCACAGCAGCCAAGGACCTTGAGCACATGGTTTAAAATAAACCTGAGCTTTGCCCCCTGCACTCTCTGCCGGGGGTCCCAACACCTCCAGCTAGGATTACAGGTGGGGTGGCCGGGAGGATGAGCAGGGCAGGGAGTTATTGTCATTCTGTGCCAGCCGGGGATGAAGGAGCCACTTCTCAGTTCCACAGACAGGGTCTCCTGCAGGATGAACAGAGATGGATCCCACCCTCTGCTCTTTCCCAGGCTTTCAGAGTTCGGGGAGTATTTGGACAACACTCTCAGGCATGGGGTGCTCCCACAAGGGCTCAAAGCCCAACCCCAGACAGCCTGTCACTGTCTCAAGCGCTGCAGGCCTGAAAAGAGCAGCTCACCCTTGTAAAGCTGAAAGCAACGCTCCAAAACTAAACAGGTCCAACCATACCCCACAGGCACATGTGCTGGGGCACATCTACCTCACCACACCACAGTCCTGGAGGATTGCCCTGAAAATCCAGCCCAAACAGACAGATGGCTGGAGCTCAGCATTCTCAGTCACCACTGAAAGCAAGAAAAGGGCACCCAAAAAGCAGGACCCTGACTGGACACAAAACCCCAGAGGGAGGACAGACACCCCAAGAGGGAGTTCAGGCACCGCAGACCATGGAGCTTGGTGGTGTCATCTGTGGATGCCTGTGGCCACGGGTAGGGAAGGAAAACACTTTGATTTGCTGAACACGTTGGAAACTAAAACCAGTTTGGTGTTAAATCAGTGCATGAGCCCCAGGAGGATGTGCCCAGTTGGCAGAGCTCCTGTCACATGGTGCTCAGCCTCCAGCTCGGTGTGTCCTGTCGGACAGACTCAGAGCAGGCCATGCCCGAGGATGCTCCAGTTATTAATTCACTCAAAGCAATGCCCCAGTTGAAGATCTGCAGTTTCCCCACTCAACTTCTCAGATGACAAAGCAGCTTTGCTGATTTAC
Source organism: Corapipo altera (assembly GCF_003945725.1). Taxonomy (NCBI): domain Eukaryota; kingdom Metazoa; phylum Chordata; class Aves; order Passeriformes; family Pipridae; genus Corapipo; species Corapipo altera. Next base: position 676,544 of record NW_020884981.1, on the reverse strand, counting down.
CAGGCAATGTGTAATCACATCAAAAGGCTCTCTGGTGTCAATGCCCCCTGAGGAAGAAGATGGAAGGATGGCAGAAGGGCCTATACCTCCCTGAGAAGATGCCTCCTCACAGGCTCAGTGCAGAAAGGCTGGGAATGCTGTATCAGACCACCAGCATTGTCACAGAATCCCAGAATGGTTCAAGTTGGAAGAACCACTGGAGGGGTCACCTGGTCCAATCTCCCTGCTCAAGTAGGGTCATCCCAGAGCACATGGCACAAGATTGTTTTCGGGGGGGTTTTGAATACCCCCAGTGAGGGCGACTCCACACCCTCTCCAGGCAGCCTGTTCCAGTGCTTTCCAGAAGTGAGATGAACAAATTGTCACCCTGAAGCATGTGGCAAGAGCACACCAGAGCCACAGGGCAGCCAGAGGTCTGGGGGAAAGGCTGGATTCACCCGAATCCCTCTAGGACTCTCTAGCACCCCTCCTGTTTCCTGTCCAAATCCTCCCCATGAGGGAAAACAAGCTCAACAACAGAAAGCCTCCCAGGGAACTGTGTGGTTTGTGTGTTCCTCCTGGAACATCACAAGGCTCGATCCCAGTGCAAAGGGCCTGGTGCCTTTCCACAGCAAGCAAAGGCCCACAGTCAGAAAAAGCCCCCTCTCAGACCAGGCACTGGGACTCTATTTTCCCTACTTTTTGGGGCACCCAATGCTCCACCCTCCCACCCAAGCAGCCACTGCACATCCTATTGCTCCAGAGCTGATGCCAGAGATGCTCACCAGGGGTACCTGCTGGCCACAAGGAACAGTAAATGGTCATCTGAACAAAAAGTTGCATGAACCAGTCAAGCTTTGGGCTGGGTTTGCTGTTGACCTTCAGGCCTGGAAGAGGAACCCACCCATAGACACAGAGGCCAACTAGTGAAAGGGAATGATCCCCCCCCCGCAGAGAGGAAGAAGCAGGAGCCCCAGCCAGGCTGGGCATGTGCTCCCCTGCAGCCCAGGTGAATCACAGACCACACATGTGGCCCCTCCTCACCACGCAGTGCAGTTATTGCCACGGGGGAAGGCAGCAGGAGTTGAACCAAGGCCCAGGTCCAGCACGGCCCTATCAATGTCCCGTGCGGCTTCCTTACGTGGAGCTCCTTATCTGCTCTGCTCCAGCAACCAGTTTCCTCCCTCTCTTCCCCAGGAGGTAATAGAGGCCTAGACAAGAGTGTCAGGACCCCAAAACCCCATGAAGAAACTGGGAGCATGTAGGGTCTTCTCAGGACCACATCAGTGCACAGAGAAACCGGAAGCCCACAGGGTCATTCCAAGACAGCAGTTTCATGCTGCTTTCCTCAAAGTGTCCACAAGTGCTGAAACTTAGCACAAAGTGGGACATTTCTGCTGTCAGGGAACAGGAAGATCCAGAAGTTGAATGTTATCATGCTGGCACCTGGACACCTCTGTAACAGCCAAAGAAACAGAGGGAAATTCTCACCCCACAAAAACACCATTCTGCCTTTCTGTTACCCTGCCAGTTGCTCCTGGTGCCAGGTCACCTTCTCCTGGGCTGCTTGGAGGCTTCAGCAAGGACACATTCAGCAGCCTGGCAGCAAGCATGGCCCTTGCCATGAAACGAGGCATCAGGAGCTCCTCAGCCACAGCATCCACCCCAGCCCTTCCTCCCCCAGGGTGAGAGTCAGCAGGGTTGAAGGTCTCACAGCAACCCCATCACCACCCCACTGCTTTCTGAGTCCTCTGGTGTGACCAGGCTCAGACCGGAGGTGCCACTGCAGCAGCTGGAACGAGGAAAAACAGCTTTACATGTAACATGCAAAGCCCTCTAAATAGAGGGAGATAAATCTCCTTTTCTTTCCAGGAGATCAAGACCTCACTATGCAAGTGGGGCACCTTCAAGGGCACCTTCCTCTGTGCTACAGCCTGGGCTCTCTCTGCCAGTGCTCCCTTGTGGAGACAAGGCTCTGCTTGTTGAACCTCACAAACTGGTCATTAAAAAAATAAAACACAAGTAAGACAAACCAAATGCTAATAGGAACCCCCAGGTCAAACCACCTCCCTGTCACCAGGGCTCTCCTCTTGCCAGCACATTCCTGCCACTAATGAGGCCCCATCACTTCCTCCTCCCTCCTCAAGTTGCTCCTGGTGATGCAAATCCATCGTCTTTGTTTCTATTCTTGGAGTAAAAACAGAACCAAAGTAAATAGCAAAACAGCTCTTAGGTTTCAGGTTCCTTTCTTTTTCCATCCTTCCCAACTGCAACGGGGCTGTTGTTGCTGTCAAAGTGAGGTGACACCTGAGTCCAGACATCAGCTTTCCCACCGGAAATGCTCCACTTAATCTCCAGCCCCAACATCCCCTTTGAGATCACTGCCAGCTCCTTCCCAGAGCCTCCACTTTGCTGTGCTCCTTGGGAAGTGTCAGACATAACCACGAGCCTCTTGGTGAGGGAGAGAACCTGTGGAGACCCTGCCAGGGACCCTGTGATGGCAGAGAACTTTCCCCATCCTCAGTCTCCACTGAACCTTCTGCCTTCCACTGTCAGCCTTCCCCAAGAAGCTCAGCCAGCTCAAGACCATGCCCAGACAAACCTCACATTGCCAGTATGTTCCTATGTGCCAGGGTGGGCACTGATGCACAGAGGGGGAAAGGAGACACATGGCAACACAAGTTGGACACATCAGCTCTCCCCTGTCCGTGCCAGCGTCCCGTGAGGCAGGGTGGCAGCTGTCCTCACACACTGCATTGCCAGGGAAGCTGCTGAAGATCAGCTCTGCCATGGGAGCTGCAGGGAGAGGCAGGCAAGGCCATCTGTGGGCCAGAAAAACCTCTGCTCAGGTGTGGGTTCTGGTCTGTAACAACATCCCCCAAAGTCACTCCCTCCTCAGCTGGGATATAAGGAAGACACTGAGCCATTAGAGAGTGTCCAAAGGAGGTAATGAGGATGGGGAAGGGCCTTGATTTGAAGCCGTGTGAGGACACTGAGGGCACTTGGTGTGTTCAGCTGGAGAAGAGGAGACTGAGGGGAGACCTCACTGCAGTTCCAATTTCCAGGGGAGGGGCAGAGGAGGGGCAGGGACTGAGCTGTGCTCTGGGGGGACCAGGGACAGCAGCCAGGGAATGGCTGGAGCTGTGTCAGGGCAGGGTCAGGTTGGATCTCAGGAAAAGGTTCTGCCCCAGAGGGTGGTTGGGCACTGCCCAGGCTCCCCAGGGCAGTGGGCACAGCCCCAAGGCTGCCAGAGCTCCAGGAGGGTTTGGATGATCCTCTGGGGCACAGGGTGGGACTGTTGGGGATGGTCCTGTGCAGGGCTGAGGGTTGGATTGGATGATCCTTGTGGGTCCCTTCCAACTCAGCACATTCTGTGATTTCATGATTCCATAAGATCCAGCAACACCCAGCAGGCAGCAAACCTTGCAGGAGGTGTTGGGACCCCAGAACCTGCAGCAGGATGAGCACGCCCAGGGAGCACCAGGGTCATGTCCCACTACTCACCCCGGTCACAGGTCACCCTAGAAAGCGGATGCAGCAAAGAGCCAAGTGTTGGCTGCAGGGCAGGGAGAGCACAGAGCCCTGCCAGCATCACTAATGAAGGACAGTCAGATGTGGCCACTACGTGCTGACACTGTGACCCCCCCCAGTGCTTTGGGGAGTTCTGGTAGTTTTCCACAGCCTCCAAGGTGCAAGGAGTGGGGATACTGAGGTACGAGACAGCTGGAGAGGGACTTTGGACAAGGGCCTGGAGGGACAGGGCAAGGGGGAATGGCTTCCCACTGCCCGAGGGCAGGGTTAGAAATTGTTCCCTGTGAGGGTGGGGAGGCCCTGGCACAGGTTGCCCAGAGAAGCTGTGGCTGCCCCATCCCTGGAAGTGTCCAAGGCCGGGTTGGACGGGGCTTGGATTCACCTGGGCTAGTGGAAGGTGTCCCTGCACATGGAACAAGATGAGCTTTAAGATTCCTTCCAACTCCAACCACTATGAGATCCCATGATTTAGAGGCTGAGAACTCAGAGCTCTCCAGTGAGAGCAGGGGTAGGTAAAATGAAGCACTTCATCCAGGGGTGGTGAGAGGAGCTGGAGCAGCCGCTCTGTGCTGGGTGCACAAAGTGCTGTGCTGCAGAGACCTCTTGCAGCACACAGCTGCTACTGCATCTCACAACTCCATGCTTTCTAAAGGAAAAAAATTCTTTACAGCCCGCTGGTGATTTATCCAGCAACCCAGGCAGGCTGCTCCAGGAGAGGTTTGCCAGCAGCCAGCTGATGGCATCCAGCACACACCAAGTGCCACCTCCATATAGCACTACACTCAAATGCTCCCAGGCCTGCAGATGAATCCACTTGCCAGATCCTTGAGTCTCTATGAAGCCACAGAGGGTGTCCCAAAGGGCTTATTCAGGTACAAGCACCTCCCTGTATGAATTTGCTTGCAAGGAAAGTGCTCTGAAGCATTTAAACCTCAGGCTGTCAAAGTACTTCCTTCGCTGGCACGCTCCAATGGCTAATGAAAGGCATCTGGGGATTGCAGCATTTGCTCATGAGCCTGGGGCACCTGCCTCCCTCAGATCAGGAAAACTCAAAGACTGTGAGTCTAAGAGGACAGACTACAACAAACAGATTTGCTGTCTGAGATCCGGGAAAGCAAGAGTAAGATGCTCGAGAGGAAGAGCAGAAGAGCAGATCTCCAAGGGACACAAAAGGAAGGTCTGCAGGAGGACCAAGAGGCCCCACAGTCAGCAGAGGATGGGATATGGTCTGAGCAGTGACCAGGCTGGATCCAGGGACCTGCCATCACAAAGCCATTCTTGTGGTTAAACCACAGAAGAAAAGGAAATCAGGATGACAAAACTCACCAGAGTGTGCACTTTGGGATTAAAAGGAACAACCCCAGAAGCCAGGGCCTGGATGGATACAGAGGCCAGGAAGGATCTGGGCAGCCGACGCGTGGCCACTGTCACCATCGCAGCCAGCTGTTGGGAGGGGACAGCCAGCCAAAGGAGGAGAAGCTGTATTGGGAGAGGCACCTCCTGACCCCAACCAAACCTGCTCTGGGCCCTGCCAGCACAAGTCTTTGTGTGCTCAGCAGGATCAAGGCATCCAAAAGCGTTTGGTTTTCCACGCAGATGGACCATCGCTGGCTGCAGCCCAAAGCATCCCCAGCCCACCCTGCGCCACCAAGACCCCGCCCAGGCTGCAGCTCCCACCCAAAAACTCCTTTGAGTTTCACGCTGTGAGACTCCAGTCCTGAGGAGGAGGAGGAACACACCAGCTCACAAAAATAGTGTCTCACTTATTTTAAATTACTGCGGTTATTTTCTTCTTTCACACAAACTTCACACACCAAAGGACACGGTGCACATTTTTGGCAAGTCTTGCCTGAAGAAGTAGAGTAAAATTGGAAGTTGGCAAAGGACTCTGCTCTCCTCCTCCTCAGCCCTGCTGCTCTCTGAGCGTTTGATGTTCCTCGTGCAGAAACAAAATGTTACTGCATCAGAGGCTGGAAACTTCAGAGAATCATGGAATGGTTTGGGCTGGAAGGGACCTCAAAGCTCATCTCATTCCACTCCCTGCCATGGGCAGGGACACCTTCCACTAGACCAGGTGAATCCAAACCTCATCCAACCTGACCTTGGACACTCCTAGGGATGGGGCAGCCACAGCTTCTCTGGACAACCTGTGCCAGGGCTTCCCCACCCTCACAGACAACAATTCCTTCCCAATACCCATCTAACCCTGCCCCCTGGCAGTGGGAAGCCATTCCCCCTTGTCCTGTCTCTCCATCCCTTGTCCCAAGTCCCTCTCCAGCTCTCCTGGAGCCCCTTTAGGCACTGGAAGGGGCTCTCAGGTCTCCCTGGAGCCTTCTCTTCTCCAGGTGAACACCCCCAGCTGTCCCAGCCTGGCTCCAGAGCAGAGGGGCTCCAGCCCTTGGAGCATCTCCATGGCATCCTCTGGACTCGTTCTAGCAGTTCCACATCCTTGTGCTGTTGGTTCCCCCATATCTGGAGGCAGCTCTGCAGGTGAGGTCTCACCTGAGGGGGCAGAGGGGCAGAATCCCCCCTCCCCTGCTGCCCACGCTGTGGGCACAGGGGGTTTCTGGGTCCCAGCACACACAGCCAGGGCATGTCCAGCCTCTCACCCACCAACACCCCAAGTCTTTCTCCTCAGAGCTGCTCTTGATCCAGTCTCTGCCTACACTTGTGCTTGTGATTGCCCTGGCCCCAGTGCAGGACCCTGCACTTGGGTTTGTTGAAGCTACTGCTTTTCCCTCTGACAATCTGTAGGATGCTCCCTCCACCACCTCCTCGTGCCCCACAGCATCCCCAGCCCTGTGCAGCCCGACCCAGGCTCTCCTCCCCAAAGCAAAGCCAGCAGAGGGAGCAATCACTGCAGGTTTGCAGGGAGATTGTGCTGGGTTTTCATTGTGATTGTATTTTTAATCTAGAGGTTCTTTCATGATACTTTGCATAAGTTATTTGGAAAGAACCGAAGTTAGTCTGCATATTTTCTTGGGAAAGCCCTGGAAAATATGTAGTTCTCACTAGTACCCACCCCGCAACAGCAGCGTTGAAATCAAACCCAAAGTAGTCCTCAGCAAAAAAACCCTTCCAGTTTCAAGCTCAGGGTCCCACAGCTCCTGTGTGTTTATTGTAGAGCCTTGTGCTCTCACCCTGCCCAGCACTGGGCCCACATCACTGACAGCAAACAGGAGAGGCTTCACCCGCCCCAGCTCAGCCAGTCCATGCTGTTTGTCACAGATGCCTGGCCCCAGCTTGGCTTTGCCCAAGTGGGATGTATCACACTGTCCCAAACCCCAACAGAACCAGCCCAGTTTGGAGTGATCCCCACAAACTACCTCTCTAATTCCTAGTTCCTCCAACAGGAGACATCTCCCTTTGTGTGGGAATGCTGAGAGCACACTCTCCTTTTCCCAAGCCATCCCTGCTTTACTACAGCCACCAAAAAGAACCTGCTGGGACGTCACAAGGTGCTGTTGGAAATAAAACCACGTTCACCAAAGAAATGAGCCGGGTAGGTTTGTGTTTGGAGCATCGCTGCGCCGGTTCACTCCCACACTAATTTGCAAAGTGGGGTGATTCACAGGGAGCCTCTTCCCTGCTCTCAGGGGAATGAGCTGCTCTCTGGCTCCAACATCACATTATTTATCAGGTTGTTGGGTTTTTTTAAATACTCAATGAACAACAGTCAGAAAATGAGCAATGTGACAGGGAGGGGCTGGGCCCAAGTAGTGATACACAGAGCTCATCCTTCACCTGCCTTTGCACCCACCTCCTTCAGGCACTCATTGCCATTCTGCTCAGGAGGCTGGGGCAGTGTGTACGTGGATCCAGGGAGACCCACCACTCTGCTCCACCTCCCCACCAAGAACAGCTGCTGCCTCTTGCACAGCCATTTGTTCAGCCCAGAGCAGCTGTGGCTGCCCCATCCCTGGAAGTGTCCAAGGCCAGGCTGGAGAGGGCTTGGAGTGACCTGGGACAGTGAAAGGTGTCCCTGCCCATGGCAGGGGGGTAGAATGAGATCGTTTTTAAGGGTCCTTCCAACCCAAACCATTCTGGGACTCTATGATTCTATTTTTTTATTATTATTATTTCTTTTTGTCACACTGAACTACAGGCACAGCCAAGTATTTTCTGGCTGTTTGCTGACACTTTCTGAAACCAGGTTTGTAGCAGTGTCAGAACAGAATCCAACAGCAAGGAGAGAGCTAGGATTTCACTGGTACCAGTGGGGTACAGCAGGTAACCAACTTCACTGTCACCAAAGCATCATGCCAAAGCCTCCAGCACCGGCTGCATACAGGAGACAACTGGCTGCATACAGGAGACAACCCCACAGACTTGGGAAGTCCCTGCACACCTAGGAGCGAGACCAAACCATTGGGATAAAGCAGAGTTGAGTTCTACTAATGTCCTACTAGGTCTCTGGCTCTGCTCAGCTCAGGTGGCACCAAAAGCCCAGACTGGGATATTCACATCCCACGGATTGGTGCTGCTCTGGGATGAGGAGGTTTCTGCACTGACCCATGTGCTCCCCAATATTACTACAGTGACCACCAGCAACAGGAGGCATTTCTGGGTTGATCATTATTCATGGGAAAAGGAAAACCTGGACAGGTACATGTCAGCCAATGCCAGCCCAGTCCCTGTGAGTGACTCCAGTGAGCACCAGGTGTGATCAAGTTTCTGCCACACAGCGAGTTCCTCCCCTTGCTGCCTCCCTTGCCCAGGCTCTACCATCCCAGTTTGCCTTTCCTCCTTCATCATGGCTTTGTAAAGCAGGGATTACCTCTGCTCAGCTCATCTGTAGAGCTCCCAAGACAAACAGTGCTCTAAGTGTTACCTGCAGGGCACAGACATTACATATCAGAATCACTGCCTGGAAAAATACTACCCAAAAAATAATGATGATTAAAAAATAAATTAGTGCATGAGAGCACAGAGTCAAGTTAATTAGTGCAGAGTCAGGGAAGCAACACAACCTTGAGTCACCTACTTGTAACACGGAGGAAGTACAGCAAGCACAAGTGCAGCTGGGGTAGCACCAGGGATGCCATAGCAATGCCAAGGGTTGATCTGCTCCATCTGCCCTTCACAAACTGGCCAACTCCTCCCTCGTGCACAGGGAGCAGCATGTCATTTGGGAGGAGCTGGGGGCTAAGGATAGAGACCTCAAATCCAGCTGGTGGGACCCCGGGCACCACTGGCTCCTCCTCTTCCAGAGGCAGCAGGATCTGTGCCATCAGGCTGAAAGGTTTCCTTATAATGTCACAAAGTCAGTGGGCAATGCCAGAATGACTGGCCTAGATACAGAGACCTTCAAACTCCCCAGGGGAAGAGGGAAGAGCCCGGATCCCCTCAGAGCCCTGCTGCAATCTACACTGACTGTCCCTGCAGCCACCACAAACAGTGACTCAGGCCTAGTGACCTCCTTTAATGCTCTGTGAGGTTAATGCTGAGTTTAACAGGGTTAATTCTGCCTTTAATGATCAGTTCTCCTGCGAAGACAAGGAGATCAGCACAGACTGTAACTCAGCCATGTCACCCTCCTCCTGCCCCTGGGCAAGGGACACTGCAGAAGGTCCCCTCCCTGCTCCTCTTCGCCCGTCTCAGAGCCAGCAGGGCACAAAACCCAAATCAGGCCCTTGCCATGCCCCAGTGACCCCAAACAACACACCAAGGTCTCGGAGTACAGTCCCAGCCTAGTCATGTCTCCATCACAGCCGGAGTGACTGGGACAAGGCCAGGGATCCGTGTGAGAGACAGGTGTCAAAAGCAATCAACCGCTCCTCTGTCTCCAGGGGGAAATCGCTGACAGCACTACAGGCCTTGGAGGAGCTAAAAGGAAAGGCTTATTAGAAAGAAAACTCATCCTGACAATCACAAAAATTGGAATTCATTTAAAATCCAAATTATGCAAATTCCAGTAATCTGTACGTGCAGATCCATCACACACCAGAGTGGGACCGCAGACACATGTCACCAGCTCCGTGGCTGGAGGAAATCCACCCTGCACGGTGCTCTGGGAGGCAGGCAGGGGTGCTGGGCTCCGGCAGACACAGGAAGGGCAGCTGCTCCAGGACAACGGGACCAGGCAGGATTTGCAGGTGCTCCCTGCTGCAGCCCCAGCAGCATCCAGCTCTCCACATGCAGGGATGAAGGGATGCCAGACTCCAGTGTTTTCACACGAGCTGTAATAAATTCTCCCTTGGACAAGCTCAGATATCCATGACCAGCATCTTAGGCCTTCATCAGGCAGAGCCTAATGATGTGAGATTTGAGATGTGCCACACAGCACTGGATTCATGGGGGCAATAGCTCTGCCCTGTCTCCATCCATCCTGCCAGTGTAGGGTCCCTGCTGCCCACCCAAAGCCTCAGGAACCTCCCCCCTCACTCAGCAATTCCCAAAATTCTATTTTTGGGGAATGTGAAAATGAAGCTGAGCAGCCACATCGCATGGCAAAGGTGGCTCAGACTGTCATCAGGGAAAGAGCAAAGCCAGGAATCAGTGTTACAGGCTGGGCAAGTGCAACAGCCCGGAAAAATGAATCCAGTTTTAAACATGGACTTTCCTAAAAGGTCCCAGATGAGCCAGTGGGAAAAGGCAAATCATGCTCTCTCCTGTGTGTGCTCTGCCAGGCATGAGGAGAGTGGATCCCCCCGGCATCGATTCCTCCACCAGCCAGGGCTGGGCATAGCAGGTGCCAGACAGGGTGAGGGCACAACACGGACCCAGGGGAAGCTGCAACACCTCCAGCATGGAGATGGAAGGTGACTACCCAGCCCTGGGAGGACACAGAGCCCAGAACCGCTCTAGGAAACAACTTCCCCAGGTTGGCAGGACCTTTACTTTCATCTTACAAACCAGGCTCTGGAGCTGTGTGGGGAATGCTGGCCCAAGCCTCAGTACGGGTTACCAGCTCACCTTCCTCCACACTTTCTGCCCAAGAGTCCTCTGAAGGGTCCTGAGGATGCCCTTGCCAAGCAGGATGAGTCTGTTTTTCTCAGCAGGTCTCACAAAGTCAGAGACCATAGCCAAGCCTACAGCAACCACAGCTTTTACCTGTCAGAATGAACCAGAAATGATGTAGCAGGGAAAAAAAAGATCCACACCCTATAGAAGTCCTACTCTGCTCCTTGAGGAACACTCAGCTCCAGGGATACACTGAGGAAAGGTAAAGGTCCCCAAAACCTGAGGAACTCGAAGGCCAAATCAAATGGGCCAAATACAGCACTGAGAGGTGCTGGGATGGCATCAAGCGGGCAGGGGCAGGGGACTGCTCCACAGGGCAGGGCAGAACCCACCTCTCTGTAGGCACCAGGACACTGTGCTGAGAGTCCAAGGGCTTCCACACGTGCAGAAGGGAGGCCATGGGGAACAAGTCCCATGGAGATACTGAAAAAACATCAACCAGGCAGACAGACAAAGCAGACATTGTCTTACCCCACAGCAGGGCTGCCTCAGCTTGAACAGCTCCAGCATCTTTCAGCCACTCATCTCCATCCCTGAGCTTTCACCTGCTTCCCGAGCCAAGGCAGCAGCTCCCACAGAGATGGTTCACTGGCAGCACCTGGGTCGTGACCAGCTCGCCCAGACTCACCCCCACAGCACCCACTGCTGCCACCAACACGCTTCGAGGGTGGAATTGTCCTCCGGGGGGAAAAGCAGCATTACATCCAATGATCCATCCAAGCACAAGCAGGGAGGGAGAGCCCCCAGACTCACACTGTCCAGCAGCGACGCAGCCCAGGCACAGCAGGAGCAGCTCCGGGGGAGGACCAGCCCCTCCTCTGGGTTAGAGGAACGTCAGCGATTTCGGGGGTTTCAGATGTGTCTGAGCAAAGCCTGGGGAAGGATGAGCCCCACTCCCTCAGCCTCAGCACCTCGGGGTGCACAGGCACCCACTCCCTACTCTACTCCCATTGTACCAATGCTCTCACCCATTGCCAATCAACACCAAGTGCTTTTCATCATGGAGACACCCGAGCCCTCATTACATCCCTGAGCCCCTAACGAGGCAGGACAAGGCCATATGAACCCCGGGATCGGGTGTCTCTGGGAAACAGAAGAGGCAAAGCCCATTAAACATTGATCAGAGGCTCCTGTAGCTGCCGTGCAGCCCTGGCATGTCCCGGCTGTCCGGTCACCAGAATGCTCCAAAGGGCCAGGAAGGGCTGAGCTGCCCCAAGGACTCAGTGCTGGCTCGTTGTTGCCCCAGTCCCTCACTGTTGGCTCAGGACAAACCGTTGGGAAGATGCAGTTCCTCACAAACCGTTGGGATGATGCAGTTCCTCACAAACCGTTGGGAAGATGCAGTTCCTCATGCATGAGGCTGAGCACAGGAAAGCTTGTTTCCTACTTTCGGCCTCGTTCCATGCTTTGGACAGCCCAGGGACCGCGCCCTTGTCCCACACATCACCTGGCTGAGCACCAGCCATCCCTGAGCCAGCGACAGCCCACCGAGATCAGGGAGCCAGGAACCCCCTCGGCTGAGGGGCTCTGCCATGGTGTGGGCAAACTCGAGCTGCCACTGCCACCTGCTCCACCACACTGGAACAGCCTCTCCGTCTATTGTTTTGGGAATGTTGGCCATAAGAACAGCTCTCCACCCTGTCGGTGTTTTTGGGAAGCCATGTGTGTGTGAGTGGGGGTGGGACAGGCCCCAGTACTCACGAATTGCCGCCGCAGCTTGGTCTTGACACGCTCGGCCTTCGTCTCTGCCGGGTGCACGGCATAGCTGAGGGAGCCCAGGTGGTTGTCCACGGACAGGCTCTTCCTCATGTAGAAGGAGCGGGTGCGGAAGTAGCTGAACGGGGCATCCTCCACCGCCGTGCCCAGCTGGGGGTCCCGGGGGGGGTCCGTGCAGTCGTCCTCCAGCCGCCAGGCCTCCCCTGAGGAGGACAAGGACACGCCACCCCATCAGATCCACAGCCCAGGACATGTCCTACCCTCCAGCACACCTCGGGGGATGCTCAGTGGGCATCCCATCCCACACCCACCTGCAGGCCGTGGGGTACAGATGCTGTGGGATCCACTCCCCAGGGAGGGATCAGAGGGCACATCCCTGCTGCAAACCCCTGAGTATCCCCTGCCCCAGGCAACAGCCCCTGCTCCCAACGTGCCCAGCCCCACCTATCCACAGCCCCCAACATCTTCCTGGCAGGGATCAGTCAAATATAGTTAAAATCATGGAATGGTTTGTGTTGGAATGGATCTTAAAGCTCATCTCATTTCACCCCCTGCCATGGGCAGGGACACCTTCCAGTAGTCCAGGTTGCTCCAAGTCCTGCTCAACCTGGTCTTGAAATCTTGCTTTGTGTATGCGAAAAATGAGGCACCACAAATGTTACAAATTACAAAAGGATTTGCTGCCATCTCCTCCTGCAGAAGAAAAACCCTTTATGGCACAGCCAGGAGCAAATCAACAGCCACATGAAGGATAGAAGCCAGACCTCCTGTCGCCACCAACCCATCCCCAACAGCCCTGCAGGGCTGAGAGCCTGGGGACAAACCTCACTGACACTGTGACAGTGGTGGCAGTGGCAGAGGACAGGCAGCATCACGCAAGGATGGTACTCCCAGGGCAGGACTGACCACATTTTCATTGCAACAAAAGAGAAAAACAATCAAACAACAGGAAATGTCTCCAGAATATCACCGCTCCACTCTTCTCCCTTCAGCTCGGATGCCGCCTGCTTTTCTTGCCAAGCTCTTCTTCACATCTGGAGCGTGCCCTGCCTCCCCCCTTAAGCCAAAATCACTGCTCAAGCCATGACAAACAAACAATAAAAGCCTCTTGTTCAATTCTTGGAAAAATTATCAATTTTCAGCCCAAAAGTGCATCTCACAGGGTTGTCTTCAGAGGCTCTGCCCCTCCTGCAGCCTCTTCCCAAGGCAAGTGTCTCACTACTAAAATCCCAGCACCTCTGAGCACAAACAACCATGACCCCACTACTCCAGGGCTGAGGAACAAAACAGTTCCAGAATTTGAAGCGGATAATGGCCCTAAGGTAAAACCCAGCCCCAGTCCAGTTTACCCAGGAAGGCTGTGGGGTTTACATGGAACACGATGGGACACAGGCTAGACTACAAGCCACCAGAGGAGCAACCACCTACTCACATTGCCAGAGGGCAGGGTTAGATGGGATATGAGGATGAAATTCTTCCCTGTGAGGGTGGGGAGGCCTTGGCACAGGTTGTCCAGAGAAGCTGTGGCTGCCCCATCCCTGGAAGTGTCCAAGGCCAGGTTGGATGGGATTTGGAGCAACCTGGGATAATGGAAGGTGTCCCTGCCCGTGGGTTGGAATGAGACAAGGTTTAAAGTCCCTTCCAACCCAAACTATTCTGTGATTCCATGAGAGAGGCAACCCAGAGCACGGCACTCCGAGCACTCTGTCGGTTTTTTTCCTCCCCTACTTTCAATTTAATAAGCTGCTGCTGCTCCTCTCCAAATGTCACCTCACACAACACAGGAACTGCTGTTTGAAAGCTGTGATTGTTCAATGCACAAACACGTCAATCGAAGGCAGATCCAGACTGGGAGGCAGAGGCAGCATCGCCCCGGGAACGCGGCAGGAAACGGGAGGAGACCCACCCGACACGCAGGGAAATCACACACAGAGGGAGGAACCAGCCCCAGTGCCCTCGTGTTCACCTGCAATGGCCCAGCCACTGACTGTGCCACCCTCTGTCTCCAGGACTGTGCCCTCCCAGCCCCACAGGGTGCTCAGCCCCAGGCACCCCTGCTCTGCCATCCTGGGCGAGGAAGTCCAAGGCTGTGTGCTGAACAAGGGAGAGGACACCCTCTCCTCTGTGCAGGACAGTTCTCCCGAGGATGAGGAGTTGGGTTTCAAGCCTCGTCTGGGTCACATCTGATCTCACTGACCCCAGTTTCCCAAGGATTTTGCTGCTCTTGGTCTCTTCTCTCTCCAAGGAGCTACAGGAGCTGCATCTTCCAGCACAGTCCAGGAGCTGCTTCCTGGCTTCCCCAAGGGGTGATCCTTACCAAACTGTGGTCCCTCCTCCCTGGGAGCCACTGCAGGAGAGAGCCTTGTCTACCCCAAAAGGATTTTCTGTGTGCTGAAGGAGCTTGTTCCTGATTGCTGCCAAACAAGTAAATTAATGATCAAGCCCAGAATGGTCAGAAGGGAAACATCAAGAAGTCATAGAACGGTTTGGGTCACAGGATGGTTTGGATTGGAAGGGACTTTAAAGTTCATCTTGTTCCACCCCCCTTGCTATAGGCAGGGATGCCACTCACTAGATCCAGTTGTTTAGCGTCCCATCCAAACTGGAGAGGAAATTCCAGGGACAAGGAGAAAGCCCACAGCCTGGAGGCCAACCTCATGCTCTTCTGCCCTGGAGTTGCTCACCCCTCTGGCACCCAGAGCTGTGCCCTCAACATGGGCACCTCTGAAAGGTCTTCTAAACATCCTCTTGGGCTTGACAGCAACAATTCCTGCAAAGCCTTTCTTCCCTCCGAATTTGAAGTGGTGGGGAGGACACACATCAAAGGATGAAGGGGGCAGCAAGGACAGAGACCTGGTGCCTCTTCAGTACCTCCTTCGAGCATGGACAGGATGATCCCTGCAAGCATTAGGAAAATTAGTTCCAGGATCCTGGTCTAAGCTCAAATCCAGCTGCTTCCTTTTGGCTTCTTTCCTTTCCTCCCATGGGCATAACTCCCAATAAACTCACGCCAACCTTGCTATCAGTTCGCTTCTTCCCAGCTCCACAGTAGGGCACAGAGCCAGCTCCTGAAGAGCTCTGCATGTTGCCTGACAGACAAGGGAGGGGGGAGGCAGGGAAGAGCTCCAGAGTGGTCTGCTCCTTCCAGGTGCAAGAGGAGGGAATTGCAAGGCATCAGGAATGTAAACCACACGCAGCAACCTCCCTGGGCAGGCTGCAGGTGAGGGTTGCAGGTGAGAGCTGCAGGCAGCCAAAGGCTGAGAAGAAGCCCCTGCCTGCTGTAGGAGGAATAGAGAGCAACAAAAAGTCTTTCTCAGTCTCACACCTAAAACTTCCCAGGAGAAGAAGGGATGAGAAGCGAAAGGCAGCTCATTTCTCTGTGCCACCAGCCTGTGTGAAATCTCTTGGCACACTGCAGTGTGACACCCAAGGGATAATCGCTGGGACAAGGCAGGCACTGCCCCTGTTCAGTCAAGCCTCATTTGTGCTTTTCTTCCCCCTGCTATATCCTAGGCTTGTGGCCATAACGATTTGGGGTTAATCCAGGAGCACTGCTCTGGGCAAGGGGGTGAAGGATATATGATGGAAAAGGAGAACCTGGGGCCTGTCCCACCTGACCACACCACTGTTGTGGGTTACCTGAAGGGAAAAACCAAAACCAGACCAACAGGACACCCAGATCTGTTCACCAGCCCAGCCTCGGTCTCTGAATGAAAAAGAGAGGATCTGGCAGGCTCAAGCAGTCTCAGGCTCAGATCTTCTGTCCATCCTTGAGGCCCCAGTTCCCCGCCAGGCACCTTGGTACCCTCACAAGGATCTGCAGAGGAGCTGTGGTGCCACAGCAGGACAATCTCCTGTGTCCTCCCATGGAGTGACAGGACACACCCCTCCTCCAGCACTGACACACTGGAACCATGGGACACAAAGGAAAAGGCTGAGGAACATGTTCTGATGGTCAGATTAGGATGTCACACCTCATTCACTTCTCCCACCCTGCTTGGTGACTTCTCTGCTCATGGCCCCCCAAAACAGCAGTGAGGCAGAGTGCGGTTTCCTCCCCATGGAGTGGTGAACTCTCCAGGAAGATGAGCTCCCATGGACAGCGCTGCTTCTGCCAAACCTCATGTCCCTGTGGATGAGCCTCTTCCCGAGCTCATTTTGACCATGTCCCCCTGTCTCAAATGGGGAGCAATGGCACCTGCTCAAAGCAAATTCAACGGTTCTTTCAGAAAAGGTACTTATCAGAGAATCATGGAATGTTTTGACTTGGAAAGGACCTTACAGACCATCTCATTCCACTCCCTGCCATGGGCAGGGACACCTTCCACTAGACCAGGTGAATCCAAGCCCCATCCAACCTGGCCTTGAACACTTCCAAGGGGTGGGGCAGCCACAGCTTCTCTGGGCAACCTGTTCCATTTCCTCTCTCTCCCAACACCCTGCAGCCCCGCTGTAACTGTGGGAATTCCCTGTGGGAATCCTGTTTTCCTTGCCAGCATCCTGGGGCTCGTTAACTTGCCCCGCGCTGTCCCTCTCCTGTCCTGCTGCCCAGACGTCCCATCCTGCAGTGCCATCCCTTCTTTTTCTCCTCCATGACAGCATCCTAGTAGCCTTCATGAGCAGTTAATTAGCAGCTCCTAATTGAGCCAGAAAAATAACACGGGAGGATCTGGACAGAAAACAACTCCTCATTCATTCATCCAAGGCTCTGGCTGTGCAGGGAGCCTTCCAATCTACAAGGGTTTTCCTACACCTCCTCCTCCTCTTGGCATCCTTGGCACCTTCCAGCCAGGAGTAAAGCAAGATCCTGAACCATTGTTATGTGAACTCAGGGCTCTTCCTCACTCCTGCTGTGCAGGGAGGGCTGTGCACAGGGCTTGCTCCAGGATGGCTGTTCCATGGAGTTCCAGCCCCTCACAGGAGAGGAGGTGCTTGCAGCAGAGGCTGACCAGTTTGCAGTGGGTCTGACTCACTCTGGGACATCACCCCACGGTCTTACACCAGCCTCCCTCTCTCCCTCTCTCCCTCTCCCTCCAGCACAGCTCCCTGGAATAACCAGCAAACCAACCAGGGACCTGCAGAGGGGTGCTATGCTATCCCTTGTGGTGGATGCTACACAACCTTACCTACAGGTATTCTTCCCATTCCAAGACCCACTCCAGCAATTTGATGGGCTGAAAGAAAAAACGTGGGTCCCAAACACAGCAGAGCAGTTACTCAGGAGCTGCAGGACACCCAGGGGCTCTGCCAGGACAAGCACAGCAGGATGGGCTCAGCAGCATCCCAGATCTGCTCTGTGCACGACTTTTGGGAGAATTAGTAGCATCACGAAACAAAATGCAGCCTGCAAAGCACTAAAATTAATCCATGGTTTGGACAGCTGCTCTGCTGGGTAACACACGGATCCAACTGTGAGCGGGTTAGACTTAAAAAAACATTAAAAAAAAAAATCCAAGGGTGCTGTTTGAAGGGAGCTGTTTTATAAGGATTTTATTCAGCGCTGGGTTGTCAGCCCTGGCTTGCAGGCCTTATCTTTGTTTCAGTGCTAATAATCCCTTTTCCCATTATTTTTATAGTCCCAGCGTGATCCTGCTGGCACCAAAAGCACTGAAACACTTTGGCCACCAGCGGTTTTGCCAATAAACTTGCTCAGAGCAGCTGGTCCAACCATATTAGTATTTCATCAGGATCAGCATGAGAGTAGAAGAACACGATAAAAACCCTCAGAGCTGAACCGAGGGCCAACACACACTGCCAGGCTGGGGAGCATTCACAAACCTCCAAGGCCAGGACTGTGGGAAGAGCACACTGAGATGCTCCTGCCACTGCTCCTGACAGAGACAATCTATGAGTGCCCTGAAGCCACTTCATGGCAGAGAAAAGAGGCACTTGGGCCTGTTGCAGAGGCCAAGGAGCTCCTGAGAGAGCAGCTCACCCAGGCACATGTGGCCAGGAGAGGCAGCTCATCCAGAGGCAGAAAGATCCAAGCACCACTCCCAGACAGAATGCTCCAGGCATCACCTCTCCACCTTGGGTGTCTTTCAACATCCAACTCTTCTTTTTCATCACCATAATATGAGGGATGGGGAGGTTTAAGTACCAAGCTCAAAGAAAGGCCCAACCAGGGGCAAAAAACCCTAAAAGTTTGTCAAGAAGGGCTGGTTTTGGAGTAGGATAAACCCCACCCAGGCTGGAGCTGGACTTGTTATTTATGCCCCTGGAGAAGCAGGGAAGGTTCTCTGGGGTTTTGCAGTGGGAAGGGGCGGAGGCTCATCCCGGTGCCACAGAACTCACCGGCTGAAGGGACCGTGCAGCCTTTCTGGTGGTCAGAGGCTGAGCACTTCTTGTAGGGCTTCTGCTCCGGCATCTCCTCCCTGTAGGCCGTGGAGTCGAGGAGGGGGAGCCTACTCAGGACCGGGGACTGTGGGATGCTGGGCAGCGTCCGGGACTTGCCCAGGAGCGGCCGCTGCAGCTTTCTGTCCAGAGACCTGAGGGGAGAGAACATAGGGCACAGCCCTTCAGCAGGAGGGATGGGGCTTCACAGGACCCCTCTGGGACACACATGCTGCCTACTGAGCATAGGGCCCTTCCTAAAACCATGGAATTGTTTAGGTTGCAAAAGTCCTCTACGATCACCAAGTCCAACCATTATCCCAGCACTAACCCATGGCCACAAGTGCCACATCTACACCTTTTTTAAGTGCTTCCAGGGATGGTGACTTCACCACTGCTCTGGGCAGCCTGTTCCAATAGCTGACCACCCCTTCCATGACGAAATTTTCCCAATATTTGATTGAGACTTCCTCTGGCACAGCTTGAGGCTGTTTCCCCTCATCCTGTCCCTTGTTCCGTGGGAGCAGAGCCCGATCCCTCCCGGCTCCCCCCTCCTGTCAGGGGGTTGCAGAGCCAGAAGGTCCCCCCTGAGCCTCCTTTTCTCCAGGCTGAGCCCCCCCAGCTCCCTCAGCTGCTCCTGCTGCTCCAGCCCCTTCCCCAGCTCCGTTCCCTTCCCTGGACACACTCCAGCCCCTCAGTGTCTCTTGTCTGAGGGGCCCAGAACTGTCCCCAGGGCTGGAGGTGCCCCAGCAGTGCCAGCACAGGGATGGGCACTGCCCTGGGCCTGTGGCCACACCATGGCTGGTTCAGGCCAGGGGCCACTGGCTTTCTCGCCCTCCTGGGCACACCAGCTCATGTTGAGCACCACGCTGTTTGCAAACCTGCTGCTGTCCCAGGAAAGCCCTCTCCCTTGGCCAGTACTGTAATGAGGATTTGCATCTTAAGCTGCAAGGCACAAGCAGCATAAACAGCACACAAAGCATTCTAGCACCCACCCCACTTCAAAACTCACAGGTAATCTGAATTAAGCAAATAAAGAAACCAGCAGGTTCAAGACTGAAGGGATACAAATTGCCTTTAAGACAGTAAAACCCCCAGCGAGCATCATCCAAGACATCAGAAAGGTATTTGTGGTAGAAACCAGGTCACTCCAGGGTCCCAGGGTCAGGCACTAGGGAAGGTCCAGACTCCAACAGCAGGGACTGCAGAGTTCACAAAGGTGTCACGAAACATGTAGAAACACAAATTCAAGGTCTCTGTGGGGTCAAAACTCACTTCAATTTGATGATGGGGTCTCCAAATCTGCAGGGGTGACCAGGACACACATCCATGTGCTGGCAGTGTGGTCATGTGTCACCACCTCCTCCAAAACCCCAGTGAGCCAAGCACTGCAATGGGAGTGGGTCCCCCTTCTCCTGCTTCACCCCAGAGCCTCTGCCAAGGGATGGACCTCAGGTGCCCTCCTCAGGTCTGACACTGGCCCAGGCCATGCTGCAAGGACCCCAGAAATGTGACAAAAAGGAACAGAGCCCAGCACTGCTGTGGGGTGAGGAGGCATGCAGGGATTGCCCTGTGCTGGGGGCACAGGCTGGGGTCACCCCAAGGCTGTCCCCTGTCCTCTGTTGTCACAGAACCCACATCTGAGCCCAAAGGAGACCCCCAGCACACTCCAAGGGGGCTGTTCCCAAATCACAGAACCATGGAATGGTTTGGGTTGGAAGGGACCTTAGAGATCATCTCGTTCCAACGCCCTGCCATGGGCAAATCTCACACTGAATGGTGCAGATCCTTCAAATTTCCATCCAAAATTCAATTCTTTGCTGGTTTATGCTCATTTGTTCTTGTGCCGATATTAACCTTCAGCTTAAATAATTATCCTCCCTCTCCGGTGTTTGCTCCCATGATTAATTTCCATTATAATGAAGTCCCAGCCCCTTTCCACCTGCATTTTCGAGGCTGATTAAGGAAAGTTCTTTCGGTCTCCTCTCACAAAATGAGCTTTCATTCCCCATGGATGTTTCCACACCTCTCACTGTCCTCCCTCTACCTTGGACTCAGCATCCTCCACCTGTCTTGGAGCATTACAAAATCCCAGGATGGTTTGGACTGGGAGGGACCTTGCAGCTCATCCAGTCCCACTCCCCGCCATGGGCAGGGACACCTTCCACTAGCCCAGGTGAATCCAAGCCCCGTCCAACCTGGCCTTGGACACTTCCAGGGATGGGGCAGCCACAGCTTCTCTGGACAACCTGTGCCAGGGCCTCACCACCCTCACAGACAACAATTCCTTCCCAATATCCCATCTAACCCTGTCCTCTGGCAGTGGGAAGCCATTCCCCCTTGCCCTTGTTCAAAGTGCCTCTCTACCTCTCTTGGAGCCCCTTTAGGCCCTGGAGCCTTCTCTTCTCCAGGTGAGCACCCCCAGCTCCCCCAGCCTGGCTTTAGCCTTGTGATCATGCAGAGCTGAGCTCCCAGTGCAGACTGCAGGGCAGCCCCTCTCTCTCCCTGCATGTTCCAGCACTAAATTTCATCCTAGTTCACTCTCCAGTCCTGCAGGTCAGGTAGGCAGAGTCTGTGGTGCCAGAGCTCCTGACCCTCAGTGCCGCCTGTCCCCGCCACGTTGATCCCGGTTGGTTTTCCCTCCTGTTACAGATGTGGCAGCAGCTCCCAAGTGTGTCGGTGTCTGATGTCACCCAGAGGTGAGCAGTGACGTGGGGGTGGTGCCATGCAGCCATTTCCCACGGGATGGTCCCACTAACACCTCAGGGACATCGCTGGGGCTGAGCCACCAGCAGCCACAGCAGCCACTGCCAGCCCTGAGTGTGTGTCCCCCGAGCAGGGATGGGGAGCACATTTCAACGTCAGGATCAGAATTTTGGTAATAAAAATCAGTCACATTCTCTCTTAATTCCCAGGTGAAGCTGCACGGAGTGCTCTGGGAATGGGACAGGGACAGTATTGCCCCAGTCCTGGAGAGGCACTTCCACAGCTGTGCCAGGTGCTCAGCACCATCCTGCCCACCCCAAGCACCACATTTCACTGGGAATCAGCATGGAAATGCGCTGCACCAGGAGATACAAAGCCAGAATTAGCATCCTGAGCCATTTCTATTCCAGCAGAACATTTGTACCTCTCATTGTAACACATTTCACTGGCACAAGGCAACGGGGATGGAGCTTAACATGTCGCTGTGCTGCATAAATGAGTTCAAAACATTCCTTTCTTCTTGCATGCAAATCCCAGGATACCTGTGTACAGCTCCATCACCTGCAGAATCTCACGAACATTTTTAGTGCTCCATCCTTTTGTGCCCACAGGGCCACTCATACAAGTCACACAGCGGGGAAAACAGAAGAATTCACTGTTAGAGGAGCGATTTTAAGTTGTATATCTGCAGGGAGTGATTTATTTTATCAGAAAAAGCAAAACAACTAGAAAGCTGTTTAGATCTGAAATCTGAACTCGAATTCCCAAGCACACTCTGGCTTTGTGAATCTACCATCCTGTGTGTTGTGACTGAACCCCTGTTCCACACAGCCTCTCACTCATCCCAACCTCCACAGTGGGATGGGGAGGAGAATCAGAAAAAAGGTAAACCCCATAGCTTGAGATAAGAACAGTCTAATAACTGAAATACAGTAAAATTTAATTATTATAATAATAACTGCAATGAAAATGGAGATAAGAAAAGAGCGAGCGGATTAAAATCCCAGACAGACAAGTGGTGCCCAGTACAGTCTCTCACCACACAAAAAGCCCAACTGGTCGCCCAGCCAACTTCCCCAGTTTCCATACTGGGCATGACGTTCCATGGCCTGGAATATCCCTCTGGTCAGTTTGGATCAGCTGTCCTGGTCATGATCCCTCCCAGTTCCTGTCACCTCCTTGCTGGCAGAGCATGGGAAATGGAAAATCCTTGACTGAGGGAGAGCACTGCTCAGCAACAACCAAACCATCAGTGTGTCACCAACATTGTTCTCATCCTAAATCCCAACCAGAGCCCTGGACCAGCTTCTGGGAAGAAAATTAACTCTATTCCAGCCAAAACCAGGATTCTGTGCACAGCTCCAAAAGCAACTGTCAGCAGGACCTGATCCCACAGGGAAGTCACATTGTGTCTACATCTGCTTCTCAAGCAGGCTCCTCAGCTGGGTGCTCTCAAGGATGCCACATCCCATTAGTAGACATCCCTGTTGGAGTGTAAAGCTCGATTAGAAAAGCCATAATCAACACTGCTGCAGCCTATATTTAGCTGCTGTTCAGCATTTGGGTAGGAAGGAGAGCACATAATCAAGTCATGACAAGGGTGGAAAAATCCTTCTGGCTGCGTGTGAGAGCTCAGGCAGGAGCCCAGTGACAGCTCCATCACTTCCCAGTCTACAGCCAGAAGGGGAAATGTGGGACCATCACCAGGCCCAAGTCCCTGTCACCAGCCCTAGGGACAGCCACAGGTCACCTCAAGCCAGAGAAAAGCTCCTCTCCTGGAGTCCTCTGAGGATGTAGAATCTTTACCCCCAAGTTTTCAGGGCTCATCAGCTCTGCTGCCTCCAAGGTTGCAGGTCTCCCCAGGAGAAGGATGAAGGATCCAAACCCAGACACACATCTCACCCGCCTCTTCCCCCATCCTAAAGATCTCCTTTTGCTAACTAGGCAGCAGGCACTGCTTCCCCAGGCTCTGCTGAAAGCACACAGCCTGACACAAAGAGTCACTGGGACAAAGAAAAGTGGAAAGAAAATAGGCAGAACACATCTCCGAAGCTGTGCTGTGTCCAGTGCCTTCCCTGCTGGGATGTCCTGGCAGGGTGGCTTCTCCATCCCCGTGCAAAGAGAGGGGAAGAGCTGAGATAAAGGGAAGGATAGAGAAAAGGTTAATGCAAGTTAAACCGGGGAAAGTCAGATCCTGCATGTCTCCTGCAAGCTGAAGCAAACTGCACACACTCCCAGCTTGTTTCTGTGTGGGAGAAGCTGCTCTCTGGAGGGCACTTCCCAGCCCAATCCATGCAGTCTGCAGCTTGCCTGGGAAGCATGGAGGAGTCACAACACCAGCCCCAGAAGAAATCCAGCAGCACAACAGAGAGAGCAGCAGGAGGGGAAAAGAACCCTAAATCTCACAATCCAAAATCCAAAATTCTCACAATCCAAAAAGGACCCCAATAAGCCTCCCCGATCCACATGATTTTCCTGGGAACTGAGCAAGAAAACATTCTGCACATCTCCTGGAAATGCCCAAGAATGGTGACCCTCCAGAGATGTGCCATTCCTGGGAAGAGGGAAGCCTTCACTCTGACACAGCACCCAGTCCCAGCAGCTCTCAGACAAACTCAAGCACCCACTGCCCAAATCCAGCTCCTCCCAGCCTTCCCAGAGGAGGGCTATTCATGGAAAATGGAAAGGAGAAGGGGAGAGCAATCTGGAGTGGAAGGCTCAAGAGGGAGAGGGGCAGAGGAGCAGGGCAGCAGCTCCAGACCTTGCCTGCCTTCTCCAGAGCTGTGGCTTGGTGACAGCTCTGACACGTGAGGGACACGAGAGGCCACTTCCAAGCTCCGAGGGGGACAACACGTGTCCCAGAGATCTCACAGCCCCCAGTGGCAAATAAGAATTAAAATAAATATATAGACAGAGAAGCCAAAGTGCTGCTCCTCCTCCTGCAGCACCACACGGCATCCCACAGGTAACTGAGGAGGGCTCCTCTACACCCTCAGTTCACTAAATCTGCTGAGAGAAGGAAGCTGATAAAGCTGAAGCTGAAGCTCTGGGGAAGAACAGCTGAATGTGGTGAGCCTGGGCTGAGGGAGGATGGCAGAGAGAGGGGCCAGGAGAGCCTGGTTATTGCAGAGGGACACTTCTCCCAGATCTTCTCCTGCCTGTAACACGCTGCTCAGCCCGCTCCTCCAAGGAGGTGTAACTTAGCAACCTGACCTTAAAAACTCAGCAAGGGTTCCAGCTGGATTCAGAGAAACAGGAGATGCTACAAGCCAGGAGGAGCCATTACCCAGCACAGCCCCCTCTGGAATTAGGAGGAAGAAGGTGAGCACCTCCAGTACAGCCCACAGCCTCTTACTAAAACAAATCGTTGCAAGATGGAAAAAAAATGAACAAAACACCCACGTCCACTCCCTGAAACAGCCTGTGGAGACCCCAGCAGGCATAAGGTGACAGGGAAAACAGGTCCCAAAGTGCTCACAGTCCTAAAAGGCCAACAAGGACGCTAAAGAGCCAGGGCAGGAGGAGTGATGCATCCAGGTCTGGGGTCCTCAGCACAAGACAAATGTGGAGCTGCTGGAACAAGTCCAGAGGAGGCCACGGAGATGCTCCAAGGGCTGGAGCCCCTCTGCTCTGGAGCCAGGCTGGGAGAGCTGGGGGTGTTCACCTGGAGAAGAGAAGGATCCAGGGAGACCTGAGAGCCCCTTCCAGGGCCTAAAGGGGATCCAGGAGAGCTGGAGAGGGACTTGGGACAAGGGATGGAGGGACAGGACACAGGGAATGGCTTCCCACTGCTGTAGGGCAGGGTTAGATGGGATGTCGGGAAGAAATTCTTCGCTGTGAGGGTGGGGAGGTCCTGGCACAGGTTGCCCAGAGAAGCTGTGGCTGCCCCACCCCTGGAAGTGTCCAAGGCCAGGTTGGACGGGGCTTGGATTCACCTGGGCTAGTGGAAGGTGTCCCTGCCCATGGCAGAGGGTTGGAACGAGATGGGACTTTAAGGTCCCTTTTGCAACAACCCACCTTTTGGGGGAACGACCCCCTTCAGGATGGGTCATCACACCTTCCCACCCAAACCATGCTGTGATTCCATGAGGTTTCCCTGCAGTGCTCAGCTCCATGGCACAGGGATCATCTTGTACTGCCATCCCTAAGGTACTTCCCTACACTTTCCATGCCCAGGGGAGAGGCAGAACCTGCTCCCACAGGAAGCAGCCAGGACACCCCACCAGCCTGTGCTGGAACCAGGCCAGCCCAGCTCCCAGAGCCCAAAGCAAGGCACAGCTGAGCCTCTGACAGCCCAGGAGTGCATGGTGCTCAGCAGTGTGAGCTGTGCCTCAGGGGGGCTGTGAGCCCTGGGGTTAGCGGGGATTTGTGCCTGGAGCTCCTCCATCCCCACCAGAGAAGCCAACATCTGCCTGCAGCTGGTTTCTGCAGAGGGGCTCCACAGGAAAGGCAACAGCGGGAGCAGAAGGGAAGCAGAGGAGGCTGAAGGTGTCTCAGAAGCTTTTCTTGGACAGAAGCACAAGGCAGCAGTGACAGTGCCTCCGGGATGGGGTTCAGTGTGGTCCAGCACCCAAAGCAGTGGCAAGACCCCAGGGAGGGCAGGGAATTAAGTTTAAGGGGGTCACACAGCAGTGTGGAAGCCTAGAGAAGGAGTCTGAGAGGAAGAGATTAACTGGGTAAGACACAGAGTAGCCTTGGAAACCAAAGGCCAAGGATTTCAGAAGAGTGGAGCCTTCAGAGGGCATCCTCACCTGTCCAAATCATCAGTTTGCTCTGCAAACCTTATGAGCTGTGAGCAAACCTGTGAGTCACTGGCACTGTTTCCAGTGGATTGACCTCGTGGGTTGCAAATCCAAAGAAAATCACTGAGACATCTTTCCTTTGCATTCAAAAAACACCCAAACAGAAAACCTTCCTTTCTGGCTGCCCGGTGTATGTGTGAGGAGCGGAGGACGAGAGCTGAAACAGAGCATCTTTTATCTGGCTGGGAGACAGTTTCAAAGCAAAACAAAACCCAAAACAGCATTCAGCATGCAAGTTCAGAAAAGAAAAAAACCAGCCATGTGAAGCTATAAAAATACCTTCCCAGGCTCAGCTGCGAGCTGGTAAATACCATGATTTCCACCAGCTGGTTTGCAAAAGCTTCTTCTCCTGCCACCTCTCTGGCTTGCAGAGCATCTCTCCAGCCAGAGCACTGAACAAAACACCACCGGCATCCAGGGAATAATTGCTCCTGTCCCTGCAAATGTGCTTTGACTCAGAGGGATGGGCCAGGCTCCAGGGGCTGGGGGAGGTGCAGGAGAGGAGGGCACACACCCCATGTGCTGAGGGCAGCCTCAGCAAAATGTTCCAGGGCTACTTGGAGAAGGATTCAGCACCACTGACTCCTATGAGCTGCTGTGCCCCGAGGCCCAGCCTTGCTCCCAGTACCACCCTGCTGGGCTGGGCACAAGTTCCAAATTTCCCAGGAAAGGGCCAAGAGTCCTTTTTGTGGCTGAAGCTGCCCTGAAGAGCACTGAGCACTCAAGTGGGCAAGAGCCTCTCACCCACCAGGTAAAGAAAGACCTGCTACTGCTGCTCACCCCCAGCACCACTGACACCACTCCAGAGTCCAAGCTGGGCAACAGGCAAAGCCACCCCCAGGGATGAAAAGAACAAACTCTGCACATCAGCAGGCCCAGACCAGGCACCGTGGCTGTGTTTCACAGCGACGCCTCCATTCCACCAGTCACTGAAATCCAGTTGTTAAAGAGGGATAAGGAAATATGGTGGGGCCAGACACTGCTGTTCATTCATTCAAAGTATGTTGGTTTCTTTGTTAAAAGAACGTGTTTTTCCAGCTCTGCTGCAGGCAGTGAACCACACCCCCAGCCAGCAGGGAGCTCTGCCCACTCCCCAACCCAGAAGCACTCCCTGGGTCCCTGGGGGCCCTCACCGGGCTCACCCTGCCCTCTCTGTCATGCTCTGTCCCTGTGGTACCACCAGACCATCCCTTCCCCATCCCACAGGTGAGAGAAGCCCTGTGTTCCCCCCTGCCCACCTGCTGCACTGCTCACACACCATTCAGGGGTGAAGCAGGGACCGGGCTCTCGGGAGAGGCTCTCGGGGGGAGGGGGGGCTCCAGCCCAGCTGGAGCTGCACCTCCACAGCAAAAAGTCCAAAGGCAGAAAGTCCCCAGTGCAGGGAAAGAAGCAGGAACATCCATGGAGTGTGAACATCTATCCTGCTCGCAGAGTTCCCTCTGACAAATGGGCAGAGAGGGCAGATGAAGGTGAACACACAAGTCCCGGCGCGGCAGAAAAGCAGACGAGCATCCTCCCTCCCAGCAGCTCCAGAGCGTGACCTGCATCCTCAGGACCAGCGTGGGGAATGTCCCAGCATCCCTGTGCTCGTAGCCAGGCTCTGCCATCCAGGTGATGCAGAGAGGATGGCCAAAGGCATCTAGGGTGCTCTGCAGGGAACACAACACACTCTGCAGAAGGAAGAGCGCTGAGGCTGCACTCCCCACCTTAGAAAGGAGAGTGTTTGAGATGCATAAAGAAGCTCACAAGCCAAAGGTCTTGCACACTGAAAATCAGCTCATGAGCAGGATTCAACCCCCAGGGACACACCAGTGACTTGGAAACGTGGCCAGCCCCGAGGCGGGAGAGGGACAGCAAAGCGTGGCTGGGACGTGGTTGGGACACAGCCACTGCACGATGGACACACCGAGTCAGGGCAGAGACAGTGGCCCAGAGCAAAGTAATGCAGGAACACAGCTCCTTGCTGTAAAGGACAGAGTGCCCAGTGCACCCTGCCAGTAACCACACACTGATGGGAGTGAAAGAGAGGAAGAGCAGAGAGGAGAAGGGGTTCTATGACCTGCCAAGGCTGGGGCACAGCAGACACCTCCCTCTCCCCATGCTCACAAGACACAACCACAGACGTTGTGCCCTGGCTCCTGGCTTTTCTTTTCTGGGGTTTATGCACCTCCTGTCTGCCTTGAGAAATTTCAGGGACAAAAGCTAATGAAGCACAAGTGACATGGATGACAAACATCCCAGCTCTAGTTTAAAAGGCTGGCTAATGTACAAATAAATACAAGACTGCCTCCTTCATACCTGCAAACACCTTTCAGGGAGGATGTGAAGGGGTCCAACACTGCAGCCACCTCCAGCACTGGAGCTGTGATGCCCCTGCACTGCTGCCCCCCAGCTCCTGGTCCCGTTCCCAGTCCCATGACACAGGGCTGGTCTCCCCTGGTGCTTCAAAATCCAAGTCACACGACAGAGGAGACAAAAAGCCGCTGAGATCATCTTGGAAAGAACGCTGCTGCTCCTGACAACCACGGGGCAGAGGCTTCAGGCCTGAACTCGACGTGCTCCAGCACAGAGACACTCCAGACAGCTGTTGGAGCAGCTCAGTTTGCTTTAAATCCCATCATTTCTGCAGCATGACCAAGTTTTCCAGCACTGGAGGTGAACAGTGGCAGAGCTGATCCATCTCTGACTACTAACCCCTGGCAAAAATAATTATTTCATATGTTTTGGTCAAAAAACAGATTTATAATCATAGGCATGTTGTTGTTTTAAACCCTCCTGGGCACCACCTTTCATCCAGAACCCTGGGCTGGTTTTCATTTTCATCTGAAGCACAAGAGGGAGGTCACCACCAGGGTCAGAGAGACAAGCCCATTCAACAAGACACATTTTTATGCTCCCAACACAATACAGTAAAATCCCTTAAAAGATGGTTTTCAGTGCAGGACTAATGGGAGCTGGGAGGAGCTGGGAGCAGAGCTCCAGCAAGGACCCATCCAACAGCTGCTCGTAGCCAGGTTAATGGATTTTATCTGTCTTGTGAGGGAAAGAACAGGAGCAAAGAGGCCCAAAACAGCACAGAGGAAGTCCAGCCCTGCCCGTGACAGCCACAGGGGCCAGGCAGGAGCACTTAGGGATGGCTTTCCTCGAGGGCAGACTCAGGTCTGGTCCCAGCCAGCCCCTCACTGAACTTCAGCACTGAGGGCAAGGAACCAATTCCCAGGGCTGGAGGTCCAGCCATGGGATGCAAGGAAGCAAAGCCCAAAAACATTTCATTTCCAAGCAAGAGCCCAGGCACAGCTTCAGCTGCCAGGCTGTCTGCAGAATCACAGGACCATTAAGGTGGAAGAAGACCTATAAGATCATCAAATCCAACCATCAACCAGCAGCACCACCGTGTTCACCACTAAACCACATCCTCAAGGGCTGCATCCACACAGCTTTTGGACACTCCAGGGATGGGGATTCAGCCACTTCTGTAAGTAGTGTCAGCTCAGCTCCCGCAGAGGAAGGCAGGGACAGGTTCTGCCAGGGGAAGCACAGCCTTGCTGCAGGATGCACCTCCCTTCTGGCGGAAAAACAGCCCCTAAAATCCTCAGCCGGAATAAGATCTCCCTCTCCCAGCAAAGAGGTTGTGGCTGCCCCATCCCTGGAAGTGTTCAAGGCCAGGTTGGACGGGGTTTGGAGCAACCTGGGACAGCGGAAGGTTTCCCTGCCCAGGGCAGGGGTTGGAATTAGATGAGCTTTAAGGTCCCTTCCAACCGAAACCAGGCTGTGATTCTGTGATAAATTTTATCCATTTGTTGTTTAAAACAACATAAAAATGCACTGAAGCTTTCCAGCTTTCCCACAAATGTGGATTTGCAGCCGAAAAACAGATGTAACAGAGACAGTAACACAAATTCTGCACACAGGGCAGGCAGCAGGGCCAGGAGCAGCCAGCAGGCACAAATGCCAGCTCCAGTGGTTTCCAGACATCTGTGGAAGCACATGGATGCTCCAGGCAGGTGTACCCATACCAGGGGCTGCCTCAGGTGGGGGATGAGGGTTGGGGCTCTGCTCTGCTCCCCTCATGCCAAAGTGCCTGTTATAGCCAGTGAACTAGAAGGATCTGCTTATTCCCTCCTGCATTCTCTCCCATCAAAAAAATGCAAACTAAAAATATTTTGCATTAATTTGTATAATTGCAAAGTATTCCCCAAGGAGAAAACAAAAATTTTTGTGGAAAAAAACCTTTTTAATTTTTAAATGAAGTATTCTAGTTTTTCCATATGAAATATTCCCAGTAGCACTGTGCTTTTTTTCTTTCCTCTTTGAAATGCTTCTTCCTGGGTCTAGAGAGAGTCTTTTTCGTCAGTATAGCCCCTCTCCCCTTCCTCCCCAGCTCTGCCTGAGCCAGCTCAGCCTCACACATGTGACTGCCCAGTGGCCCCCCAGGACTGCACAGTGTCCCCAGACATTTCAGGGACCACCCAGCGTCCCCACACACCCTGGAGACAACCCAGTGTCCCAACCACCCCAGAGGTTGCCCAATGTCCCCACATACCTTGGGGACCTCCCAGTGTCCCCACACACCCGGGAATGCCCTGCACAGGCAGGAGCAGGCAGAGAAGGGCACACAGGGACAACCCCCATTCAAAAACCTTCCCCTTGCCAGCCACAACTTTTATTAGAAGCTGTTAACATTCCCATCCGCTGTCTGGAGTCACTTCCTTCCCCCCTCCATGCGCAAATCCCACTTGGGTTGGTTGCTGGTGCTTCTGTTTCCTACCTGCGCCCCCACCCAGCTGTGACTCAGAGCCAAAACAGTGAGGGAATCAGGAATCAAACAGTCTTTCGAGCAACTGTGACTCACAGGCCAAGGCTTTCTGCTGAAGGAAACATCTCCTGCAGTCACACCACCTATGTAATTCCCCTTAATGCCAGTATCATTTACCCTTCCTCCCACTACCCCATCCAAGTACCATTCAAAAATAAGGGATGACCGTTCATCTTTTTCTGCCTAATCCAGGCAAAGATTAGCTCCAGCTTGTGCAGAAATTAGGCAGTCCCCAACCTCATCTCCCAGCCCAAAAACTGACTTTCAAATGAGGCCAAAACCAGGTAGAAAAGGACAATACTGGGTACAAACCACACCCCTTGGCTTTAGATGCAACATGGCCCCAAAAGATGACACGGAGAGCTCGGATGTGCTTTCCCAGTCTGTCAGATCCAGAAATTTTTCACAGCCAGCTCCAAGCCCCAGAAATGCATGCACTTTTATGGGACAGATATTAAACACTCAGCCATGGGAGCAGGTTTTTGAGGAACATCAAGAGGCCCAAGCACACCTGGCTCTGTGCACATTGCTTCCCCTGCCCCGAGGGTGTGGAGCCAGCATCCCACTGCAGCACTGGGAGCTCTGCAGAGCTGAGACCAGCAGGTCCCAGATGTCCCCCAGTGCACAGAAACCTCCACAGAAAACCAGGACGAGTCAAGGTTTGGTGGAGAGGCCCCATGCAAGGATAGGTTTGATGGAGAGATGGATTTCTTCTCTGTGCTGCTTCCCAAGCCCCTTCTTGACAGTTTCCAGCCCTGGCACTGCAAACAACGAGGGAGAACAAAGCTAAAAAGCCTCTTTAGTTTTAATATACAGAACCCAGGAAGCTCAATCAAGAAACAAAGCTAAATGTCATTTCCTCCCGTGGCACTGCCACTCTGCTCACAAAACAGAGCCACTCACGTCTGACAGCTTGTCATGGCTGTGAGACACTGGGGACGTGGCACACACAGCCTGGGGAAAGGCTGGCACAGAGCAGAGGGGAGGAGGGCTTGGTCCTGCAGCTCATCATGGACCACTAGCTCAGAGGGTGAAGGGGGCAGCTGTGAAATTCAAGAGCTGAAAGTCGCCAGTGACCCCAACAGGCACAACCACTCAGCACCGGGACACCAGGGCAGGTGGGACAGAGCAGAGCCAGGAATGGTTTGCATTGGAAGGGACCTTAAAGCTCATCTCATTCCACTCCCTGCCATGGGCAGGGACACCTTCCACTGTCCTGGGTTGCTCCAAGCCCCGTCCAACCTGGCCTTGGACACTTCCAGCGATCCAGGGGCAGCCACAGCTTCTCTGGGCAACCTGTGCCAGGGCCTCCCCACCCTCACAGGGAAGGATTTCTTCCTAACATCTAATCTAAATCTCCCCTCCTTTAGTTTAAAACCATTCTCCCTTGTCCTGTCACTGTCTGCCTGTGTAAAAAGTCACTTTCCTTCTTTTTATAACCCCCCTTCAAGCACTGGAAGGGACTCCAAGGTCTCCCTGGAGCCTTCTCTTCTCCAGGTTGGACACCCTCAGCTCTCCCAGCCTGGCTCCAGAGCAGAGGGGCTCCTGACTTTGGAGCATCATTTCAAACAAGCCTCACCCAGGAGCACACGAGCTGCCCCTGAGGATACCTCACATCCAGCTGTGCAGCCCAAGGCCCTCCATCCTCCTGAGACCCTGACCCAGAGCATCTCCAGCTGAACAAGGCTGAAGATTTCAGCTCCTAAAGCTCTTTCTCATGTTCTTGCCCAGCCAAGCTGTGAAGACGCTGAGTGTTCACTGTCTGTTGCAGTTAACAGGATTAATGGGTGGTCAGCACCTCAGTGAAGCAGGCCATGGACTGAGTCACTAGCACTGGATTTAGGATCTATTTCCAGCACCAGCACAGACCACTTCCATGCAGTAGCAATGGACATCGATTTTTTTAACAGGTTACAATGATCTGTTACAGCAAAAAATGAGAGTCCATGCACCCACACAGGTTTTCCTGCTGGCACCTCAGCAGGCAGTTTGGAATACAAGTGCTGCAAACATCTTATTGACTAATTTCAGGTGGAAACTTCTCACTTAACCCAAAACACTTCCAAGTTCCTTACTTGTTTTCTCCTTTAAAATGCAGGTATCTTTCCACACGGATGTGTCATTTGGGAGCAGAAAGGTTTTGTTCAAAATGTGTCAAAAAACAAGTGGGAAAAGTCAGGCAAACTCTCAACCATGTAGGAGAGACTCTCAGAGCCCCTCAGAGAAGCCCCTTTGAGCATCTCTACCTGCCACCTTTGCCTGTCTCATGCTGTGTGCAGCTAACACAGGAACTATTCCTTCCATGCACTTTTCCAGCCCCAAAACTTGCCAGTTCCTCTCTCCCCCATCACGACCATGTGCTTGAGCACAGACGCACTGCCAGAGCTGAGGAGATATTTTTAAGCACCCAAAAACAACTAAATACAATCCTGCCAGGAAAACATTCCCCACTACCCCTCTCCACCTCAAAGCCCATCAAACTACACAGCAAGAAACATGGATCAGGATATCAGTGTGGAAAACATCCCCAGGGGAGGGCAGGTAACAGCTCCCTGCTATAAAGAGCAGCTCCTTGGGAGAGGCTCCAACCCTGACAGCAACAGGGACACACGGACCCACGTCTGCCCTCAGTGAGTGCAAAGCTGGAGCATCACCTGGAGCACTGTTCCTTCAGCTGGACATTATCAAATGACATGGGCAAAATCAGGCCGGGCAAGTTGAAATTTTTATGTAATATAATTCTTACATAATTTAATTCATTGTTAATTAACACCAACTTCCAACTCGGGTGCTGAGAAAAAAGGCAGTGGAACCCTAAAGGTTCCACCTTGCCTGCCTGCTCCCTGCTCACCACGAGCCAACCCGCTCTCATCCTTGTTTCCCAAGCTGAGCTTCCCTGGGTTTCAGCAAGCTCACCCCAAGACAGGGAAAAACTCATCTCCTGGTGCCCACTGAGGACACAGAATCTTTACCCCCCAAGTTTTCAGGGCTCATCAGCTCTGCTGCTTCCAAGGCTGAAGGTCTCCCCCAGGAGAAGGATGCAGGATCCAAACCCAGGCACAAGTCTCTTCCTCCATCCCAAAGATCTCCTTTTCCCTAACTAGGCAGTGATCCCAAAGGGAGCACATCAAAGCCCCTCTGTGAGGCTCTGGGAAGCACAGAGGGGAGGGAGACCTTTGGCAGGTCTCAAAGAGGGAACAGGCATTGACCTCCTGAAGCCAGGTGAGTGGATCTATCCCTGGGCCAACAGAGGAAGCCACTGAATCAGTCCCTGAGTTCCCACCTAGAGGAGAAAATGCATTTCAAAACCCACCCCTGGACAGGACTTATGATTTTATAATGATTTTTAATTGGGATTTTTTAATTAATTGGTTACTGTTGCAGGTCACCACTTGGATGATAGGACTGGCATTCTCAGGGAGTTCTGCTTGCCCCCCCTGCATCCTGTTGAGACCAATTCCAAGGGTGTCCTTGAGAAATTCTCCTAAACCCGTGAGCTCTGTCAGATGACAGCAGACCCTCGTCCTCCCAGAATCACTGCAGGCACCCAGGATCCCAGCCCAGGGCTCTGCCAGCCCAGCTCCCTGGCTGAAAACAGCAGCCTGGGAAGGTGCCAGCCCGCTCCTGAGAATTTCAGCTTGCCCTGGAGCCTCCCTGGCACACTCAGAGCAGAGCAGAGCCATTTTCTCAGCTCAGTTACAACACAACGGCTTTCCATGATGTTCTGATCCACTTTCAAAAGCTGCAGGAACCCAAAATCAATTGTCCAGACCTTTCAGCTTATAAATAACTCAATAAGAGAAGAGTTATTTCATATAACCTGCCTTTTCCTTTCATTTCTCCTCCATGCCAGAGCAGATCCTCTCTGCCCTTCCTACCAACACACAGCTGGGCATGAGCACCTCAGGGCTGGCACAGTGAGGTAACACAAAGAACAACCCCCCAAACCTCAGCACGCCCCTCAGCCCCCCTGTGGTTCCCTCACAGGCACCTGCAGAGAAATCCTCTTATCCCTGCGATGCTCCAGGCCCTCATCCCACACGGAGCAGTGCAGCTCCGGAGCCCGTCAGCTGCACGTTTCGGTTCATCCATTACCGCTCCTGCTGGATGGAGAAAAGTTGCTGCAAATAAATCACCTGCTCTCCTGGGCTCGGCTCGGCTTGCCAGTCCCTGCCCCAGGACGGGGACACGCTGTCACACCTTGTCACCCTGGGGCCTCCCAGCCCTGGGACCAACTGTCCTGTTGATTCAACAACACCAGGCTGCTGTGCCACAGCTCCAGAGTGGAGCATTTGCCCTCCTGCCAGGCACAGTGGGCATGGCTCGGGCTGGAGAAGCCTCCAGCTGAGAGAACACAAATCCCAACACAGCTCTGTGCCACAGGTGGTGGCAGAGCAGGAGGGAACATCGAAGGCAGCATGATTGCCCAAAAGCACCTGGATGAGGTGATGCTTTTGCTGGGCTCCTCCTCTATCCACAAACTGTCCAGCCCAGCAGACTTACTCATCCCACCTCACTCGCATTGCTTTATCCGGAGGCGTCGTTCAAAAATGCAGGATTATTTAAAACCATAACTGCACACCTGCTGATTCCTGTTAGGTCCTATGAGAATGCGTGGGACCACTATATTTAGAATGCAATAACTCCAGTCAGTGCATCCTCTCCACTGAGCACCGGCCTACGTCTGTTCCCTGTGGTCCCAGGGGATCACACAGCTTTGGGAAGGGCAGTGGGAGCCCGGCTGCCCCGAGCAAGACCAGGGCAGGGCTGCGGTCAGGGCTGTTAGACATCACCCTGCTGAGCCTGGGGTGCAGGATCTCTGGTGCATCCATGCACTTGGAAATATGGGAGCTGAGCATCTTATTTCCATGCTTGATTTGCCCACAATGGAGTGAAGAAATGAAATAAAAGCAGAAAGTTGCTCAACAGAGCTGGAAAAAGCACCATGTAGAGCAAGGACAGGGTCAGCCATGGCAGCAGCTGCCTTGTGTTGGCTTTTGGATCACAGCTGTGAAGATTTCCTGGAGCTTCTCAATGTAAGACATTTTGGGGGGGAAAAACCAAGCAGAAGCTCAAATAGCTGGGGTGAAAAGTGACAGTGATTTCAAAGCATCCCACACTTCAATCAACACTTCTTTTTACTTCCATAATCAACTGTGAGCAATCAAGGGAATGGGCTTGGTGTCCATGGGGGCACTCAAGCCCTGTCCCTGGGGGAGGCAGGGACACCAGGAACACTGTCCACACACTCAGATCCAGCCTGGAGGAACTGCCCTGGAGCACCTGCACAGCCCAGGAGACAAAACAGGGCTGCAGCTCGAGGTTGGCTGCACCAGAGCACCAGGCACGGGGAGAAACGTCGGCTGGGGGGAGCTCCTCCTCCAGCCCTGCACAGGGCACGGCTGGGGCACAGTGAGCCACATTCCTGCATGAGGGGAGAACTCAGACACAGATGGTTTGGGTTGGAAGGGACCTTAAAGCCCATCTCATTCCACCTCCCTGACAGGCAGAAACGTGGAATCACAGAATTAGCTGAGTTGGAAGGGACCCACAAGGATCATCGAGTCTAACCCCTGGCCCTGCTCAGGACCATCCCCAAGAGTCACACCATGCATCTGAGACCTTCCACTAGAAGGCTGCTCACATCCATAGCCAGTACATCCCCATGGAAAATTTGGTACATGAGCTACATGCCAGCGAAGCCACTTTTTAGCTCACATCTCAGAGTTCAGAAAGCACCGTGACATCTCCCATTATGTAGGAAACCACCCAACTCTCCCCAAAATCCAAGGTCCAGGACTGTAGCACCCTGTGCATGGGGGATTGACAGGCTGTGGAGCCCTGGGAACATGTCCTCATCTCCCTCGGGCCAGAGATGTGGCACATGCTCGGCTGCACACCAGCAAACCCCCGCGACTCGCCCTGCTCGGCTGCCCCCAGAGAACTCATGTTCCTCACACCAGCTCAGCACCAGCACAACAAAAACCTCAGGACAGATACCAGGGTTTCAAACCAGGGTTTCTGTCTACAAAGGCAAAAAGGAACAGAACAAAGCTCCTGGCTCAGCCCCGAATGTTTCTGCGTTTCCGGAGAAACGCGTGAGCAGGGAAGAGGCGACGCTCCTTCACTCCGAGGGAAGAGGGGAGACAGCAACGCCTCAGCACGTCTCACTGTCTCAGCAGCAGCACGGATAGCAGCAGGAGGGGCCCCAACTTCTTTTTATTCTGTAGATACTTTAAGAACCTTTCCAGAGTATGAGGCACTTAACAACCAGGGAAGAAGGTGAATGGATTCCTTGGTGCTATTTTTCGCCCTTTGTGTCTCTACATAGACCCACAACCCTCCAGAAGCACCCTGTGTAGGTCAGCAGGAGGGTTTGGGGACACACACTGCTCAGGCTGAGCCCACACAGAGAGGGAAAAGCCCAGAGCAGCACCAAGTGATAGTTGTGTCCTACAGGCTGCTTGTAACACCCAAGGAGAAGCCAACCAGGCACAGAGCAATTTTCTTAATTGCAGTAACTGCATTTACACGCAAAACAAGGACGTGTGCACCCCACACACACAATGGCCCTGAGCACTCCAATGACAGCAGGATCCCAGGGGATTTCCAGTCAGCCCACTGCTCCCCATCCCCAGTGTGATCCCCTCCTCAATCCATACACCAAACAAGCTGACTGTGTCTGTCTGAGCTCCTCTCGCCACTGCACCCTGTCCCTGAGCACAGCTCAGACCCTCCCCACCCCTCCTATATGCCAGGAGGCTCAGCCAGCACCTCATACGCACAGGTTCAACTTCACCTGAGAAGGTGCAGCTGAGTATTTTGCATAGGGCAGAGGGAGGGAAGGGCGATTTTGGTGCAATAACCTCGCTCTTCTAACGTGGAGACACAGCAGCATGACACAGAGAGCACCAGACAGAGGCAGGTACAGCTGCACGTGGTCACCCAGCAGACACCTGAGATGTGACACAGACACCTGGGACGTGCCCTGGGCAGGGCTGCCAGGTCACAGAGCCTGCTGGAGACATCCTGCAGCAATGAGCCACTTGGGAGCCCCAGGCAGTAAAGGGTGATGCTTCCAGAGCCCTTGGCTTGCTCCCAGCCCCCTCTGCAGCCCCAGGAGAGGTCAAACGGGAAGCAAAGCACCAAGGCTTGCACCTCCCACCTCGCAGCCCCTGGGCACACATGGAGGCCCCTGGACAGTGGGGTCACAGCCACGCCGTACCTGCACTCCACGACACTACAGCAACAGCTCCCGCTCCGCCGGCCCCAGCGCCGGGAGCGCAGCTCCGGCCTCGACTTCCTCAGGCTGAAGTACTCCGTCAGCTTCCCGAATGAAGCCATGGCTCTCGCGGCGTCCGGGCGCGCGCCCGCCCGTGTCCCTGTGTCCCACTGCGCCCTGGCGCATGCTACACCCCCATGCCCCGTCAGCCCATGGCACCGCGAGGGAGCGGGGCCACAGAGACACGGCACAAGGCAGGAGAAGTTCAGCCAGGAATTCCTTGGACAGTCTGCAGCGGCTCCACAGTGACCCCTTGGATTCGGAGGGTACCAAGTCCTGGCCCCCTGAGGCAGCTGCAGGTGGCAGCTCCGAGTGGCCGGTGGCTCCACAGGTATTCAGTGCGACGCTGCAGAGCTTGGTTAAGCAGGAGGGGGAAGAATGAAGAGTGCCCGCTGGAAAGGATCCCTTGGGAGTGCTGGCACAGGTCTGTGAGCTCCCACAGCGAGTGACGCTGGGCAGGGGAGGAAGCTGCTCTCTGGAACAGTGGCCAGGGTGGCTGTGGTGGCCCTCGGATGAGGGAGGGGATGCTGTTTGATTAGAGGTGACGAGAAACCCCAAGAAATCAGCTGTTCAGATGAATTTCCAAAGGGTCTGTTCCTACTGCGTGTGGCGACCAGGTGGAGAGGATCCTTGACTGCTCCTCCTGTGAAGAATCCCCACTCGCTCTTCCTGAGGCTATTCAGAGTCCACTAGGTTTCCTCCCTCCCTGTTTTCCAAAGCAGAAGGCACCCTCAGCCTCCGGCAGCACCTACCTATCATGATTTTTCAGCCTGTCACCGAACACCTGAGTGCAAGGAGAGGGACAGACATTCAAAGCAATCGAGACTGATCCAGTTAGAGATCACCTGCAGGCTCTGCTCCCCAAGCTCCAGCACAAAGCCTTTCCACAGCAGACAGCAGACACGGGGACGCTGCGAACCCAAAGGGAAATCCTCCTGCCAGCCCTCCCCAAATCAGGAGCACTTGTCTCTGCATCCTCAGTGCCTGACGCCAGCTGGGCGGAGGAAAAACAAGGGCTTCAGAAAAAAAAACACCCAAACCTCGCTCCAGCCCCACGGAGCAGAGTCAGATGAAGTCAGTGAAGCATATCCAGGGAAGAGGTGTCTGACGGCGACTCCCAGCCATGCCAAGAGAGGCAACAAGGAAAACTGGTGCTAACTCAGCTGGCAGAGCCCCAAGCTACCTGCATGTCCTTTTATCCCTCCGGTATGGATGCCATGTTAAAAAATAAACGACCCCTCATTCATTGCTGTCTCCCTGCTTAGATCTATCCCCTGCAAGCAGCCTGCTCACCACAAGGGATGGCCATCCACTGCCGAAAACCCTTCCCCAGCCCCAGCCCCGTTTCCCTCCCTCCTTCCCTTCCTTCCTTTTCCACTAGGCTCCGGTTCAGCTTCTCGCTCGGAATTAAATGCCTGAGCAGCCTGGTGTGCCCCGCGGAGCACAACCCCACAGCCCCACGGCCACCCAGGCGGCCACCCCCGCCAGCTGCTTGTGACCCGCAGAGCCACCGTCCCCGCCCGCGCTTTTTGGGGGGATAATTTGCTTGCAGCATCCCCGCTCGCTGCCTCCCGCTCCGCTGACATTCATCCCGGCACACGGAGCCAACCGGCACAGCCTCGCACACAAAGGGGGGGCTGGCGATGCTCCAGGGGGCCCCACGGCCACGGAGGACCCTGCCAGCACCTCCACACGGTCCCTCGGCACGTAGTCCCTCCCGGTCACACACGGGGAGGGCAGAGCTAAGCCTCGCTCCTCTCTCCCAGCTGGGGAAATTAAAGCTGTTTACGCGCTGCTCCGCACTGCCACCCCCCTTGTGTCCCACCTTCTCCCTCCGATGGGCTCCACCGCTGCCGGGGAGGGGTCCAGGGCACTTCCTAAAATCGCTGGGTTTGTGGAGAGGGCAGAGCATCCGCTGGCTGGCTCCCTGCGGCACAGCGGGGGCCGGGAACACGGTCACCCCTCTTATCTCCCATCGGCTCTCCGTTACCGGGGGCCGTGAAATGCAACACGTCAAAGCAGGTCAGAGGAGCCGGGCGAGAGCGAAGGGGGC
This sequence comes from Corapipo altera, assembly GCF_003945725.1. Classification (NCBI taxonomy): domain Eukaryota; kingdom Metazoa; phylum Chordata; class Aves; order Passeriformes; family Pipridae; genus Corapipo; species Corapipo altera. The sequence continues at coordinate 636,363 of NW_020884981.1, read as the reverse complement.
TGGCGGGAGGCAGCGGGAAGCAGCCGAGGGGAGATCAGAGAAGGGGAGGCAGAAGGGGACAAACTCTTGTTTCCCTGCTATGGGAAAAGGCACAATGCCGGCTCTCCCGGAGGCGGCTGAGCTGAGGCACACACACACCTGGGGAGAAGGACGGCAGGGTTACCTGGCACAGGTGATGTTATCTGCTCCTGAGCCATGCCAAGGCAACAGGAGAGGGGCTGGACGGGGCAGCGGGAGGAGTGGAGAGGATGAGTGGAGTTAATTTGAATCCACTCTTCTCCTTTTCCTCCCACCACCTGATGGGAGGGCAGAGGAGCAGCGATGCTGCCCCAGGGATCCTGCTTTGGCATTTGCAAAGCAGAATTGTTTGGGGACAAAAGAGCGATTTGGAAGACTGTAGAAAAAACAGCAGGAGGATTAGACAGATTGATGGACACAAAATCCAAGGAGCAAGACAGCCTTCCTCAGCACTCCAGCTGCATGGGGGACAACCCTATGGCCAGGGACACCCCACATTTCTGCAATAGGTAGGAGACACAGCTCTTGGCAGGGAGTCAGGCCTCCAGCAAGGCTGCAAATCTTAATCTATCTTGCGTTGCCCAACAATGATGGTACTTGGAAAACAAACAGGATGAACCTCTGCCTTCCTAAAATCCCATGGCTGGATAAACTGGGGGTGGTGGGATTGAAGATAATGCCTGAAAGCTCAGACAGCTCCATAAACACTCCCATATGTGCCCAGAAAGTGATTCTCCAGAGGGGATTACTGCCCCAGAGACTCCCCAGTGTATCCCACAGTGTATCCCCTGGACCAGGCTGACTGGGACCCATCTGGCTGGAAGCACAACCAGCACTGGGGCAGACACAGCGCAAGCTCACACATCTCTCCTTTGAGTTTTAGCCTCTGCTTTTCCTGTGGTGGCTTAGGGCAAGGTAAGGACTGCCTCCTTTCCCCAAGGACATGGAACAGCCCTCAGGCCCTTCCTTGCTCAAGGAATGGCTGGTCAGCCCTTCAGGCAGGCCTGTCACAACAGCTGGCTCCCAGAGGAGCTCGGTGTCTCTTATGAAGCACCAGAGGCAATCTGCTGAGATACTGCTGAGCCCTCTCTAATTTCACATTAACAAGCTGCTGTGCTGGGGTTTGCAGCCACGTCCTCAGTGATGCGACAGCTTCCCACTTGCACTTATCAGGGCAATGAAACGCTTTATAAGTGAAACAGTAGCTTAATTTGCAGGAGACATAAACTGATTTTTAAGAGGAGCTGTGGAGGAGACATTAAAGCAGAAATCAGCACCAGTAGGGTGCTGGGACTCTGTGCCAGGGGATGCAGAGCACAGCTGCACACAGCACCAAGACACTGGCACAGGCATCTCACACCTCTGGCTGCAGCATTTGGGAGGAAGAAAATACCCCCACAAGTCAAACACAGCCTGGTTGTCTGGGTCCATCTCACACATTCCTGTACATCCATTGGTTCAGGTCCTAGAAACCAACATTCTCTGTTTCAAAACCCTCCAAACACAGTGAAGCCATCGCAGACATGGGAACCGGCACCAGGCCCAGCTTGCAAACAATCACAATGATTTTCCAGGCTGAAATCATCACAGCTACCTCACAGCAAGTCAGACACCCCAGGTGTGAAGTGGGGAGCAACTCTGCCAGGTCCTGTGCCGAGTCAGCATGGCAGGACAAGCCAGACAGCCTTGGAAGGTGGCCCTTGCACCATCCCCGGAGAACCCTCACAGCCCCCAGTCACTGTGCTCCTAAACCTGGGGTGAGCAAACCAGGCCTAGTTACATCTCTGTGGCTTCCCCAAGCAGCTTTTACTCTGATTACACTTCCTAAGCATGGGTAGGCAGAAGTAGAGAAGGAGGAAAAGGGGATTCTTTAGAGCTGACAGCTTCTCCACCTGCTCCTACAGTGCCAGAGGACTCCAGCCCTGTTTCTCAGGAGCTCCAGTTTCACTCCACAACCAGACCACTCAACACCAGTTAAACACAGCCACCCTCCAGCCCTGGCTCTTCTGGGGAGCTGCATCCCTAAGGGTCACTCAGCTAACGCAGAGCCCATCCTGCTCCTCCTTCAGCTGTGCTTCCAGCAGCTCATCCCTCACCCAGCACGGCACAGGGGATGCTCACCAGCCCCCGACCTCCCCATGTTTGGGGGAAGCAGGTAAGGCAGAGTTAAGCCATGCTGGGAGCAGCCACCCCATGTCTACAAGCAAAACCTTGCCTGGTTTGAGGCTCTCTTCCCACATGGCCCTTTCCCAGGCTGGCTGATACTTGGAGAACAGCAACTGAGGTCTTCCAGCAGCGCGGAGGACAGAGTCCAGCAGGATGCATGAGTGCAGTCCTAGACAGCAGGTGGGACATTAAAGAAGTGACAACAGCAGAACAGTCCAGAAAAGCGGCCAGACTGGCCAAAGGAGGAGCCAGGGCCTGGGCAGTTCATCAGGAACAGAGCCTAGAGCAGAAGGCACTGCTGCCTACTGATCCCAGGATGTCCTGTGGCCAAAGGGGCCATTTCACGGTGAGGAAGGAGTCCGTGGGTCCTGGTAACCCAGTTCCCATCTGCTGTTGTCAGAATCTCTCCTCGAGAGAGAAAAATACCTGCTGAGATCCCCAAAACTGGGTGAGAGGAAGATTCCTAATCCCCAAGAACATCTGTGCGCTCAGGTCAGGTGGAAGAGGATTTCTCATGAAAAGGATTTCTCTCACTGCCAGCTGGGGAGGGACCGGCTTCTCCAAGTTACCTGGGAAGCACCATGAGGACTTCAAAGGAGTTTGGGGTGGGACTTTTCCAAACTGCTGAAAATTGGTCACTGATGTCAGACATCAGCTCCCTGTCAAACCTCACATGGAGCCAATAATGAAGAATTTTGACAATCATCATTTTTTTTAAGTAATAAGCACTAATTCTTGGGGCTTGGGAAATAAATTTCTTCCACTCTATTTTAAATAACAGTGACTGGGTCCCTATTTTTCTCTGCCAGTTAACCCAGTGTACCAGGGAGCCATCAAATGTTGCGGGATAGCTATAAAAATAAAATTGGAATACATTATTTCACAGGATGTTCAAAACCAATTATCACCATGTGCACGCAAAGAAACATGTTAAATGCAAGTATGAACTGATTTAAGGAATAGATGCACAAGAGACATTGGAATGAATCTAGAGGAGGCCATGGAGATGCTCCAAGGGCTGAAGACCCTCTTCTATGCATATAAGCTGGGAGAGCTGGGGGTGTTCACCTGGAGAAGAGAAGGCTCCAGGGAGATCTGAGAGCCCCTTCCAGAGCCTAAAGGGGCTCCAGGAGAGCTGGAGAGGGACTTGGGACAAGGGATGTGGGGACAGGACACAGGGGAATGACTTCCCACTGCCAGAGGGCAGGGTTAGATGGGATATTGGGAAGGAATTCTTCCCTGTGAAGGGACATGGGTTAGTGGTGGGCTTGGCAGTGCTGGGGTAGCAGTTGGACTCAATGATCCTGGAGGGCTTTTCCAGCCTTAACAATTCCATCAGAAATTCATCAAATCATTTCATCATGACTCTAAACGTGCCTGTGCTCTGTGCAAACACGAGCCCACAGTGACACAACCCATCACAGGTCCTTTCTGGTGCCCAAAGCCCTGGAGAAACACAGCCTGAGACTTCTGGAGCCGACTCCTGGGAACAGCACAGCCCTGGGAGGACACACACTTACTGGCAGAGCTGTGAGGCCCTCCAGGAAGTGCTACATCTTAGCACAGCTGTAATAAAGCTCAGAGGATGTGAGAGACTCTGTAATTTCAGCCTAACCAGGCACTTTGCTGTAATTGGCAGCTCTATTGCATTACACACACATTGCCAGGCTGGTACCTGCCATAAGCCAACTGCATCAATTTACTCATTTGCCTGGAGTATCACTGCACTACAACTCATTTAACACAATTATTATAATTCCAGCAGCAAATCCAGATGTGCTGCCCAAGTTAGAGCACTTGGGAACAGTACAGAATTACACAGGGAAAGCCTTGAACTACGAAAATGCTGAAGGGTTTCAAGGGGAAGCCATACAAGGAGTGGTTGAGGGCACTTGGCTTGTTCAGCTGGAGGAGACTGAGGTCAGACCTCATCAGGGTCTGCAGCTTCCTCACAAGGGGCAGTGGAGGGGCAGCTCTGATCTCTGCTCTGTGTGACCAGGGACAGGACACAAGGGAACGGCTGGAGTTGTGTCAGGAGAGAGTTAAATTGGATATTAGGAAAAGGTTCCTCACCCAGAGGGTGGTTGGGCACTGAACAGGCTCCCCAGGGCAGTGGGCACTGCCAGAGCTCAGGGAATGTTTGGACAACGCTCTTGGGGACAGGGTGGGATTGTTGGGGTGTATGTGCAGGGCCAGGAGTTGTATTCGATGATCCTTGTGGGTCCCTCCTGGGGTTTTATGAAAGTTCACCTTCCCAGAGAAGCACCCAGGAAGCAGAGGTGGAACCAACACCAAATCCAGTCTGTTTGGCAGCACAGAGGCAGCCACAGCCACCACCACAGAGACACCACAGAGACATCAGGGCTGAGCTGGTCACCCACCTGCAGCAGCTCCTCAGTGTCTGTCCCTTTTGGGAGCAGCGTGGGATGTGCATGTGAAAACCAATTCCCTTTTTAACCCCCCCAGATCGATGGAAATTGCCAAGTTATTTCATCCATTTCATACCACTTCAAAAGGTTCCCCCCCCCCCACCACACGCAGCACTGTGCAGTTAAATCACAGCACACACAGGGACAATTACCTCCCAAAGCACAGCCAGCCCTGGTGCCTGCTCCCTGATGGCTGCACAAAAACCTGGCTCAGGCTTGCAGGGAAGAGATAAGGGCAGGAAAAAGCAGCCAGCAGCACAGGCAGTTGAAGGAGTCACAGGAGCTTTTAGATACTTGCTAAGTGAAAAAAAAAAAAGGGAGAGAAAATTGGTTGATCCCTCCTAAAAATAGTTTGTTGAGTTCAAAAGGACTGAAGAAAGTATAAAACATCAACAGTGAGGTGTTGGGAGGAAACACAGCAAGAAGAGAAACAAAAAATAATTTGGAGACTTTTGGAGCTGGCAGGGTTGTTTTAAGAGCAAGGGCTGCTGCTTCTGCCCTAACATGCCCATACCTGGTCACCTTGGCTCTGTTCCCCTACTGCTGGAGATCCACCCAAAACTCATTTGATCGCCAGTGGTCACGACTCCAAGGCTGCCAGAGGTCAAGAAGCCTTTGGACAATGATCTCAAGTGCATGGTGGGATTTTAGGGTTTTCCTGTGCAGGGCCAGGAATTGGACTTGATGATCCTTGTGAGTCCCTTCCAACTTGGGATATTCTGTGATTCTATGATTCTTTCAAATCAGAAGGGGTAAAACCCCCACATTCTGCCAATTCTGTCCAGTGGGACAAACTGGGACATGTGTAATCCCCCCAGCCTGGGAACAGACACAGCTCAGCACTCACCAGTTGCTCTTTTCCCCCTAAAGACCAACCCTGGCAAAACCCGAAGCAAAAATTGGAAAACTCATTAACATGATCAAGGATTTCAGAAAATGGAAAGGAGAATAATTCTTTCAATTAGAGCCCAGCAAACTTCATCTGCCTTCAGGAAAAAAATTATAATCAATATGGAGCGAGCAGTCTCCAGGCTGAGAGAGCCACAGGACTCAGTCGATACGGCTGCTGCACCCTCAGCCAGAGGATCTCCGAGGAGGAGCAGCCCCCTCCCACACCCGGCTCCCCACAAGCAGTCCCTCCTCCCCACCACCCCGGTCAGACCTACAGGTGTTGTTAAAGGGTTTCCTTAGAAAGCACATGGAATCACAGAATCACAGAGTAACAGGATCACACAGTCACAGAAACACAAAATCCCAGAATGTGCTGAGTTGGAAGGGACCCACAAGGACCATCCAGTCCAACCCCTGACCCTGCACAGGACCATCCCCAACAGTCCCACCCTGTGCCCCAGAGGATCATCCAAACCCTCCTGGAGCTCTGGCAGCCTTGGGGCTGTGCCCACTGCCCTGGGGAGCCTGGTCAGTGCCCAACAACCCTCTGGGGCAGAACCTTTTCCTGAGATCCAACCTGACCCTGCCCTGACACAGCTCCAGCCATTCCCTGGCTGCTGTCCCTGGTCCCCTCAGAGCAGAGCTCAGTCCCTGCCCCTCCTCTGCCCCTCCCTTGGAAATTGGAACTGCAGTGAGGTCTCCCCTCAGTCTCCTCCAGCTGAACACACCAAGTGCCCTCAGCGTCCTCACACGGCTTCAAATCAAGGCCCTTCCCCATCCTCGTTGCCTCCTTTGGACACTCTCTAATGGCTCAGTATCTTCCCTACATTGTGTCCTCCCAAACTGCCCCAGTATTGCAGGTGAGGCCGCCCCAGGGCAGAGCAGAGTGGGACAATCCCCTCCGTGGCCCGGCCAGCCATGCTGGGCCTGGTGCCCCCAGGACAGGGTTGGCCCTCCTGGCTGCCAGGGCACTGCTGACTCATGGCCAAGTGGCCATGGACCAGGACACCCCGGGCCCTTTCCCGGCACTGCTCTCCATCCTCTCATTCCCAGTCTGTCTGTCCATCCGGGGTTGCCCCATCCCAGGGGCAGAATCCGGCCCTTCCCCTTGCTGAAATTCCCACGGTTGGTGATTCCCAGCCCTTGGATCTCTCTGCAGGCCCTCCCTGCCCTCGGGGGACTCAACAGCTCCTCCCAGTTTTGGGTCATCTGCAAACTTGCTCAGTGTCCCTTCCAGTCCTGCATTCAAGTCATTGATGGAGATGTTGGAGAGCACAGAGCCCAGGATGGAGCCCTGTGGAGCCCCACTAGTGACCTCCATCTGATGTCACCCCAGTCACTGTCACCCTCTGTGCCCGACCCCTGAGCCTACTGCTCACCCCCCACAGGGTGTGTTTATCCTACTGTGGGGGGACAGTGTGTCCAGAAGGATCTTGGGAGAGACACAACCTCCCAGTCTTCCCAAAATGGGCCGGGACTTGCAGTGGTCCGGCCGGAGAAAGAAGAGGCAGAAAAGGAACAGAGAGGTTGTGCCCAGCTGCCAACCTGTGGGGCAATTTTTGCTTTGTGTTGTACTCTCCACATCCCTCCCGAAACTGCAAAACCAGGGTGGCTGCTCATGGAGCCTCTGCTGCTCCCTTCATTCTACCTGCAGCTTCCTAAATGCCTGTGACTGATGGAGATTGCCCAGGGCAAAGCTGGGCTGTGGGGTGACCCCTCCTGGGGTGGCACCAGGGCTGGACAGGGAACAAACTGAAATGAACAGTCAGCCATGGGAGGTCATCTCATACACGCCAGCATGAGCAGGGGGAGCATCCAACCAGCTCCCTTCCAGCACTCAGCATGGCCTGCTTCGGATAAATCAGAGAAATATGGAATTACACAATGGTTTGGGCTGGAAGGGACCTCAAAGACCATCCGGTTCCACCCCCTGCCATGGGCAGGGACACCTTCCACTACCCAGGTTGCTGCAAGCTCTGTCCAACCTGGCCCCAGGGATGGGGCAGCCACAGCTTCTCTGGGCAACCTGTGCCAGGGCCTCCCCACCCTCACAGGGAAGAGTTTCTTCCTAATATGCAACAGCCTCTCTGGGGAATTATTCACCCGTGACCTTGAGCTTGCCTTGACTTGTATGAAGTCCTTCCACTGATCCCAGGGACACGACAGCACAGTCCTGAGGAGCTCTCCTTCCCAGGGCTTCCCGACACAAACTCTCCTAGAGTTTTGTGAAGGGGCAGCAGAGCCAGCCTGGCAGCGAGAGGTTTGTGTGGTGGAGAGGTTGTCCAGGAGGAGACAGTGGTCAGACCACATGGGAATTTGCATCCTCCCTGCCCCCCCAATAAGTGCACAGGGTTCCCCAGGGCCAAGCACACAGCCCAGAGGGACACAGACATCCTCAACAGCCAAGGCTCCATTGCCAGGCTCCCATTTCTATTTCCAACCTTTTCCTTCCCTCCTCTCACCCAGTAATTATCCATCCCATTTCTGCATCAAAACAGAGTCTATTAAAATCTCACTTCTTTCCCAGACAATAGATTAACGTAATCCTCTTACGCCACCGAGCCTGTTGCAGCCAATGATTGCAAACTTTCAAGCCCGGAGTCAAATTTTAACTTTTCCTGTCAAAACTCTGAACAGCACAATCACCAGCTAGACAGGGATGTTGGATTTACTTGGAATAAGGCTTTCCATTTAAATGAAGCCAAAAGATTTCCCCCAGGTTATAGCAATTTAATTAAAACAAAGTCAAAACAAACCTCTAAAACTTACAAAATGCTAGTTGTATAAAATTAAAACCTCCAGGACTGCCAGAGAGTACAGGGCCCAAATAACAGCTGAGGGAAAACAAATACTTTGACTTATTTCAGGAAAGCAAGACGACTGACAAAGCAGATCATGTCCAATCCTTCACAATGTAGGCAAAAATATTTAAAGCCCCATCGGGCAGGACAAAGACAATTACCCAGATGGTCACTGGCCCCAAAATGAGAAGTTGCATAGTAAGATTCCTCACCTGAGATGAACTCTGCTGCCAGAGCTCCAAAGCAGTGCTGTCCCTGCTCACATCCTCCCGAACACTCAGCAGGGACAGACCCCTGGTTACGGAGCTGCTCAGGGCACACACAGAGCTCTGGGACCTCAGGGACACTGCAGGCCCTGGAAGATGGTGGGAATAGCTGTGGCCTCAAGTGGCAGCCACACACAGGGCTCCCGGGAAGTCTCCCATCTTCCAGCATGAGCCTTGAGGAACCCCAGTGCTTCTAGGACTCTCTTCCACACATTCTCCTTGTGCTCATTCCATTAATACATTTTTCAAGCTTAACACTGCAACCCCATTTAGCAAGACCATGGTTTCTACTGCTGAGGGTAAAGGATGCAGAGAGGGAGGGAGATTCTGCCCTGGCATCCTGCACCCTCTGCAACATCAGCTCTTCCCACCTCTGTTCCCAGCTTTGCCTTGCTGTGTGCTCCAAGGATGCTGCCATGCCACTGGCAGAGGGAAGGAAGGAGGTGTCTGGGCAGGTTGGCAGGGTGGCTATGGGACAGATGTGTGTCACACTGTGAAACTCAAATCACCACAAGCAGAAACGTGCTGTGAGACCCTGGATGAGTCAGCTGAGCTGATCTGGTGAGAACCAAAACACAGACCACCCACACTCCCTCAGTACCAGAGCTGAGTCATCCTACAGACACAAGGGCAGTGGAGGGAGGGGGCTCTGGAACATGTCCCCCCCAGGGACATGGGGGTCTAGACCCTTTCCCAGCACCCACTAGATGATGAGCAATGTGAAGCTGTGCCCAAGAGGTGTGAGGGAACAACATCCCAGCCCCTGCAAAGCATCCTAGGGTGCTGCAGGGCCTGGACCACAGCAGGAAAGGCACCATAAGGCACATTAAAACCCCAAAATTTAAGTGCTAACTGGCCACAGGGTTTAGCCAAGGGGGTTTCTGCCCAACAAGCAGGGTCAAGAAACCACTGGATTTCCACCACAATTCAACACCCTTCCCCAAAGAGGGGGGGCAACACCTCTAAAGTAGCACCCTTTACCAACAGCCACTGTGGTCTGTGAAGCTGTGCCTTGACACAGGGGTAGCAAGGGGCAAGCCAGAGCTCATTGTCTGCAGTGTGGAGGAAGGAGGTCCAGCATCAGAGCCACAATCCACAGCAGCAAAACCCCCCAAACCTCCAACCCCATGATGTCAACGTGGTGAGAAAAATAACTCAGAGCACGGGCTCTGCACAGGCACTGCTGCCAAACAGCAACCACTGACAGGTGGGAAACACACCTTTCACTTAAAAGATACAGAGATTTAGAAATTGAAACTTCTTCAGCAGTGACCAGCTGCTGTGGAGACGAGATGCTGGAGCACAAGGCCCTGAAGTCAGGCTACTTACTCTCAACAGGCTACTTACTACATCTGCTCTCAGCAATGTATGCACACACAGGTTATCTTGAGCTAAAATGCCAAGCAATCCATCCCTTAATGTCCCAAATGAGAAAACAAAGCTTGAAATACACCAAAGAAAGATTTGTTCATCACGTTTCTGTGAACCTCAGCTCAGCCATCTCTGCACCAGCAGAGACACCATCACACCTCGCCCCAGAGTAGAGGTAGGACACAGCACCACAGTACCTACGGGGTTGAGCAGCTTCTCTGTCCCATGCAGCAGTTGGCAGCAGCCAGGACACCTCTGCTGGCACCTCAGGCAGGTCTGGGAGCCGTGTGGTGGCCTCCCAAACACTGGTGAGCCCCATCCACCATGTTGGCTTCCCCCAGGCAGCACGGCCAGGTCTCTCGCTGCCCGATGTTTGCAGAGGCAGTAGGTGGGAGTCACAGGGAGCATCATGACAGCACCACAAAACAGAGCTTCCCCCTTCCTTCCTGGGTCCCAGTCCCCCCACCTCAGCCACGGCAGATGAACTAACTGGGGCAGAGACCTGTCCTTTGGCCGCGGGAACTAGGAATTGCCTCGGAGGTCACCTCTGGGCTGTGGGAGGCAGGCAGGGCTCAGTGGGCAGGCAGGGCTCAGTGGGCAGGCAGGGCTCAGGGGGCAGGCAGGGCTCAGGGGGCAGGCAGGGCTCAGGGTGCAGCTGGGCACTGTGCAACCCCCAAGTGATTAAAATTGGGATATGGTCCCTCCCCTGGGCCTTCAGGCAAAACCAAGGGTGCTGCTTTCCCTTCCAGGAGGGGCTCAGGAAGGTCTCTTGGGCAACTTCCAGACCTGGAGCCCCTCTGCTCTGGAGCCAGGCTGGGAAAGCTGCAGGTGTTCAGCCTGGAGTAGAGAAGGCTCTTAGAACCCCTTCCAGTGACTAAAGGGGCTCCAGGAGAGCTGGAGAGGGATTTGGGACAAGGACCTGTAGTGATAGGACAAGGAGGAATGGCCTCAAGCTAAAAAAGGGTAGATTTATATTGGGTATTAGGAAGAAATTCCTCCCTGTGAGGGTGGGGAGGCCCTGGCACAGGTTGCCCAGAGAAGCTGTGGCTGCCCCTCGATCTCTGGAAGTGTCCAAGGCCAGGTTGGATAGGGCTTGGAGCAACCTGGGATAATGGAAAGTGTCCCTGCCAAGGGGGGGGGGGGGGAATGGATGAGTTATAGGATTCCCTCCAATCCAAACCACTCTGTGACTCTGCTGGATGGTTGTCTCAGGTGCCAGCAGCTCCCCATCTGACACAGGCTGTTTTGGGGGCACAGGAAAGGTTTCCCCAGCTGTGACACCTCATCGGAAAAAGGGGAAAAACAAGGAAAAAAAAAAAGGAAAAAAGGAAGATTGCCTCTTAGCCCATGCTGCCCCTGTGCTGGGTGCCTCTGATTTGCTCCCTGGCAGCAGCTCTTTGCCCTCTGGACCAACCCTTTTGTCACGCCACAGTCACATCCGCTGTCAGACCCTCAAACTCACCTCAGCCTCAACTTCCAGTGGCAGGAGCCAGCACCTCTGTGAACCTCCAACCCACTATCCACACATGTGCCAGCTGGGACCTGGGGCATGCAGGGAAAAAACCCCACTCCCAAAGCCCTCAGAAGAAATTCTGGAAAAAGAAGCCACAACCCCACCAAAATCAGGAGCACTCCTCATTCCCTTCAGAGTCTTCCTAAAGCAGCTGGATCTGACCGTGGCAGCCCTTCGCCAACACATAAAAAGCAAAAACTGAACACAGGCAGACACATTTTAAAATCAGAAGCTTTTAGACACTTTTGTTTCAATGGGTTTCCCTGGTGCAGTGTGGCCTCACGTGGTTCATCTCCACAGGTCTCACCACAGCTCTGCCCTCAGCTTGGGGCCAGCAGCATCCTTACAGGAAGCAGCAGTTTTGGGATGCTCAGCAAAGCCCTGGGGTTCCTTCACATCAGCTGCTGCAGAGCATGGACAGAGCAGGGCCACAGAGCGAGGGCCACTGCAGCCCCGATGGCCATGGACCACCCCACACCCCCACCCCGTGCTGCTCTGCAGCATCCAAGCTGGAAAAAACAGGCTGGTAATTTTTCACTCTAATATCCCCAGGCTCTGCCCAGCTAGGTGATGGTTCCAGCTCAGCTGTGTCTTTCCAGCCATTGATTTTCCAAACAAAGCCTAGTTTTCCCTCCATCTGCAACGAAACATGAGCCCGCCTCTGCTCCAGGGACCATGGCAGGACCAGGCACTGTCCTGCCACAATCTATGCCCTGGGCCTCCTTGCTGGCCAGAGATTTGGCTCCAAATAGTGGGGCTGAAAAGGTCAGGGGTTGATTTTCTGCCTGGTGCTTGCAGTAGGGGCTGGGAAAGGTGTCCCTGCCTGTCAGTGATGCTGCTCAGAGCCCAGGGGTGACCACACAGAAATGCTGCTCAGCAGGACCATCCTCCCCATCTCCACACCAGCAGGTTAAAGCAGGAATGATGCACCAGGGAAGGAGCTTCTTGTCCTGCAGGAGGGCCCATCATCGGGACAATGTGACCCACATCCTCCCCAGTGCACAGCTTGGCATCTCTCTGCCACCCCCAGGGATGCAGAGCAGGCAGTCCACATATGCCTTACAGACAAATCCTCACACACATTTTAAAGGTCACTCTGCATCTGGTGCATGGGGCAGAATAATTTGGAAACAAGCAGTGAAGGTGGGAAGTACCAGAGGACATCAAACAGGCTGATATTGGAGCAGAGATGTGAGCTGCCATCAGAACAGCCAGACATGTGAAAGCTCATGGATGAATGCCCTTGGAACAGCATGAGCAGCCCCACTGGGCTCAGGAATCAGATTAAGTGATAACAGGGCAGCTCTGGCAACTGGAGCAGCTTTCTTGTTACAGACAGCCCAGAGCAACAGAGTGTCAGGGTCTGAACCAGGTGTCACCAGTGGGGCACATCTGCCACGTTGGGTACCGCTGCCTGGGAGCTTTGGGCACGGCCCACATCTCTGAATCACCTCAATATGTGGGCAGTAAGTCCAGCTCTGGAGCAGGATAAGGGACAGGGCCCTGGACTAGGTCCTTCGCAGCCACAGGCGCTGAGAATTAAGACCTCTGCAAGGCACCAAGAGGTAAATAAAAGTAGATAACAAGAAAATTAAAAATAGACAGGCTTCATGCAGAACCACAGCTACAGGAGCAGAGTTGTGCAAGCCAGACTTAATATCCCTTCCTCCAGGCTCCCAGCTCTGGTGACCAGTGACATCCTCTCTGTGACCAGTGATAGGGCCCGAGGGAATGACACAAAGCTGTGTCAGAGCAGGGTCAGGTTGGATCTCAGGAAAAGGTTCTTCCCCCAGAGGGTGGTTGGCACTGACCAGGCTCCCCAGGGCAGTGGGCACAGCCCCAAGGCTGCCAGAGCTCCAGGAGTGTTTGGACAATGCTCTCAGGGACAGGGTGGGATTGTTGGAGTGTCTGTGCAGGGCCAGGGGTTGGATGGATGATCCTTGTGGGTCCCTTCCAACTCAGGACATTCCATGATTCTGGGATAAGTCTGAGGATGTCCCAGCCACGCTCAGGCCCCGTTTCTCAGGGAAGCTGCTGAACTCTGTCTGATCTGTAGATGTGTCTTTATTACCTGCCTACAATTGGCAGAGGAACAGAAGGGGAGATCACACCATATTAAGGTGCACCCCAGGCACCAGCTTTGAGTCTTTGATTTACTCTTTCACAGGTCACTGTCTCTCTAAATGTCTATCATAGGCAATTGCCAACACAGTCAACAGTTGCACCAGTGGTTGAGCATGAAAAATGAACAAGGCTTTTCTCCCAAATTACTCTTGCCTCACAGAGAAGGCTGCCGGGGCAGAAAGCAGGGGAGAGGAAGGAAGAAAAGGTCAGAGCATGCAGCAAATGCAACATAAAAGTCAAATCAGCAAAAGTAGGATGGGGCAGTGTGAGCTGGACCAGCACAGCCCTCTCTCTCCCCTACCCAGGAGCAGCACAGGCAGCATCAGGCTTAGCAATGTGCCACCTGATTTCCTTTCATAAAAAAATCTATCAAAAATGACAGTCAGCGACTCTGAAACTCTTAAGAAATTGGGGCAAGCAGGGATTTTTGAGGATGGGAAGAAAAGAAATTACAGGCAGAAGCGACCTGCTGTAACAGGGCTGTTGGTAGCAGCCCTGCAACACCACATCCCAATTCCTGCACAGAATTCATATTATTCCAGCTGATGTGACTGAAGTACGCACAGCACAGAGAGGATCCTGCTTCCCTGACATTACAGCGAAGGACAGGGAGAAAGCAGAAGAGCAAAGAGGCCATTTGCCACCCCAGCTCCCTTCCAAAGGCTCCAACTGCACCAGCTCCAGGTACTCCAAAGGGGAAAACCTCTGGGGTAACATTAGGGCTGTGCAAGCAATCCATAGGAAAAGCAGGGAGCCTGAGCATGTTCCCTTAGCAGCTGGCTGGATTAAAGATTTAATGCAATGGGTCCCTGTGGAAGAAATTACTCAGCCTATTAAGAAAGATGCGTCTCTCCTCTGATGAAATCCAGCAATCACTGCAGCCATCCGGGCAAACCAAGCGGGCTCTGTGGAGCAAAGGGAAAGCTGCAGTGGCTCTCGTGAGCCCTTTCTGGGTGGAGGAACCAATGGGTAAAGCAGCAGCTCTATTAGCAGTAGAGCAAATGTGCAGACACAGCCTGCAGAGAGAGAGACGGACATTGATTCCAGGGGAAGAAGCAAAGCAACGCTTGGCAGGGTTTCCCACTGGAATCCAGGGGCTCCTGAGACTGCAGGAACAGGACAAACAGCCCCAGGCCAGAGGCAGCAGGGACCTTCACCACCTCACCGGGTCTTGCTTCCCAGAAAAGAGTGGGGACAGACCAATCCCCTGGAGAAGGCAGCACTGTGGCACTTTGGGAATCCGAAGTACTGGCTAATGCTTGTCCTGACAGACCAGCAGGAATTAACTCCGGCTCCCTTATCCAGAGATGACAGGACCAGAGGAGCACAGGCTGTCACAGCAACAGGAGCATCATATGCTAAAGAATCTCGTTCCCTCTGGGAGATAACCCAGCTCAGTACAGTGTTACTCAGGGTGTGCCACGCTCTGACAGCTGCACTGTGCCACAGACAGCAGTGCTGGCCACATTCAACTCGGCTCCAACGTCCCCTCTGAGTGTTCAGCACCTTCACAGTAGAGCCTGACCAGTAAAATCTGACCAAAGGAGGCAGCTGCATGGGAAGAGTTAATGTAGCAGAGCTCACATTAACACCCACAGAGCCCTTCTGCAGAGCAAAACCATCCACCCAGCACGAGGCACCTGGAGACAATTCCCAGGGAATCTGAGCTGACACCCTGGTTCTTGCTCAGTGTAGACCACAAATCCAGGGAGCACTCCCAGGTCCTGAGTGTGACCTGCACACTCAGCACTGCTCTGCTGCCCTCTGGGCTCACAGCTGCCCATTCCCACTCTTTTCCAAGGGAACCTGTTGTCTTGGATGCTGTGCCAGGCTCCACACCACAGAGATCCAGGCACCTTCCCAAACACAGTGTATGGAGGGGTTACACAAATCCACCCCCAGCAAGTGTGGGCACCTGTGGATAACACACCTGAAGACAGGTGCTTGAAGCAACTCCCCCAAACACCTTCACTGCCAGAGTGCTTTGCTCCTTGGAAAGTCTCAGCCTGGTTCCGAGAACACCCTGTGCAGCCAAGCACTCCTCTGTGGTGTCAGTCCCCCTGTCTGCCACAGGGCTGGGCTCAATTCCATAAACACAGCCCACCCTTCACTCATTTCCCCTCTGCTTTCCTGTTCCAGATCCTCACAGCTTCCCATTGCAGGGTGAAGCTCAGCCATTCACATCCTCTCCCAACACTTCCTCCCTTTAGACCCCTCACAGCTCAGGAGCTTGTGCAGAAGTCCCTGCAGGACCCAGCTGAAGGTGAACTTACAGAAGGAAATAACAGCTGAAATGCAGAGCTGCTCTGATCCAAGCAAGGATGCCCACAGGTTTCCAAACTCTAGAGAGGAGAGAAGCTGGAAAACAGAGATGTCTGCAGAACAGCTGAGAGATGAGTTCGTGTGAAATGCCAGCTCCTGCAGACAGCGTGGGAACCACAGGATGGCTCTTTGGGGTGACAGCAGCTGCCCACAATGTCCCCTGGTGTGTTCCCCAGCACAGCTCACAGGGGCTGCTGCAGGCAGAGCACTCCTTAGCTTGGTGTTTTCTGCTACGTGCTGCCTGTGAGTCCCATGAAAACACCCGGTTTTGGGGTGACCCTCAGCACCCGGGTGACTGCAGCCCCACAAAGCAGCCCCAGCAGCTGCACATCCTGCTCTGCCCACAGGGTTTAGTAGCTAAATGTGTCAGCTTTGAACACTGGTGCTTTTGGCAGCTCCCTTCGGCCAGGGAGAGAGCACAGACACATCCCACCGCTCAGCTGGTGAGCAGCTATTTGCAGGTTATTAATAAATCATTGACTGTTTATTGCAATGATCCTGCCGAAACACAAACAAAAAGCACTGCGGTCACTACCAGCAAAGCTGCCCCTCCACACAGGTCAGGAGAACAGAAGGTTTGGGTATTGCCTTCTGAGAAGGGGGCTTTTGGAAGCTCTGGGTGGCCCAGGCTCCTCCAGCTGTGACAGCTGTGCCTGTACGATGGTGGCCAGGACAAACTGCCTGCTGCCAAAAGCCTTTGTGCAGAGGAACACACAGCAGCAAAATCACTCTGTGTAAGCACTCTCCTGAGGAGCTCATGTTCTCTCCAGGCACTTTTTGGCAGGGCTGCAGGGAGCCCAGCATGGCTGGGAGTCTCTCCCCCACCTTCCCGCAACTGCAGCAAAGGGCTGGATCCCTGAGTAATCCCAAAACACTGCAGTCGGGTCCAAAGGACGCTGACAGCCTCTTCCTCCCAAAACACCATGGGGAAAAAGCAGAGGAGCATGAAAAGGAAAGAAACTGCCAACCTGCCCTTACTTTGCTGTTGAACAGGGAATTCGCTTTCATCAGCACATCAAGAGCCTGTGGAGATCAAGGAAATATATTCTTTTATATGCTCTCCAGGGCATGGAGCTATTTGCAACCTGAAAAACAGTTGCTGTCACTGCACATCTGAGGAATTATCCTGAGCACAACAACAGGGCTTTAACGGAACAAGCATCACCCACACTGCAGCTTGTTGCATGCTCCCTCCAAAGTGGCCCTGGATGGAGCAGGGAGCAGGATGCAGGCATGGCCACAGGGAGGACCAGCACCATCCCACCCACAGGGACAGGGCACAAAGATCCCCCAAAATCCCAACACTGTCACCAGATCTCTGCAGATCCTGTGAGATCCCCATGGCCAAGGCCCTCTGTGACAGCCCTGGCCAAGGTGGAGGTGCCCACCCCAAACAGGGAGGTTGGGACAGGAACATCAGTCACAGGGACCTGCAGGAAGGAAGAACAGCAGCACAGGCTGAAATCATAAGAAAAAGGACCAGAGCAACACACACAACTCCATTATAACGTGCTCCCCAATATGCATCTGCACAGAGGACATGCCCAAGGGACACCCAGGGAAGGGCCAGCAGCAGGTGAAGGAACCCTGAGCAGGTTTGCCTGCAGAGTTGGAAGCAGGCATTACCCTCCCTCCCCATACTCTCTGAATAATTAATCCTCCAGAAATTAGTCAAGTCTTTAAATAAGCCAGCTCAGCAAACTGAGTGAGGAATTTCTAGGTCAGAAATACAAGGAGGGCTGGGAAGGAAAAAAAAAAGGAAAAAAGCCTTAGTGCTCTGCCTCCTCCTCAATCCCAAGGGATTAGCACCTCTGCCCAGCCAGAGCCAGCACTTCTGGAGCAAGAGCTCGGATGGGAATCACACCTTGCCATTTTGACAATCTTGACATCTCTGACACCTCAGCTGCCTCTGACATGGGCAAAGAGCACATTTCTGTGCAGAGCATCTCTCTCCATCTCACACAGCTCATGCCCACAGAGGAAAGCAGCTCATCACAATTACATTTATTATGTCCCTCCCACTTCAATGCCTTTGATGTCTTAACCATCATCTTCTGCAGAGGGGCTTTTCCCTCTTCCCAAAGCTGTAACCCAGGGATGGAGCATGTAGGAGAAGCCCCAGGAGTGTCACATTTCACAGTACCAGAGCAAGAGCAGCCTCCGTGAAGCCCCTCACAGCCCACCCATGCAGTACCATCCATTGCCATGCCCTGGCACAAGGGGCAGGCAGGGGACGTGCCAAGGGACAGCAGCAGTTCCCACAGGGTGCTGTGGGACAGATGCTCCTTTGGTAGAAGCTGTATCCAGTGCTCCAAAAGCACAAGGTCTGTCCTCCTCAGGAGACAACCCCTGTGAAAATGAAGAATTCTTTAAGAAGATGCATCTTCCATGATATAGATGCAGATATCTGGCCACCCAAAAAGACCTGAGACTGTGGGAAGAGTACACGGAGTTGGGGTGCAAGGAGGATACTGGGGCAGGGCAGGGTGGAGGGCTGAGCAGAGGGGAGGGGGTGCCAGCAGTGCACCCCCCTCCAACGAGTGCCAGAGCTGTGAGAGCAGTGGTGCTGCACTGCCCTCTCGTGTCCCCCACCCCACACACACGGGGACACGACCCACAGTCCATGGGGACACACCCTGCAACAGCAACAACCTCCTGATGCTGCTACTCCCTCCTCTCCTCCCACCTCCATCCGGGAAGCAGGGGGGCTGTGTGGGGGAGCAGAGGCAGGGTCAGCACTTGCTTCTTGGTGAAAGAGTTCAGCCTGAAATTCCACTCTGGAAGTATGGAGGAGGGAGCAGAGGGCTCTGGTGGCGGCTGCCAGACCCCTGGCCATCCCCACACAGACAGGATGTGCAGGAAGGAAACACAGAGGGATCAGACTCCTGCCAGGAGCCGGAGGTGGAGGGACCCCACAGAAAACTGCTCTTGCCTTTACTCACACATTAAAACAACCCTGACCATCGTTACTGCAACCTCTGGGAACAGACCCAGCCCTGAGGGGATGTTCCCAGGCAGATCCAGAGGGTGGGTGGCAAGAATAGCCCCTGCTGCACCCACCTCCCATTTGCTGCTCTGTGCCACCTCTCCTCACACCAGTAACAAGGCCCTCGTTCACTGAGGCAGCCCGGTCTCAGGCTCTCCCTGTCAACACATCTGCTTGTTTCTTCCTTCAGTTTAACCTGAAGGATCGTGCAGTCCTTACTTGCACCGGGAGAATGGTCTGGAAACAGTTTCCACATCTGCCACCAGGGCCCTGTCCCAGCTCCAGCACCCCCAGCTTGTCCGTGCACTACTCACAGGTTGTTTGTAACACCTTCTCCTTCTGCACTCTAAGACAGATTTGGACAAACGGAGCCCAGAGGAGGGCAGGGAGCAGCACTGCAGAGGGCTGTCCCCTCCACCTGCTGGGCCACACCCTCCCTGAGGCATCCCCGTCCCTGTGTCCCCTGGCAGCAGCACCAAAGCCTTGCTGGAATGGGGATATCCAGCATCCCTTTCTCTCACCCACAGAGAGTGCCCATGGCAAAGGCTGAGGTTGGTGCATTCCCATCCAGCCAGGACCACGAGCCCTTTGGATGAATCCTCCTCCCTGCTCAGGGAGGGTGGCACCCAGGAGAGCAAGGGAGCCATCGGGGACAGATGGGCAGCAGGACTGGGGTTGCTCTATGCCCCAAGGCACTGCCTGGCTCGGGGGGTGCTGGGGACCCAGAGCAGCTCCAGGCAGCAGCAGGGTGGGGGGGCCCTGGCAGGACTGTCCCCCAGGGGAGGTGGGGGCAGTGCAGACAATCCCGGCATTGAGCAGCCGCTCCTCCCGGCCCATCTGCGGCTCCTGGAGCCCGGGGCACACAAAGCCAACGTTGGGCCATGGCAAGCCCTGCCAAGGCAGGGACACAGACCCGCCTTTGTGTCTGCAAAGGCAAAGTTAGCTTTGGGGAAAAGACTAGAGAGCTCAACCACTGGAGCCTGTGCTTTGGCTGCTCTCCAGAGGGAGGTTTGTGCCCCATGTGCACAGGACAGCACGAGTGTCAAACACTCCCCTTCTCCTGCCTGTCCCACCCGTGAGATGAGCTGGGGGCCCCACTGCAGGTCCTGCCTCATGCAAGGGCCTGCTGCGCACAGAGTGTCCATGAACACACACTCAGAGCAACAGGAAGACCAAGCCAAGAGGGGTTTCACAGAATCATGGAGTGGTTTGTGTTGGAAGGGACCTTAAAGACCATGCAGTTCCACCCCCTGCCATGAGACGAAACACCTTCCACTAGCCCAGGTTGCTCCAAGCCCTGTCCAACCTGGCCTTGGACACTTCCAGGGATGGGGCAGCCACAGCTTCTCTGGGCAATCTGTGCCAGGGCCTCCCCATCCTCACAGGGGAGAACTTGTTCCCAGTATCCCAACTAACACTGCCCTCTGGCAGTTGGAAGCTATTCCCCTTTGTTCTATCACTACTCACCCTTATCAAAAGTCCCTCTGCAGCTCTCATGTAGCCTCTCCTCCTGTAGGGTTTGACACATCCCAGCTTCAATTCATTTATCATCCCTGTTTTTCTTTTGCCCCTAGACTGGCAGAAAGCCAAGGATTCCAAAGTGTTCCTTCAGGGGAGTAAACCAAGTAGGGTCTGTACTCCTGCCCTCAGGCGTGGCCCATCCTGTCCCTCCCCAGCACTTGCACCTCACATCCTTGCGGCAACGATTTCCATATGCAGAAAAACAAACCCCCAAGGGCAAGAGGTTTTATCCCACTTCCTTCATTTCCCAGCTCTGGGGTGAGAGCAGCCCTCCTGCCTCCTGTCCTCACTTCTGCCCCCGTCACACACCAGCACATGCACTGTGTTCACTCCACACCCCTGGGATCACTCCAGGGATCTCAGCTCAGATCTCACAGGTGGGAAGCATCTAGCAGTGGCCACTGGTGACTGTTGCACAGCCAGGACAGCTCAGCCCAGCACAGGCTTCCCAAGGGATCCTCCCTGGAAAGGCAAACCCTCCCTGCAACTTAATGTGAAAAACAAGACCAAATATAAAGGGAATCAGGAAGAATTGTTTTCCTTACACAGCACTCGCTCTGGAACACTGACATAATGGACAGAGATTAAATAGATGTATTTAACCACTGCTGCAGTGAAACCTCAGCTGTGATAGTACCTGGTTCTCACCACTGTCACTCACACCTTCCTCAGTCACAGCCAGTTCACAGGGCATTGCTCCAATTAAAAACTACAACTGCCCAACAATCCCAATGGCTCCCAGCACTTCCCAGGAGTGCTGTGATGCCAGGAGGTGTTTGTCAGGCTGTATGAAAACACTGAAACACGAGGACAGGCTGGAAGCCCCCAGCCCTGGCACCTACTGCTCCTTGGCACGGTGAGGCACAGCCTCTCCCTCCAGTCTCTCTCATATTTCTCCCTGAAACATGAAAATGGAACTAAGGCATGGTGCGTGCTGAATGCTCACACTGGAGGGCCAGATGTCAGCTTGGCTTCCCCAAAACCAGCACATCTTCTCTACCAGCCATCAGGGAGTGAGAGACGGGGAACATGGTCCAGCCTTGACTCCCTCTTTGGCAAGGTCCATCCTGCCCCTCACCTCAGGGGCCACAGCAGCTCCTCCTGGGCTCCAAGTAGCCAAGAGACCAGGGTCCAGCATGCAGATATCCATGCTCCAGCAGTGCCAGCCTGTGCCAATGGAAGGGAGAGAGACAAAGAGAGCCTGCCCAGCACAGAGCTGGACAGAGCGTGGGACATCCTCAGCTCGTAACAGAGAGGGGAGTGACACTCGAGCCCAGCACAGGAGAACAGCCACGTGCCCAGCACAGGAGAACAGTCACTTCCCACTCAAATGGGGCCAAGAACCCCAGAAATGTCTGGTCCAGCACTGTCCCACCCAGCGGCTTCAGCTCATCCCACCCCTCAGGCCTGAGCAATGAGCTCAGTTTAAAGGATCTTAATGGCCCCAAGCTTAAGAATGGAAGGTTTATGCTGGATATTGGGAAGCAATTGTTGGCTGTGAGGGTGGGGAGGCCCTGGCACAGGTTGCCCAGAGAAGCTGTGGCTGCCCCATCCCTGGAAGTGTCTGAGGCCAGGTTGGACGGGGCTTGGAGCAACCTGGGATAGTGGAAGGTGTCCCTGCCCATGGCAGGGGGTGGACCTGGATGAGCTTTAAGGCCCCTTCCAACCCAAACCACTCCATGATTCCATAATCCCAGCAGCCAAGAGCCTGGGCACACTGGTGTGACAGCACACTCTGTGGGGAGACAAACCTCCCTTCCTTGCTTCAACATTAAAGCAGGATGTGCTGTCCTCTGTCAGGATGATTATCAGTCACTGGATTGATGATGGATTGCATTAGCTAATGTATTGCATTAATTTCTTACTCAGCAGTGAAAAGGAAATGTGTGAGTAAGAACTATGGGCTTTTACTTTCATATATCCTTCCTCCACTATAATTGGCAGTAGCAGCCAAAATTTATTAGTGCCTCCTCCTGACCCCAGCAAATATGCCTGGCTTGGCAAGAGTGCCCAAAACATTTACTCATTGCCATACTGACGATAATTTATTAATTACAGGGCCACATGCTCGTTATCCTGCAGCCTGGGCTGTGGGGGAGGGGGCGTGCCCCATTTGGAAGCCAAGGCACAAGGATGAACTACTGGGGAAAGAGAAACCCTCCCTCAGGAATGGGAACTGGTGTGAATCAGTGACACTGTGGGGAAAAAAAACAGCATATCCAGGCTGTCCTGGCTCTAGGCCAGCCTGGCACTACAGAGAACAACATGGAGATGGGAAGGAAAAGGAATCAATGGGGTGAGACCATGAGCAGACACTGTTGTGGGATGAGGGCTTTGCTGCCCAAGGGGAACAGCCCAGGACACACAGCACTCATAAGCCTGCGGGGCTGTGCCCCCCAGGCCTGGCAGGATGCTCACTGCTGCTTCTGATAGCAAAACCCAGGCACCACAGGGAAGTGCCCAAAGCTATCAGGAGAGAAAGCTTCAGCATAAAGTCTTCCTCCATTAGGGATAAGAGAGGAAAAATCCACCCACTAAAGAGAGGCCTCTCAGTGCTTTTTGTGCCGTATCACAACATTGCTCCATTTTCCTCTGTTCCAAGCTCATGACAACAGTGCTTTTAGCCCCCAACGTGCCTGTCACTCACCTGCCTGTTGCACATTTACCCTGTGGCAGACAGGAAAAGGCAGCTGCCAGCTTTCAGCATCACTGAATTCCAGACAATCTCAGCCTGGCCTCAGTCTCCATGGTGGAGCTGCTGTCTGCTCCAGCATTTATATTCAAAGGCAATTTGTGGGGGGAAAACACATAACAGAGAAAATGATTTGCAACTCATTATTTTGCTTCACTTGAGCTGGACTCTGATGCAAAAGGAATATTTGAATTGCACCCTCAGTCACACTTGCTCATCAGGAACCCTGCTCCAGGACTGAATTTGTATTAATGCACACAACCAAGTGAACTGCTTCTCTCACTCCTGGCCCAGCTGGGGCTGCCAAGGCAGGAGAAAGCATCTCCCAAAAATTATTCACCCTCAGAAAATCTTACAAAATCCAGGCAGAGAATAGAATGAGATGATCTTTAAGGATTCTTCCAACCCAAACCCTTCTATGACTCTTTGACAACTGAGAGGTGGAAGCCTGAAAACCCCAGTTTCAGCCAGAAATATTTTTCTGGTTGTAAACTGGAGACAATTGCAACCTCAGCCAAGTAGTTATGGATCTAATCACTGTGTCTGATACAGAGAAAGGTGTCAGGGAAATTTTATTACAACAGAGCTAATGGGGTTTGCCCTTCAGCACTGGACAAATCGCCCCATTCATTACCCAGTGTTAAGAGTCACTCGGACAAATTAGGGATTGGGAAGTCGAGCCTGCAGACCAGCTCTTTGATTTACCTTTAAATGACCTGCAAAAGGTAACTTGTCACCTATGTTCCTCCTGCTCGCCCTCACACAGCAACACTGGGAGTTAGGGTAGGGTTAGGCAGCTAATTATGAAACTGCTTTCCTCCCTCACTTTCTAAGCACCTCTTAGCCAAGGGATGCTCCTCCTAGCTTTCCTGGAAAGCTGACACATACCTGAGGCATCCTTGGGCTCCTGAAGTACAGGGGAAGCAGGAGATTTTTGACAAAGAAGAAACTTTTGCACACTCAAGAGATGCAGATTGCAAGAATTTAAAAGGCAAAATGCACAGGACAACTCTGGCAGCCTTGGGGCTGTACCTACTGCCCTGGAGAGCCTGTTCAGTGCCCAGCCACCCTCTGGGGGAAGAACCTTTTCCTGAGATCCAACCTGACCCTGCCCTGACACAGCTCCAGCCGTTCCCTCGGGTCCTGTCACTGCTCACAGGGAGCAGAGCTCAGAGCTGTCTCTCATGGAGAAGCTGCAGACCTTGATGAGGTCTGTGCTCCATCTCCTCTTCTCCAGCTGAACAAGCCAAGTGCTCTCAGCAGCTCCTCCTGTAGCTTCCTCTCCAGACCCTTCCCCATCCTCATGTCCCTTCTTTGGACACTCTCCAACAGCTTTAGATCCTTCTGACACTGTGCTGCCCCAAACTGCCCCCAGGACAGAGCAGAGCAGGACAATCCCTGCCCTCCCTCAGTGATGCTGTGCCTGATGCCCCCCAGGACATGGTTGGCCCTTTGGGCTGCCAGGGCACTGCCAACTCATATCAACTTGCCATTGACCAGGAGCCCCAGGTCCTGAGGCAGGGAAGCAAGCTGGGGAAGAGCCGATGCAGCTGGAAATGTTCCTTAAACAGTGGCAGTCATAGGAAAAACCTTCACCTGGTGCTTCAGGAATGAAGACCGTGCTATGGCTGAGGGTGGTGAGGAACCTCTGGAGATCACCCAGTCCAAACACTTCCCAGCCAGGTGCCCAGGACGGCCTCTACTTCAGTTCTGAATGTTTCCAAGGCTGGAGACTCCACAACCTCTCTGGGCAGACTAACCCAGTAAAAGAGCATTTTTGGTGTTTTAAGTGCAATTCCCTGTGCTTTAGTTTGTGCTGCCTACCTCTGTCCTGTCCCCAGCACCCCGTGAAGAGCCCACCTGAGGGCAAACCCCTTCCCACATGGTAACACAGCTGAGCTGCTGCAGTGCCAGGGACTGACACTACAGCCACAGATGGAGCTCCTCTGAGTGCTGAGCACTTCAAACCCATTGGTGGCTGTGCACAGGGAACCACAGCACCCCGGAGGCTGGAAGGAGCAGTTCCCAGTACTCCTCCTCAGTCCATGCCAAACCAGGTTTTAGCAGTCAGAACAGTGCCATTGAAATTCTCACTGAATGGAAAGAAAACGGGGGTTTGCCCTCTAAGGACAGACACAGAAGGAGCTGCTTCTTGTCTTGCCAACATCTCTGGCCATGGGTTTGCTCTCTGAAAGTTGTCCAGGCACCCATAGCGAGCAGACACAGTCCCTGGGTTAAGATTCCTCTTCCTCCATGAGCTGGAAGAAAGGACATCCAGGGAGCTATGAGCTCCTGACTCCTGAGAGGCACCTGGCCGTTTCCCTCTGCAGAGAGGTTACTTGGACACAAACTGAGTTGGAAAAAGCTCCCTGTTATTGTCACTGCAGGACAGAGCTGAACAGCAGCAAACCTGGATTACTCCTTCCATTTTTCCAGTGCTGCCACTGGGCCTGGGGGATCGTTCTGTCAGACAGAGTAAAACTCTCCAGACGTGCACAGGACCAAAATGATGCTCATTGCAGGTTTGGTCCCATGGTCTTGTGGCAGCTGCTTCCCAGAAGAGGATTTATTCCATACACCAAGACATCAGCACTGACAGCCAGAGATGCAAACTCACAGCCCACACAGGACCCCTTACAGGGACAGCACACTTGTCTTCTCTCAAAAGAAGGTTTGGCTCCTACACTGTCTAGTCATTCCATTTTTAGCCAAATCTTGTGCAGTATTTGCAGAGTGAGGATCACTGGCCTGGCAACCCCTTGTTTTTCCATTAGTGATTTTGACTCCTTTGCATAAGATGGTCCCAGCCAAGCAGTGTGGAAATAAACGGTTTCAGCAGGTTCCTCCAGAGAAAAGGGGAGAAAATCCCCTTTTGCCAAGAGCAAATACAGACCATTCAGGAATTCCTGGGAACTTGGGTTGGTTTTATTTGTCTGCTCTTGCTCTCAATTCATAGTCACGAAAGAGTTTTGTGCCCTTAACTATCGCATGTGCCACCAAATCAGCACTTAATGAGGAGGAGGGGAGAATTTCCCAGTCATTGCTCAGATCGGAGGGGGAGAAGCAGCTGTGCCAGGCTCTGCAGCCCCCCTGCCCACACACCCCCCAGCCACCCCTTTGCTGGTGCCAGGTAAGATGGGAAAGCTTGGTACCTCATTAGGCATGAGGGGAACCCACGAGCCCCATGATACCAGAGCCAGGGAGCAGCCCTGTGTCCCCAGGCAGGGATAGCTCTGATGTCACCTGCCTAACACAGCCCTGCAGCCCTTGAAGGGGTTGCCCAAGCTGCCAAATCCCCCCCCCTTTCCAATAGCAGGCACCTGGGAAAGATAAGGATGAGAACAAAATAAGGAGAAATGTTCAGGCGAATGCTGCACATGGAATAAGAGCAATGCTGTAAACTCTTACCATAGCCACAGCCAGCTCAGGGCGGGGAGCTGGCAGAGGACTGCTGGGAGTTATAAAGTCTACCCCAGCTCAGGGAGGGAGCAGAGCTGCACTTGCCCACACAGAGGGACATGGACACACTACTCATGGGACTGAACAACACAGCATCCCCTCAGCACCCACAGCAGAGAGGGAAGAGATCAGCCAGGCAGTGCTGCACACACAGCCTTTAGAGTGCTTTACCCCTTGGGCTAGGCTTTGTGATCAGGGGAGCTTTGGGTTGAGAAAGCTGCTGGTCTGCTGTGGGTTACACCCCCCAGGAGTGAAGCAGGACCAACACAGGGGATGGGCTGGAGTCCACAAAGAGGGATTAACCCCACATCCCTCCAAGGCAAAGGAGCTCAGAGGGGGAGCTGATAACTGCCAAAGGCGGCCTGCCACCCCCCAGTCCTGCCACGGCAGGGGGGCCACGGCCCTGCTCCTCTCCAGCTCCCCTCCGCGTGCTGCTGCCCAGCAGGAACTGGGATTGCCACAGAGTCCATGTAAAACACTCTCTGTTAGGATTGGCAAGCACTCAGGAACAAGCTACTCCCTTCCCTGCCAACTCGAGGGGACGGAGAAAGCTCATTCAAGGCAAGACAGAGTCTCTCTGGATGCAGGTTAGGCCAGGCCATCCCAGGCACCCGTTTGGGTGGGCAGCTGTCGGTCACACCCCAGCAGATGCAGGGCAGGGTGGGCTGCATCACCAGCTCCCCACAACAGCAGCAGCTCTTCCATTTCATTCCCAGCCAGCAGCCATGCCCTCCTCCTCTTCACAAAAACAGACAGCCCATTGCTTTGACCACTGGCTCCAGAGGTTGCAGATTCCAGCTGGAGCTCTGCAAGGGGACCAGACCATGGAGAGCAGGGATTGTGCCATGCTATGACAGTCACAGGCTCTATGAAAGAGCCTTTGCATGCTGCTTTATGTGCAAACACAAATGCTATCTGCCCATGAACCAGCCACAGCCCTGGCTACAGAGCATCCCCAGCACCATGGCAGGACATGACCCCTACAAGGGGCATCTGCCCATCACTACAGCACCTGCCCACAACCCAGGGGCTGCTTCACATCGGGTTCCTTTGCCACAGAAACAGGAGAGACACCACAGACACAGAGAGAACTCCAACCCCCAAGGAAAGCAAGCACCATAACTCACACAGCTCCAAACAAGGCACCAGGAGGCCGCGTGTCCCTGCGCAGAGCATGGCTCCCCGAGGAGCACACGGTCCTGGAGCAGCCAGCTGGGATATCTATCCAACAACCTGGTCCAGCCACAGCCCCATTCACTGGCATGACAAGGAGAATAATATTCCTTGGTTTTCAGCTTGGTTTTTCACAGCATCTCTCCTTGGTGGAAGAAGAAAAGGGGCATCACACGAGCTGTTGGCAGTTCCTGGCCGGAGCAGACGAAAAGAGCCGCACAGGAACACCTATCGCAGTGACAGGCTGTGGCAGAGCCCTGTGGCTCACCAGGGACATCCTGACACCCCAAGAGGCACAGCAAAGGAGGAAGAGAAACAGGGCTACATACTCATCCTGCACCAGGGCACCCGCAGGGCACTGAGCCGGGTGGCGGCTGAGCCGGGAAGCGCCAGCTCCGTCCAGGTCGGTCGCACCGAGGAAAGATGGAGGGATGTGGGAGCCACCTCAGCCTCCTGTTCTCATCACCACCAGCACCACACAGCAATAATTGAATTCCCGGATCCAAGAAAACAGAAAAATCGGGAAGCTCTCCCACCACCCAAGGCAAAGGGCTACTAACAGGCACAGCCTGGCACAGCTGCAGTCGCCCAGCACCCAGAACCCGGCTCCCTGCGAGACTCCAGCATGTCAGCCAGCAAATCCTCTTTGCCTGTGGGCAAGGGAACTGTAGGGGGGAGGAAAAAAAGCATCAAGAAACTCTTTGTCTACAAACATCCCAGCCGGGCGCACGTGCAGCGTGAGCTTCCTGGCGAGGGCGGAGGGGGGGCCTGGACTTCAGAGCCACCATTTCCGCCCCCAGCCTGCCCCGCTCACTTATTGTCTTCTAAAAATAAAAGTAAACACTGAAGAAGAGCTCTTTGTTTTTATTTCTGCTGTGTCAGAGAGATTTCTCTTACAGGAACAGGTGATGGGACCTCTTCCCAAGCCTCTGGGAGCTTCCCCTGAGAGCAGAGCAGTGCTGAGGGAGTGGTGGCTGTCCTGGGGACTGGCAGAGAAGCAGGGCTGCCCTCCCTTCCCTCCAGCCTGCAGCTGCTCATGTTGGGGATTGTGGAATCCCAGGATGGATTGGGTTGAGAGTGACCTCAAAGCTCATCCAGTTCCACCCCCTGCCATGGGCAGGGACACCTTCCACTAGCCCAGGTTGCTCCAAGCTCCGTCCAACCTGGCCTTGGACACTTCCAGGAATGAGGCATCCACAGCTTCTCTGGGCAACCTGTGCCAGGGCCTCAACACCTCATAAAGAGGAATTTATTCCTAGTACCTAATCTAAACCTAAGTACCTAATCTAAGTACTACCTAGTACCTAATCTAAGCCATTCCCCCCCTGTCCTGTCACTACATGTCCTTGTGATGGTGAGGATCCCTGACCCAGGTTCCCACCCTGTGCCAGGCAAACATCTGTTGCAGGTCAGAGAAGAGGGTCCTTGCTTAAAGTGCAGGAAAGCCACATTATTCCCCTGGCACAAGGAATGCCAGGAAAGCCTCTTTAACCCAGAAAATACATATTTAGAAAGTAAGATTGAGATATGCATGTATCTCTCACTGGTTTTGCTTCCAAACTTCTCTTCCTGACAGGCCCAGAAGCTGAAGAGGCCAGGTCTGAGCCCCACACAGCCAACATCACTGATTAAGCACAAGCACAAACTTCCTCACCAGGCAGCTGCCCTAATCTAAGCATCTCACTGCCTTCCCAGTTGTTTGTTCAGGTTCTTCCTTTACCGTGGAGCTGCTGGGTAATGACACACACACACACACACACACACACACACACACACACAAGTACCTTATTTTGACTTGCATTAGGAATAAATCCAGAATTAACAGCCCAAAGCCTCAGGTATCCTCCCTGATTTGATAAAACTGCTTATCTAAGCAAAACCCTGCAGGGACCAGCCCCACTACTCTGAGCAAAGCTCTTCCCCCACACCCTGATTAACAGTGTTTCTTTAACCTACCTGCTCAAAAAAAACACAGATTAAAAAAAAAAAGAAAGAGGAGACATTTGTTTTCCCCATTTGAGTGCTGTAACTGCTTCCCAAGTAAAGTACCATGGGACGTGTCATCAGGCTGCTAAGGACACCTCTTCCCTAGGGAAAGGCATGTGCCAGGAGCAGCAGGGCTCCTGGGAGACAGGAGCGACCCATCCCAAAGGCAAGAGGCAGCTCAGAGGGACAAGAGGAGACACAAGTGGAGCCGCTGCTGGCTCCTGCAGCCACCAAGAGCTCCCCAGCTCTGGGCTCTGCTGGGACAGGGCCCTGCCCTCCACCCTGCGTGGGGACGGATGCAGTAAAAGATAACAGGTTTGTCAGGGCCCCAGCTCCATTCCAGCAGCTCCCAGGGGAAAGAAAAGGGAAAAAAAAAAAGGCAAAGGAAAGGGGCTCGTGATTGCAAACATCCTCCCCAGGGCCCGATTACCCCCAAGAGTAATGGATTGCAATCACCAGGGCTGGGCCAGTAAAGCAGCCCAGCCCTGAGCAATAGCAGCCTGGGAATACACACACCAAAGTCTGCTGGTAAAAGTGCCATTAATTCCCAAATCGTGCACTTCTCGGCTGCAGAGTGACCCACAGTGTGTTTGCCTGAGTGTTCTTCCCCCCTAGAGCAGTGACAGTGGCTGAGTCCTGGGGCAGCCTCCAGGGCACTGCAGGATGTTCCTGCAGCTCACACAGCTGGGGGAGGGGGGGGTCTCCCCTCTCCAAACACATCTCAGCCCCCCAAAGCCCAGCAGAACTCTCCAACTGCAGATGTAACAATTTCTGAGCACCAGGCTATGAAAAAACTTGCCATTACACACATCATGTGGCAGGCAGGGACTTTGGGGGCTCCACAGGGAGCTGCCTCCCCCAGCTCAGGCTGGCACTGCCCCCTCCGCTCCCGGTGCCTGGGGCTCTCCAGCACCTTCCCTGCTGCTCCAGACAACTAGCTCTAGCACAGAGGGAGGACTCAACAGTGTGCAACCTCCCTCCAGCCTTTTCCAGCATTTTTCTGACCCAACAGCTGGGTCCAAGGCAGGAGGGCTCATTTTCCTCATCCATCCAATCTCTCCCTCTTCCAGCAGCTCTGGGAGGCTGCACATCAGCTCCAGTGACCTGTCACCATTTCACACCACACAAAAAAATCCCTAATCAAATCCATGAAGCAGTTTTACACAAGAAAAGAGAGAAAATAGCTTTGTTGCTTATTAGTTCACCTACGAGCCAGGAAACCAAGGCACACCAACAAAACCTGTGGGCAAGGGACAGCAGGATGTTTGACTGATGAGCATCCGGAATCCTCCCTTGCAGCAGGATGAATCCAAGACCCAGGCAAGGCTGAGCAGAGGATGAAACCTAGGCAAGTTACAAGCCCTGCATGCCCAGAGACACCTGGACAGCCAACTATCACCTTTGCTTGGCCTGGCACATCACACAAAAACCCCAGAGCCTGAAAAGCAATGCTGGGCACAAAGCCAGGGCCAAAGCCAACAGCAGCCGTGGCACAGAGGGACCAGCACAGGGACATGACCTGGATGTGCCTGTGCTGCTGGGAGTGCTGCCATCCTGAATGGAATGTGCAGCCAGGCCAGGAGCTGGCAGGAGCAGAGATGTTGTTAACCAGGAGCTTTAAAGCAGACTGTAACTAAACAAAAGCCAGGAGCCATCCCCATGAAAAGCTGACCAGCAGAAAGAACACCACTGTCCTTCCAGGACCACCCAGCCATTGCAGCTGTAAACTTTTATAACATTCTTCTCTTGCAGTGGTACCAGGACAAGCTGCATTGTTAATGCATGGTGCAGTTAAAACTTTACAGGTGTATGGATTGATTTACTCAATGTATATTGCTCATCAGTGCCCATCTCAGTCCAACTCACCAGCCCCGAGCTGATCCAGGGACACTTCAGGCCCTGAGCACTCCAGTGGGAGTGACTCCAGCAGGAGCCATGGAGAGACTTTGGCTTTCCTCCAGCCATCTTAGTTCATTTCAGTGTGCTTCCTGGTGTTGGCATTAGAGGCAAAAGCAACAGTGACAACTTGCCAAGGCTCTCAGCAGCTGCCTGGAGCCAGGGGCAGGCCGGGGCAGCACCCCAGGGCAGGGCTGGGTGCTGGCAGTGCTTCCACGGCAGGTCATGTCCTGCCAGCCTGGCATCTCCCAGAGCCTCCTGTGTCACAACCTGTGCCTTCTCCCTGGAAAGGTCCAACCCCCAAGCCGCCCAGGCACAGGTTCTGCTCCACTCCAGGGTGCACACACATGTCTGGAGTGGGAAAGCTTCACAACCACTCCACGACACGAGGCCATGTCCCATCTTAGCTGCCCTCCCACCCTTTCCTGTCCTCATCCATCTGCCCAGGATGAGCCAAGAGAGCAAGAACAGCCATGGGACATCCATCACCCCATGGCAGATGTCCCCTAGGAGAGCACAGCCTGCTCTGCACCCACTGAGAAGGGAAGGAGAGCACTGCCTGAGGAACCACCAAACCCAAAGGCACTGCACACCCACCTTGGCTGCCAGAGCATGCTCAGCATTCCCTGAAACATATGGAGGAGGGCAAAACCCACCCCCACCTCTGCTGCCCCCTGCATTAAGCCATGTGCAGGCAGTGCAGTGTACCTAGAAGGGGTAATTACTGGGATACCTGTCCCAGTTAATTATTACCTGGCCAGCCATCAGTGTTTCTGTGCAGGGTCAGCCCTGTTCAAATTCAGGGAAGAAGGTAAAAGTGGCACAAGCACTTTTCCACTTGCAGAGCCCCCAGCAGCCTGCCCAGCTCACCAGCTCAGCCTGTCTCTGCACACCCCGAGGGCAGGGCAGGGCGAGACTCCTGTCCTGAGTGGCACAAAGGGGTGACATGATCTGCCCAGCCAAGGAGGGTCACACTGCCTCTCCCAGCTGCCCTATCCATTGATCCTCACCAGCTCCAGCCATACTATGGAGGGAGTGGATCACTGAAAAGCAGGACAGCTTTGCTGAGTGTGAGCCACCAACAGTTCACTTCCACCTGCACACAACCTCTCTTGGAGCACACTCACCTGCTCCTTTTCTCTTCCAAGTCCACATCCATGTGCTGCAAAGCCAGGCTGCACCAGTGCCCATGACTGGCACCAAGGCAGATCCCAACATGCTGCCAGAGCAGGGCTGGCAGCCCCAGGAGCAGAGACCTCACCGGGGCCCAGGGAGAGGGGGAACAGTCCAGCAAGCCAGGCATGGAGAGGGCAGGGCTTTGACCTCCCCAGTTCTCCAAATCTGACTGCACACCACTGCTGGAAGAGGAAGTTTCAGCTTGCAGACCAAAACTCTTTCAAATACTCTTCAAGTCTTAAAGTTTTTTCTAAGGGATATAAAAGGGACAACACCACAGTTGCAGACAAGAAGCTGTAACTTGGGCCAGCAGCCCCCCACACAGATGCCCTTGGCCTTGGGAAGAGAAACTGCACTCTCAGGAGGGTTTGGGCTCCAAAACACCTTTGAAGACCTCAAGTGAAACCTGTTTCAGCCCAGAACATTCATTAAGAAAACCCTATTGGATTTTGTACCTCCACTGAAGCATTCCTAGAGAGCCAGCAGTTAAAAGAAGTTGAAAATCTTATTTGCATCACCATTAAAGGGAGGAAAAGGAGATAAAGAAGATATGATAAGATCAAGTGCTGTCAGCCTCAAGCAAACCTCAAAATTAAGTCCCGAGGTAAGAAGAACAAATTAACTACTTTACCTCACTGAAAAGCTTTTCCTTGGCTCATAAGAACATTCCCATTCAGCACTGGGTGTGCTCAAGGGAAATGCTTTGATGAAGTTAGTGGTACCAAGGCAGGGCAGAGCCAAGCCCACTGCAAACCTTCCTTCACAGCATCATGTAGTTTCAGAGGGGATGTTTCTCCAGGAGACGTGCTTTTCTTTCCAAGAGCTGCAGTTCCTGGGACCCCACTGAACAGGAACAGCAGCCTGTCCAGAGGCCCCAGGCAAGGGTATAGAGAGTCACCACTTAGTGATGAGTTTTAGGCAAGTTGTGTCATAAAGGCAGCCAGGAATGTCTCTGCCTGCAGGGTAAATATGTCCAGTGACCTTCCTGAGTCACTGCCTGCTGACTCACTCACTTGGGCAGCCTGGGCTGAGTCGTAGGCAAGGAGATGTCATGGTGATAGGGACTCAGTGACTCTCCCCTAACACAGGAGCCTTGCAGGATCTCCAGGACAGCAGGAGCTTGTTTGTAACAGCAATCACCCCCCCTCTGCTCTTCTGCACCCACTCCCACCTCCTCATAACACAAACCATCATCACCCAGGACAGTGACTTCATCTGCTCTTGTGACAAGACAACTCCCAGCAGAAGCCGGGGAAGTCGTGCCACTACTCAATGTACCAAGGAGTCAAGTGGCAAAAGGCCACAGTGCCACACAAAGCAGAGAGCCCAGAGCCAAAACAGCAACCAGCCCCTGGCAACACCCCCTGACCCTGCTGCACAACAGCCTGGGCTCCAGCTGCCACTCAGCCCCTGTCTAGAATGACTTGCAGGGCACACACCTGAACCTGTGCTGGGCTCTCTGCAGCACAAGTCAGCCCTCTGCAATCACTGCCTTGTCCCCAGGGAGAAGGGAAGAGGGATGTAGGGCTTGGCCAGCAGCCTCCCCCTCACAAACAAAAAGATCTCTTCACAGGAACCACGTGAAAGGGCTGGTGTCAGCTCTGGGAGCAACACACAGGGTCAGAGCTCTAATATTAGAGCACAGATGATGACAGGGAAGGAGGGAAGGAACCAGAAAAGAACCATATAAATAGCAGCATTGTCCTTACTGGGTTTCACAGGGCTTCAGATGTCAAATACAATCATTCACTCGGAGCTGAGTCTCTAATTGATTCCCATCTGACAGTTTCTTATCCAGCACTTGTTCACTGGCCAAACAAGCTGAGTAAATATGCTTTGGTCTACCATGAAACCCAGTGACAAATCATTGGCTTGCAGCAAACCAGTGTAAACAGCATCCTTCCTCCTGGGCCAGATCTCCTCCTGTTCCTGTGACCCTCCTTCCTCGGCTGCACTTCAATGCTCCACCAACTCTGGTCCTGGTATGGGGCCCACCAGCAGCCCCTCCCACAAGTGCCCTTGGCTTTGGGAAGAGATGTTGCACTCTCAGGAGGATTTGGGCTCCAAAACACCTTTGCAGACCTCAAGTGAAACCCATTGCAGCCCAGAACATTCGTTAAATAACAGAGACATCCAGTTTACAGCCTAGAAACAAGGGTCCTTACAGGAGGCAGACCCTGGTCTGAGCAGTGCCTGGCAGTGCCCACAGGCACATCTTATGGCTGGGAAGAGTTCAGAACAGACTGGGCAAGTTCTTGACATGAGCACGTTTGGCCTGACCTTTGGGGTGTCCCCAGCAGCCTTCAGCACCCCACAGACCATCAGTAACTGCCAGCTTTTCTGCTCTTCAGTTCTAACCTTCTCCAAAGGGCTTTTTAGGGGGAGTACAGGAGCCTGGGCACCCCATGGTCGGTTTCCTTGGATTCTCTAAACATCCACAACTATGGGATGAGGTATGACAGTGGATATATCTCAGGCAAGTCCTTTCTAGACCCATCTATTGACCTGCTGGCCAAGAAATCTGCCCAGTGCCTTTCAAACAAATCACCTGCCTCCCCAAGTTAAGGGCACCAAGGTCCAAGCACTCATCACCTGCTTGGTGAAGCAGCACCTTCCTTCACCCTCTTTCCATTAACTACCCCCAAGTTTCGCTGCCAACTTCTAGTTTTAGAATTGAGAGACAAGGTGAGCAACAGCTGCACCTCCATGTGACTCAGAGCCTGCATGATTTTGTAAGCCTAGTTTTTCATTCCATTTTGGTTTTCATTCAATCAACACACAGTTCATTTCACTCCTGTTTTCAGATTGCTGAGGAGCCCCCACACTAATCCTGAGGTGATACCACCACTGACTTCTCCACCCTTAACAGCCCAAAGGTGACATGCAGCCGACCCTTTGCCTTCTGTCACCCAACCACCTTCCAGCACCTAAAAGACCCTTCTAGAAACACAGCATTGTTAATATTGGAAAAGACCTTTAAGATCACCAAATCCAACCATCGACCCAGCACCACCCTGTGTTCACTGAGTGTCTGAGCACCAGTAGTAAGAAACAGCAGAGCTGAACCCCACAGGGGCACCAAGCAAAGGGGCCAAGGTGCTGTTTTCCCAAAAGAGCAGGTGTGAGCACCTCTCCAGGTGCATCCCCCCACCCAGCCAGCACCTGGACCCATCAGCACACACACCAGACTCCATGGAAAAGTCGGCTGGTGGAACTTGAGGGAATGATGCAAACATGTACCTCCTGTGTGTCCAGCTGCCCGGTCACCACAACATAAGAAAGATCTGAAGCCATCAGAGAGTGTCCAAAGGAGGGCAAAGGAGATGGGGAAGGGCCTTGATTTGAAGCCGTGTGAGGACACTGAGGGCACTTGGTGTGTTCAGCTGGAGCAGAGGAGACTGAGGGGAGACCTCAATGCAGCTCCAACTTCCTGGGGAGGGGCAGAGGAGGGGCAGGGACTGAGCTCTGCTCTGGAGGGACCAGGGACAGCACCCAGGGAATGGCTGGAGCTGTGTCAGGGCAGGGTCAGGTTGGATCTCAGGAAAAGGTTCTTCCCCCAGAGGGTGGTTGGGCACTGATCAGGCTCCCCCAGGGCAGTGGGCACAGCCCCAAGGCTGCCAGAGCTCCAGGAGGGTTTGGATGATCCTCTGGGGCACAGAGCATCCTGGGGATGGTCCTGTGCAGGGCTGAGGGTTGGACTCAATGATCCTTTTGGGTCCTTTCCAACTTGGCGTATTCTATGATTCTGTGACTCTGGATCAGGCTCAGACACCCTCAATTCTCCCGTGCCAAGAGCACAGAATCTTTCAGTCAAAGCTCCTGGCTCACGCTCCTGCTGCTGTGACCGACAGCACAACCCCAGTGTGGGCAAAGAGCAGGAGATCAGCACTGCAAAGGAAAACAAACCCTTCTGCCTCCCATCGTGCTGCAGCAGCCACTTCACCAGGAGGCTTTGCTCAAACACCCTGTGATCCCAGTGTAAGCTACGTCTTTGCTTCCTGACATCTGCTAAACCCCCAAGCACTCAGCTTGGCAGGAATCCAGAGAGTGGAGGGGAAAAAAAATCCACATTTTTCAGCCAGATGATTGCCGAGAGCTGAGGAGACCTTGTGGTTTTGTGAAGGTCCCACTCAAAGCATATATTGCTTTTTAAACCCAGACGAGGACAACTGCCAGAACAACAGTCTCGTATCGATTTCAGCTCCAGTGAGGAGGGCGGAGAAGGGGGTGAGGGTAGAAATGTAGTGTAGATATTTGCTGTAAGCACCAAAGGTGTGTTCATGCCTGTTGAGGGACATGTCTGAAAACGCGTTGAGGACACACAAGTATAAACCTCTACCTGAGCCCTATTTTAGGACATTTCCTAAACGCTGACTTTAGTGCTGAGGTTTGGAATTTTCCTAAGCAAAGCTGGAATTGCACGTTCATCACACAACTCCAAAGGTTGTGGAAGCAGCACAAGCCAGCATAAGCCCAGTGGGTAGGGATGGCTCTAACCAAACAGGATGAACCAGACCCTTGGAGCTGCACACAGAGGAGATGTTTTCTTCCCAAATTCACTGACAAATGCTCTGCCCAGGGCACTCCCAGATGGTGCCAGACCCATACCCTCAGCAAAGCCTCACAAGACAGGGCCACAGCGACCACTCCAAAGGTGGCCGCAGAGCCACCCTGCAGGGATGACTCCCAGTCCCTGGCTCTGGAGGACAGCAGTGCTCTGTCCCTTGGGAACATTGTCATCATCTGGGAAACAGAGGGATAACATAGTCACATGTTTCTGATATCTCTGTTTACAACTGAATTTCCAAGTCCTCACAGAAAACATCTCTTGGGAACATTTCTGTAAGCACAGCTTAGCTGGAAAACCTTGGGCTCTGACTTGGGGGTTATGGCAAATCCAGCTCACGTGGCTCACAGTAAACCGGGAGCCAGTGACAGCTCAGGGCTCAGCTGAGAGCTCAGACAGGAGAAGGGAAGGGAAAGTGAGAGCACTCTCAGTCACACTCAGCTATCACACACCTCTGGTTTAGCACACCCTGAGCACATGGCAGGTGCTCCCACTCTCCTCAAAAGCCACTCAAGTCTATGGCAAGAATTCCCCCCCAACTCCGCTGTCACTGGATCTGGCCCCAGGTAATCCCTCTGATTATGCCAAGCCAAGTTACTCACACTTAAGCCCTTATTCCAGGGTGAGACCTGCTGCAATTGTCACTTCTGCAGGAGGATTCCTAGTTATGTTTGAATTTTAATGTCCCAATAAAAGGAGGGTTTGTGACCCTTTAAAGCTGTAATCTTCCCTGTACAGGGTTTGAAGGATGCTCTTCACATTTCTGGTATGGGTAGAGGTAAGGTTTACAATGTCCTTAAACTGCCATTTCCCTGTTTTTAAGAGTCTGGGGTTTATAAATGATGCAGCACATGACTGCACCCCAAACCACCATCCCTCGGAACCCTCACAGCTTGGGAACCTCCCATCTCACCCCATCTCCTTGGTGCAGATGCACAGAAACATTTCTCCCAAGTTTCAAAGAGTTGGAATGGAAAGACTATGGAGTTCAAAGTCAATGAACAGTGGCTGAGGCCCAACATCGCTGGGTTTCAACCTGAAGGACTCCAAAGTGGGCAGAAGCAGCACCTCAGCCTCCCCTGCAGCCAACTGCAGTCAGGGATGGGGCTTTCTGCAATGCTCTCCCAGGAAGAGAACTTGGCTTCCAAATACCATCCCTGCTCTTGGGAAGAGGTGTCACCTCCACCTCATCAGGTCACCTCTCTACATGGAGGGCATGCCTAACTCCTCAGTATTTCTGTGCTCCCTCTCTGTATTTGCTCCTGCCAGGTCCAAAGGGTGGTCCAGAAGGAATCCCTGCACCAGGTGCCCAAGCACTTGGCCGGGCTGCTGGGACTTCACTAGGCTGCACATGTGGCTGAGTATCAACCCTTGGCCAGGGGGTTTGGAGCCTGGTGCGTGTGTCCAGCTGCATCCTGGGCAGATCCTGGTGCCATGCAGACTGCAAGGCACACAGCACAGCACTGGCAAAGGTGGCAAGGCCCGGCAATTCCCTGCCTGTGGAAGACCAGCCTTGCCTCTCTGCCAAGCACTTCAAGGTGGAACCTGAAAAGCAGAGCAAGAAAGGACCACACATAACATGAAACCTCAAGTTTCACCAAGCTCTTTTCCCAGGGAACTGCAAATATTTGCAGTGTTTTATCCAATATCCCTCTGTGTTTACCCAGTGCCCAGAGATAAATGAATGGGTCATGTACACTTAAGATATAAAGATTTCATGAGACTCCAGCACAAACACTGTTGCCACAGTGAAACAGTACAGCGTCCGTGGGCACACGGGGACCCTGAGTACTAGTGCCACAGCAGGGCCCTGTGCCCATTTGGTCACCCTCCCCTTGCCAACCCTAGAGATGGATGTTCAGATCACATACCCCAGTTTGTCCATGTCAGTGCGCACTGTCCCCACAGCCCAGCAGAAGCTACCCCACAGGACTGAGCCAGCACGAGCAAGGCAATGGCTGGAGGTGAGTGCCAGAGTTTTTGGGGAGGTGAGGTTTGCAGCAAGCACCTCTGGAGCCTCCTCCAAAGCCTCCCCAAATGCCAGACAGTATGTTCTCAAGCTCTTTATACTGAACAGTGACACAACAGGTTGTGACCCTCGTGTTCGGTTTGTATGGCAGCTCCCCAGAGCCAGTCCCATATCTCCACACAGGCAGGCAATCTGTCACCAGCAGCAAAATCTATTCCCTCTACATGCTCTTTTTGCTGCTCTGTTTCTCCTAGAAATGCTCCTGACCAATCCTAGTAGCCCAGTTTCTGAGCTCTGACTCCCTCTCCCCTACAGCCTGTTTTCAATCATGTGTTAAAAGGGCAAGTAATGCAGAAACAAATCTGCACTAAAGGTCAGGCAGCTTCCCCCACCCTGCAAGGCTGAAGAAAAGCCCCTCCAGCTCCACCTAAGCAGAGTCCCTGATCCAGCCCCAGCCATCTCATCCTCCCACACTGACAGTCACCCACCTCAGTCCCAAAACAGGTGGGTAAGGCCGGGGCCAGCTGAGCCACAGCCAGGACCTGTGTGCCACCACGGCACAGCCACACTGGGAGATGCCCAACGCTCCAAAACATCACTGTTAGAGCTTTGAACTGCTTCTCTGTTTTCCTGGACATTCTGGGGCTCCCAAAACTGCCCAGCAGCATCACACCAG
This sequence comes from Corapipo altera, assembly GCF_003945725.1. NCBI lineage: Eukaryota > Metazoa > Chordata > Aves > Passeriformes > Pipridae > Corapipo > Corapipo altera. The sequence continues at coordinate 596,361 of NW_020884981.1, read as the reverse complement.
CACCAGGACTGCGCTGGTGCGGCCTCACCTCAAGTCCTCTGGGCAGTTTTGGGTGCTACAATATCAGAAGGACTTAAATAGGACAACATCCAAAGGAGGGACGCAAGGATGGTGAAGGGTCTAGAGAGGAAGCTGTTTGAGGAGAAGCTGAGGGCACTTGGCTTGTTCAGCTGAAGAAAAGGAGACTGAGTTCAGACCTCATCAAGGTCTGCTCCTTCCCCATGAGGGGCAGCTTCCTGTGACCAGGGACAGAACCTGAGAGAATGCCTGGAGCTGTGTCAGGGCAGGGTCAGGCTGGATCTCAGGAAAAGGTTCTTCCCCCAGAGGGTGGTTGGGCACTGAACAGGCTCCCCAGGGCAGTGGGCACAGCCCCAAGGCTGCCAGAGCTCCAGAAGCGTTTGGACAATGCTCTGAGGGACAGGGTGGGATTGTTGGGGTGTCTGTGCAGGGCCAGGAGTTGGACTCAATGATCCTTGTGGGTCCCTTCCAACTCAAGATATTCTGTGATTCAGGATTGGAATAATGTCTCCAGTCCACCTTGGGCACTCTGCTGAAGAGGAGACTGCCATGGTGGCCCCTTTTTTTTCCCCCTCCTGCAAGATCTCCTCTGCCACACAGGCAGCAGCCATGACTGTCATTTCAGAGACAGTCACTGACCACAAAAATAAAGAGCAACAGCCCTGCTGGGCACTGCTGCCCACCCTATTGCTTCCTCCTCCAAACCCCATTCACATGTGTTGAGAAAATAACGAGCTCACCCTTAAGGTCTGCTCTTTCCCCCAGTAAATGTGCTCTTCCCACACAGAAATCCATCACCCCAGGTAATCCAGCTCCCAGCTACCCACAGAAAACTGGTCTGCTGGATGGAGAGCACGGTGAAGCTCCAGCCAGGCGAGCACGAGCTCAAGTGTGTCCAGGTGGGCAAGAAGCCAATGGCCCCTGGGCTATGTCAGAAATAGTGTGGGCACAGGCCCAGGGCAGTGCCCATCCCTGTGCTGGCACTGCTGAGGCACCTCCAGCCCTGGGGACAGTTCTGGGCCCCTCAGACAAGAGACACTGAGGGGCTGGAGCGTGTCCAGGGAAGGGAACGGAGCTGGGGAAGGGGCTGGAGCAGCAGGAGCAGCTGAGGGAGCTGGGGGGGCTCAGCCTGGAGAAAAGGAGGCTCAGGGGGGACCTTCTGGCTCTCTACAACTTTGGAACCAGGTGGAGCTCAGGCTCTGCTCCCAGGGAACAAGGGACAGGACAAGGGGAAACAGCCTCAAGTTGCACCAGGGAAGTTTTAGACTAGATAGTGGGGAAATTTCTTCCCTGAAAGGGCAGTTAGGCATTGGAACAGGCTGCCCAGGGCAGTGGTGGAGTTCCCATTCCTGGAGGGATTTAAAAGACACATGGATGTGGCACTTGAGGACATGGGTTAGTGGTGGCCTTGGCAGTGCTGGGGGAATGGTTGCACTTCATGATCTTAGAGGGCTTTTCCAACCAAAACAATTCTGTGAGTCTGTGAAATATCAAGTCCAACACCCCCAGCAGAAGGGTGAGTGAACCTGCTGCACCCTAAATCGATCCTTAAACAGGACTCCCTGGCTTTGGAACACAAGTGGCAGGGGCTTGCTGTGAATAGAAAAGCACATTTTCCTGCAAAGGCCACACTGGGCTTTCCCCAGGGAGTTCCAATCCTCTCTGGCTTGGCAAACCCCAGAGGAGCATGAGCCGCTTGTGCTCCCCTGGGTGTTGCGCAGAGAATGTGACACAATAAAAGACTGTCCAGAAAATATGAAGTTCTGTTCAAACACACAACCGCAAACCCAAATTACTGCCTTCAAAACCAAGGAAAAAGATGGGGTTTGTCCCTAGAATTCCCTCCAAGATAACACAATATTTTCCTCTGAACCTGTGGATCCTGCTGCAGCCCTCACTTGGAGGGGCATTGGCAGAGACCCCTCAGTGCAGGCCCATCCCTGGAGACCAGACCAGCTTCACCAGCCTTGTGCTCAGGACATATTTAGCAGATTTCTATCACATTATGTGTTTTTAACCAATTCATTTCACTACAATGGGATAAGAGGGGGAAAGCTGCACTTAAGCTGCAGAAGCAGGAGTGGTTAAAAATAAGAAAGAGAGATCAAAGGTCTGTCATTTTAAATTAATTAATTCAAGCTTTAACTATTAACATAAATTAAAAATTCAAACCACACGCAAGGATACACTTCTTTCCAAGTAATTTTGAAGAACCTCTAGTGCTGCAAGATAAGGTAATGGCACATTCCATTAACTTGCAGCATGCACAGTGGAGGTTAACCTCCACTTAATTAGAACTAATTGTAATTTTGTGGGAATAGGGCAAGAACACTTTAGGAGAGATCCTCTTGACATTGCACCTCACAGGGAGAGAACAGAGCTCTTTATGCTGCCTCTTCCCCTCTCCCTACACACACTTCATCCTCCTGCAGCCCCTGTGCAGACTGAGCTGGAAGAGCAGGGGCCTATCCCAGGGGACCACGGCCACTGAGGAAGGGGTGGCAATAGAAAGAAGAAGGTGGAGGATTACACTTCCATGGCAAGGAAGAAGGGAAGGGCACATGGACACCAAACACCAGAGTCACGGGAGAAAGGGTCACTGAGATCTGATGGACCAGATGTACATCAAGTAACACGCTATGACCATGCAAAGTAACACAGAGAAGCAGTGCTGGGCCCCGCTGGAGCTAGGCCACACGTGCAAGATGGGACAGATAGAGAGGAGCTGAGGTGGGAAGGCTCAGCCTTGGAGAGCCCTTCCAAGCAGCCTGTGGAGCGGGGTGAAATCCCAATGCCCTCCTCCCTCCCACCCGACCAGGCCCGGAGCCAAACCTGCATCCGCCGGCGCTCCCACGGCTCCAAGGGCAGCCAGGGCCCGTTCCAGTGTGACTCCGGAGCTCACTGCTGCCCCACCACACGGCTGCCTGGGCCCTCTTCAATCCCCACCATAGGAGCTTCACCGAGGACTCCTCACCCACCAAACCAGCCCTGGCCAGGAGCCAGCACCCAAGTTGGAGCCTGGGAAGGCTCCTGGTGCCTTCGTGCGCCGCCAGCTTTGCCATCAGCCATGCTCCAGCCTTCCCCCGCCAGCTCTGCCTCTTCCCAGCCTGGCCCAGCTCCCAGAATGGCTCTTGGTTTAACCTATGCAAAAAAACCCACACTAGGGGGTGGCCTCCAGCTCCATTAACTCAAATTCATGCAAACCAGAATTCAAAGAGAGTTAGACATCCACCCTAAAATAGTTTAAATTTGCCTAAACCAGTTTAAAGACTCCAATCCATCCTGCCCAGAGTGGAAGGATTTGCTGCACTTCCACCAGCTGGGCCAATGCCAACCCCAAAGACTGCCAGCCTAGCAAAGCAAGCATCTCAAGGAGCCGTGGGGACACCCAAACCTGCCTTCCCTGTGGGCTAACACCAGCCCTGATGCACCCACCTAAAATCATCCCCAAACGACCAGCACAACCAGTGTTCACAGGACACAGCTGAGGTTTCACTCACACCCCGTGGAGGGAGGGGAAGGACCAGATGTTGGAGAGCAGAGATCCCTCTCTGGTGATGGCTGTGTTAAACCTGCCCATGGCAGGGGTTGGAACAAGATGACCTGTAAGGACCCTTCCAACCCAAACCAGTCTGTGCTTCTATGAAACACAGGCCACCCAGTGTGGAGGACAGTTCAGGCACTGCACAGCAGGTTGTGCCAGCCTGGGGACAGTGCCCTGATCACACCAGATGGGCCCCCTTGCTTCTTAGGACCTTTAACCTGAACTTCTCCTCCCCACCAGCACTGCTAATGACACCTCCTGCCACACCAAGCCAAGTAAACCAGTGACTTCATCGCAGCTTCCTTCACCTAAATTGTCTCAGGAGACCCTTGTGCTGCTTTCCAGCAGGCGCAGGATCCTCCACACGCAGCTGCACAGTCCCCACTTCCTTCCTCTCCACAGACCTCTGCCTTGAGTCCACGCTCCAAGCCCAGCACAGTTTTAACCTCCACCTCTCCAGAACAAGCCAAACCACTGAGTGACCAGGAGCCCTCCCTGGGATCCTTCTCTCTGGTGCTTCCAGACACAGCAAGAAGCTTCCAGGGACTCTTCAGGGTTGGTGGGACTGGTGGAGACCAGAGCTGAGCAGTCCTGGGGAGAACAGGCAGGCAGGATCCCTCACCAGCCCAGGCTCGAACCCAAGGACAGGCAGCAGCGTCACTGCCACTCTCTGCCCCCAGCTCAGATACTTTCCAGAGCATCAGGGGAATATTTGCACCCAAATCCCCTTGTCCATCCCCCAAAAAACCTGGCATGTCATCAGCACACTGGGGTGGCAAAGCACAGAAGCTAGGGAGCGAAAAGACCTGCAAAAACCTGAAAATATTTTGGAAAGAGATGCTCTGAATCCTTCCTTACATTTTTCTGTGAGGCACAGCAAAAAGATATTTGAAGTCATTTTATTACAAGCTTTTTGAAGGACCAGCTTGCCCAGTTAGCTCCACTAGACAGAGACACACACTCCAGTGCCATCCCCAGCAAGCTGATGATATTTCTGAGGCTTCCTCTGGCCTTGGCCAGAGCTCAGCAAGTACAATTAAAGCAAATGCAGTTTAGAAACAATAGCCCTTTGGTTTCAGACTCATCTGGTGGCTTTTACCAGGCCTTAGTTCCCAGCCCTGAGCTAATCCTTCATTGAAAGCATCTCCATTGATTTTGAGGGACTTTGGCTCAGCACACGAATTTTAACATCCACCTGCCCCCTCACACAGGCCAGCTCTGCAGGACAAAACTGCTCCTCACACCATGCTTTTGTCCTCAAAACAATCCCCAAGTCTCAGCCAGGCTGCTCTTTCACAGAGCCAGACAATGGTTTTGGGTTGGAAGAGACCTTTAAGATGATCTCATTCCACCCCTTGCCATGGGCAGGGACACCTTCCACTAGCCCAGGTTGCTCCAAGCCCCATCCAATCTGGCCTTGGACACTTCCAGGGATCCAGGGGTAGCCACAGCTTCTCTGGGCAACCTGGACCAGGGCCTCCCCACCCTCACAGCCAACAATTCCTTCCCAATATCCCATCTAACCCTGCCCTCTGGCAGTGGGAAGCCATTCCCTGTGTCCTGTCCCTCCATCCCTTGTCTCAAGTCCCCCTCCAGCTCTCCTGGAGCCCCTTTAGGCACTGGAAGGGGCTCTAAGGTCTCCCCAGAGCCTTCTCTTTTCCAGGATTAACACCCCCAGCTTCCCCAGGACATGAGATGCTTCTTAAGAGTGGAAGGGGCACAGTTTCTATAAAGCCAATGCAAGATGGTCCAGAGACCACAGCATCACACATGGTGTTTGTTACTTCCTTTTTTTTTTTTTTTAATTTTTAGGTTTTATAAGCTTGAACAGCTCTATTTCCCCCTTAATTGGTGCAATTGTTTTTAACCCTGCTCCTGGAGCCACGTTGCCATGGCTACTCTGCAACAGCCTCAGCGAGCAAGGTGTATTTTTAGAATTGCCAAAATACACATCTCTAACAGAGCTTTTCTGGACAGAGCCCTCTTGTTCCACGACATGGGAATTAAGGGCATTCAATGGAATTAAAATGTGGGAAATTCAAACCCAGTTAGGGGAGAGGCCAATGGTGCAGCCAGTGCAGGGCTCAAGCCCCCACAGCCCAGGAGGCTGCCTGGAGGCAGGGCTGAGGCTACAGCCTCCCCAGGACATGGGGGGACAGCTGAGGTGACCAAGTGCTGCCATGGGATCTGTGGGACAGTGAGGAGCTGCTTGGAGCCCACGGGGCTGTGCCTCAGGATGGCCCATGAGCCAGCCAAGAGCTTAAGACTCAGGGCTGGGGGACAGATCAACACAGGTGACATTGTGGGGGCTGTCAACAGACCACCTGATCAGGGCAAAGTACTGCAGACATTCAGCAAATGGCAGAGGCCTCATGTCTGCAGATCCTGGTCCTCAGGGGATTTCAACAACCCAAACTGTGCTGGAAGAACACCACGGTGGGACTCCAGCCAGGAGGTTTTGGGCAGTACCAGGGACAGCTTCCTGGCACAGGAGAGAGGGGACAATGGGAAGAGACACTGCTGGGCCTAGTACTTACAAATGAGGAAGAACTGGTCAGGGGTGTGGTGGTGGTGGGCAGTCTTGGCTACAGTGCCCATGAGATGGGAGAGTCAGGATCTTGAGAAGGATGAACAGGGCCACAAGCCCACAGACCACAGACCTGGACTCCAGGAGAGCAAACACTGGCCTGTTCAGGCACCTGCTTGGAGGAATCCCACGGGATAAAGTCCTGGGAACAGCAGCAGTTCAGGATACCCCACTGATTGCCATGGATCATGTCCTGCAAGCCCAAGAACAATCCATCTCCACTTCCTGGAAACCAAGCTGTAGTGACAGGGACCTGTATGGATGGGCAAGGAGCTCGAGCTGAACTCAGAGCTTAAAGGGAAATACACAAAGGGTGGGAGCAAGGACAGGTGACCCAGGAGGAACATCAAGGCACCAAGTCTGTCCAAGAGGGTTGTGCTGCCACTTAAAAGTATCTTGACAGGCTGGAAAAAAGGACCATCAGGAATCTCAAAGTTCATCAAGGAGAAGCATCAAGTCTTTTTGTCTGCTGAGCTCCTTGAACTGACTCACCACAGGAGGAGAATGTGTGTGAAGGTATGGGAAGGAGCAGGAGGGCTGCCACAGGTGGCAGCTCAGCAGCCACAGCCTCAGTCAGTGTGTCAGGAGCTTTCACAATGCAGAGGAGCAGGTCCATGCTGCAGCCAAACCTCCAGAGCTGGATTTACAACCTACAGACGTGGCATCAGCTACACAAACTGTATTCAAATATTTCCTCCCCTCAGTTCTTGTTTAGGGAAGAGTCCATTGGAGCATCACCTCTCAAAGCCCTCACAGGTGGTGGGGGAGCACTGGTGGAGCAGCAGAGCCAGTGAGGCTCCAGTGTGCTCCCAACAAGTGCTCAAGGCCAGCCAGGCAGGCAAACCCTGAGGTGCTGAGATCACAGCCCTCAAACTGCCTCAGCTCCAACAGCCCTGGCACCCCTCCAAGAGAGAGTTGCTGCCCAAGTGCAGCTCCCTCAGCTTCAGGAGAAACACATCTGAACCAGGCCAGAAGGAAACACCAGGAAGGAAATGGAAAGTATAGCAAGGATTAACACTGTTTTAGCTAAAGTCAGGAAGCGGATTAAGGGGAAGGAGAGCTGGGGTCTCCAACACAGTCTCATCCTTTTGCAGGAGAGGACAATTTAAGTAGAAGCTGCTGAGCTGTGGCTCTGTGAGCCTGACCCAGGTTCCTGTGAGGATCCATCCAGGAGAACAGGGGGCACAATGAAAAGGAGGCCACAGTGCCAGCAAGAACCATTCCCTGCACCAACTTCAGAGGGCTGCAGCTGTGCTGTTCCTGCCCCACAGTCCCAGGGAGCTGCCAGGCAGATGCTGGAGAACCACTCACCTCCAGCATGGGTGGGATAGTTGAGCTCAGCCTGGCTTTTGGTCAGAAGCTACACTCTCTCTCTGTTTACAGGTACAGATCTAGTGAGAGAGACCAAGGGCATCCTGTGATCTCATAGCCCACCCTGGCTCCCCTGAGCGAGGCCCAGAAGGTGCCTGCTGCTTTTCTCTTGCTGGACAGCAGCTGCATATGCAGAGGGCACATGCATGACCATCACATCTGTAAGGAGAAGCATGGCTTGCCGACAAGCATTCCTCCTGAACCAGGGCACCACCAGAGCAGTGGCTCTCAGCACGCTGCCCATCCAGCCTGGTGGCCATAGGTTGCCTTCTCAGGAACACACCACTGACATCAGAAAAAAAAATTAAAAACAAAAATAAAACTAAAATTAAAAATAAAAATAAAGAGAGGTGCAGATACCCAGGAGTGCATCCTTTGGTTTAGAGAGCAGCTGTATTTGAGAGCCCCTGGGGCCTTGACAATTTACATAGGAAGGAAGAGTTCAGAGAGTCACTTAGATGCCTCAAGTCAAATAAGATCATAAACATGAAGACAAGCAGCAGAGTCCAAAGATGTTCCTGCTGTTAATGCCTCTCTGAACACCCCTCTGTACAGTTCTTTCCAGAGGAGTCCAGTGCTATGGGCCATGACTGTTCCTGACTGAAGCTGGACTCTGGCAGCATCACTCCAGGGGCACTGGAAAGATGCCCTCCCAAAAATCATCTGCATAATTCCTTTCAGAGTCAGAGCAGTCTGCCAGCAGCTCTAGTCATGCTGTCCCATCCCTTTCACAAGGACATGAGTAATTATTGAGCACTCTAGCTACTAAAACTGATTAGAGCAAAACAAACTAATTTGGTTCCAAGGCAGTGATCCGACCTCGTTAACGAGGGGAGTAACGCACTAAGAATATTTTTCTCTTACACAGTGATGTCTTTCATTAGCGCTCAAGCTGTTTTGTAAAGGAGCTTAGTACATTCCTATAAACTCATTCGCATAGGAGGAAATCCAAGCCAACACCCGCATATCCAGGGGCTGTTCTCTGGGAAGCAATCTGGATGGAGATCACGGAGAAACATCACCCCGCAGCCGGGAACAATAGCCCGAGGTGCCGCTGCCGGTGTGGGGAGCAGCCTTGGCAGCAGCGTTCCTTCCCTTCCCGTGCCTCTTCAAAGCAAGCACCAGGGCAAGCAGGTACATCCCAGCCAAGGCAGATCCCTGCCTGACCTGCACAGCAGGTTTCCTCCTCCTCTATCACAAACCCGTGGCTCCTCTCTTCTTTTTGAATGAAGAGAAGAACGTCGGCCATCCAGACTCACTGCAAGGACTCACAGAGATCTGACACACTTCACACCACAGCTATTAACCTTAAGAAACGCCCTGTTGAGCTGAACTGAGCAGCAGCTCCCTAAAGCTCTCTCACACCTCCCATCTTCCGAGGCACCAGCCACTAAATGGAGCTACCAGTCCCACCTCCTACAGCAGGCACCAGCACACTGACAAGGATCCTTCCCATTTCCTTCCATGAAGGGCCACCTCTCCAGATGATGTTTTCCCCTTTGCCTCTGGGGAGGATTAGTGTGCTTACAGACACCCCAGGGACTCCTAAACGTGGGTACAGCCGCGTTAGCTCAGCATGTACCAGTTTCAGAGACTGGGGAACGAGCTGCCCCAGCAAGGGTGGCTTTTCTCATGCTCAAGAAGGAGAAGATCGAGTCTGTCAGATTTTAGGGACAGAGGGAAGACCCCCTGACTGACACCCTAAGGGCTGGATCCTCTTGCTCAGGAGGGAGAAGGGTTAGGTTGCCAGCGGGCAGCAGCAGGCAATGGGAAGCCAGCTGTGGCACAGGGAGGGTTTAAAGACTCCTCACTCAGCATCACCTGCAGTCAGGCCCTGATTTAACCCACCGGTACCATCGAGTCACCTCCTCCAGGGGCTGCGCTCCACCACCTCTGGCACAGTCACAACACAGCTCCCATTCCAAGGCCAAGCCGAAGTTCTCCATACACTTGCAACAGCAGGAACAAAAGACCTCAAGGTATTGCCTCCACATAACAGCCCCATCCCCCAGCCTGCCCTTGCCCCTGCCCTGCAGCCAAAAACCTCCAAGCACTTGCTAATCGCTAATTAACAAGGTCTTACAGCTCTGCTCTTGAGCGGGCCTGGGAAATCACTTCTCTCCATCTCACATAAGGAAAAACCTACACAAAAGGAGGAGGTGATTCTGTTTGTGGTTTCCAGAGGCATTCTGGAGCTCAGCAGACCAACACACATGGCCTTGCAGGGCTGCTCTAGGAGGGCAGGCTGCCTTCATCTGCTGTGAGATGATGGAGGGTTTTGTGTGCATGCCCCTTGCAGTCCCAAGCCAAGGCTCATACGCAGGTTAAATGAATTTAAGGAAAGGATTCGTCCAGTTTCCCCTCTGCACTCTGTTAGAAAGGGATGTTTTTGCAGCAAAGTAGCAAAGAGATCCAATCTAAGAAGCTCAAGAATGGCCAGAGGGCAACTCACTCTTCCCATTTAACCGGCACAGCAATATATGGCAGAGGGGAACTTCCAAGTGAAAGAAGCATCCCAGACACTTCTGGGCTCTGCTATCCCTGTGACACATTCTTAGCACTAAAAGCAGGACAGGCAGCTGCCCTGCCCGACTCTCACCACTGGCAGGCTCCGGTGTGTGGGCAGCCCTCAGCGTCACTCCAGCTGCTCCGAGAGGCAGTCACCCTGTGCCACAGCCGAGTCTGCTGAGATGTCCCTGTAAATAAACACAGACCGAGGACTGGGTGTCACACTGGTTACACATCCCCAAAATCAGGCTGGGTACTGGCACCACAGTGACTTGCAGACACACACAGAGTTCATCCAGATGCTCTGTAACCCACGACAGCTGTGGGGGAAACAGGGACAACTCCTTAGCACAAGGCAGGTTGCTGCCTTTCTTTTGGGAGGGGGCTTTTTAATGCTAACCCCAAAGCACACAGAACAGGGCCAGCACAGACACTGCATCCCCAGGAAGCTAAAGGAACAGCAGGGGAAGTGATGACAGCTGCCTCACTGCACAGAGCATCACTGGAGCTGTCAGCACTGTTCACACAGCAGGACCAGACCCCAGTTGCTGCTGCCACTGGGAACAGCATCAGAGGAGCCCTGCAGGCCAAGGGGCTCAGGACCAAGCAGTGCTCAGCCTCCCTCATTTTAGCATTTCTTTTTTTCCCCTCAATCTGCTTTTCAATCACTGAAATCCTTCTATAAGTCTGGAAACCCTTGTGCCTTGGTGTCTCTCCAGGAGCTTCACAGCCATCAAAAGAAAACAATTCTACTAAATCCTCCCCATTCCCCTTTTCAACTCTGCTGTCATGCAGACACAGACTCTGAGGCAGAGGAGCTCAGCCCGGGACTCAAGTCTTGTTTCACACTACATTTGGTCTGCCAGACATCCAAAAAAAGATCACATCAGTCATTCTGCTTCAGAGCTGGCTTCTCAGCATGGAAAATTACATTTCCTACATGTAGCTAATGCATGAAAAGCTTTGAAAGGTCAAAAAATGAAGCCATCAATTTATCACAAAAAGTAACTTCCTATTAAAGCTTCTGAAAGCTTGGGCTCTCCAGTGCAAACACTCCACCTAGAGCCGACTGTGCCAGCCCTGCTTGTCCAGGGCTGCAAGTGCCAGGGGGTGATTGGGGTGATTTGGCATCTCCACTGCAGTCTGATCAGGCTGTGCCAACATCTGGTACCACCAAACATCAGCCATTGCTCCCATTGCCCCAAGCAGATCCTCAGTGGTACAATCCTCCCCTGCTTGTGCAGAGGGTCTTGGTACAGAGACCAAAAAAAGGGGACTTGTGTTCTGCCTTTCCTATGGGCACCATCCTGGAGCGAGGTCACCCCTAAGGTGATCTCAGCCAGCCACATCCTGCCCCTTGTCCTCAGGGACAGCACTTGGCTGAGCAAAGCATGGCTTGGATGGGAGCAGTGAGGGAGTCAGAGGGCCCCAGCCCACAGGTCCCTCTCCCACCCTGCCCAGCAGCTGAAGGCAGAGACCATGGTAACTGCTTCCACCTGAGCAGCAGCATCCAGCCCAACCTGGGACTCTGCCAGGACAGTTCAGTGACACTGAAATGGCACTGCTGTCCCCCAGCTCTGTGCCCATCCTCAGTCTATGTGGCCCTTCTATATACCTTTTTGCATGCCCAAAAAACAAAGCAGTGCCAACCAAGGCAGGATTTGGCCCATATGCTCTCATTCTGACCCAGTGAGACCCAGGTAAGTGTCTCACAGGTAAGTTGGAGGATCCTGCAGCATTTGCTGAGCAGACAGGCACAGGGACGCAGGAATGCAGCAACAGGGTCAGGGGGCTGCAGGAGTTGGCTCCTTTCCTGCTTTAGGGCTGCAGCAAACAGGCTCATTTCACATGGCCTTAGCAGGACATAGCATCCCTACCCTGCCACAGCTCACCACAAAGATGTCATCTGACATCTCAACCTTAAAGCTGGGAAAAGCTTGAAGCAAGTGGGAAGGGAAGGGCCAGCCCAGCCTGGAGAGGATGCTGGCTGCAAGGAGGAGAAACTCCTCCCCAGGCTGAGCACAGCCCCGGGCTGGAGAAGCTGCCAACACACATTTCTCCTTGTGGGATGGACACAAGCCCCACAAGTGGCAGCTGCAGCTGTGCCCCCAGAGCAGCCAGGCCCTGCCAGCGGTGCCCCAAAGGGTGTCCCCATGTCCTGGCCAGCTCCCTCTGCCCAGAGCCAGGACAGCCCAGGGCTCTCGGTTACACTTTGGCTCAGCTCCCTGCCACAAGCGACATTCCCTGCAGTTCTGCTTCCAGGGCTGCCCGGGATTCCCCAGCCACGCTGCTGCTGGCTCCAGACACTGCCTGTGCCCCAGCCCTGCACTGCTCCCTGCCATTCCCAATGCCAAGCATACTGCACGTGGAGGGCAGGGACAGGAATTAGTGTGGTTGAGCTCTGTGCAAATGATTTGCCCTCTTCAAAAATTAAATCCTTAAAGCCAACAAGAGTGTTTGCTCTCAAGTTATAACTCGATGGAGGTAAAGGGCTGAGGATTGACAAAGCTGTTGCCTCACTGGGAAGAACATCTGACCCCTTTCTGATCACTCTTCTAATCACAGAGTCTTCTGAGTTGGAAGTGACCCACAAGGATCAAGTCCAGCTCTTCAGTGAATGGCAAGGAGGGTGGGATTGAATCCACAGCCTTGGCATTATTAGCACCAGGCTCCAACCGGTGGAGCCAATCTCAGGGTTTAATCATCCTGTAGGAACACACAATACATTGCTCCCAAGTTCTCTCCCAGATGAACACCCCAGGCTCCCCATGAACATCACAGTAGCTGACACTGGAGAAAGCTGTGATAGCTCCTGGCACTACACAAGGATGGAGATGCCTCATCCCAAAGGAAGCTGTTCTCCAGGAAGAGGTACTAAGGTGACATCACTTTCCCTGCAGGGGCTCTGGCTCTTCTGCAGCACCAGAGCAACCTCACTAAAAGTACTTCTCTACATCCAGGGAAGACCCTCCAAGACTGACACAGCTCCAGGGAGCAAATAGGAATAGACTGTACGTTCCCTAGGGCTGGGAAGCATATCAACAATTGTTATTGGATTTTTGCCAAGTGGATTTTTGCTTAGCAGAAGGAGAGCAGGAAGATCTCAATTCACCCAATGAATCAATCCAACTATTATCAGAAATATCTTTTCATAACTTTAGATAACACGAGTCACTTTAAAAAAGATATATCAATGAAGCCCACCTCTAGTGAGGTGAAAGCTGCAAAAGCCAACTTTCAGATCCCCAGGGACAGGCAGGGATAGGAAATTTCCCACCTAACAGCACTACCTTTCAGGGAAGAAAAGCAGCTACTCAGCAATTTCTGAACTCCTCAAAATGCAGGACGACTTCCAGACACCACAGGGGAGTTTCTCATTGCCACAATAAAATTAATTCAGGCAAGTAAAGCAGAACAGCCACACCCAAGAGGATGAGACCACCAGGGGAAGCCCGGGCTTAAGATGAACAAAGGAAATTTCCTTGGTTTTAATTCTTTTTAGGGTTACTGTTTGACAGGGAAAATGTGTCCAATAAAGAAGGGAGACAAATAGCCCCCTCCCTATTTTACTGCTGGAATTGTCAGTTGAGAGCAAGAAAAAGTACCCGTAGGGGGAAGATAACAAGCAGAAGAGAGTTCCTGCTCACCACAGTGCATCATCCCCTTCTGAAGGGGAACACCCAGCGAAGCTGAGCGTGACAGACACTGGTCCTGCACCTGCACATTTTCCAGTGGTGCAACCACATGTGGCCAACCCAAGGAGCAGCTCCAGGTTGCTCTCATCCCCACGTTGAAGCATCCTGCTGGCTCCAGGCCTAAGGAATCAACGTCCAGCACTCACCTCATCAGTGCTCTTTTCTACAAAATACACATAATGTTGTTCATATTCAAGAACAAGCTGTTCAGGGACCACATCTGCACATCCTATATTCTCAGGGGAGGATTTCTGCCAGTTTGGCTGGCCGAACTTCAATGCTACCTGTATGAGAAATCCCCCTGTCCCCCCATTCTCAGACAAACCTGAGGAAATCCAGCTTTCACCAACAGAGAAGGAAGATCAGAGGTGCTCCACACCGTGACAATCCATGGCAGCAGGAGCCAGGACACCAGCCAGCAGGCTGGGAACAAACAGCCCGCGGCTGCACTGCCAACTCCCTGGAGCTCACATTTTCTACGGAAATCTCGAAACTAAAGAAAAAGAAGCCCCAGCGATGGAATGAACCTGCCAGATGAGGAAGCCTCCGGGCACACAGCAAGGACCGGGATTACTGCGGGACACGCTGTTCAAAAGAGCAAATCTCCTCCGGAACCAACGCAACAAGAGAGACAACAAATCGCCCTTAAAGTGAAAACCTGCTGAGGAAAAAGGCGCGGGCGGCACCGCAGCGCCCGCCCCTCCCGCGCCCCGGGGCAGCATCGCAGGGCAGCCGCTATTCACGCGAAAGGACCGAAATCAAACGGCAAAACAGCATTGCAAGAGCATGAAGTAATCCCACCCCTGCAGTTCGTGTTTTCCTACCCAATTAGCTACTCCAAGTGTAAAGGGAAAAAGGCAAGGGAAAAGAAAAAAAAAAAAAAGTTAAAACGTGCTGCAAAGTCAAGAGATGTTTTGCAACTCCCGGGCTTCCGCGGCAGAGCCCTGCGCTCCCGACGGCCACGGAGGAAGGGGAGGAAGAGGGAGAAGGGGGTAGAAGCCTCTCACTTGCTCCGCCGTCCCTCGGTCCCGGTGCCGCCCAGGGAAGCGCTCCGGCCGGGGCCCGGGGCAGGAAACGGGCGCTGGGGACGGAGGGGCGGCCCCGGGAGCCACCCCCGCCCTCCGCACGGCCCGCCCCGCCCCGGGATGCTCGGCCGGGACCGGCCCGCTCGGCCCGGAGCTCGGTCCCGCCGCCCCGGGGAGGGCTCTGGGATGCGATGGGAGCCGGTGCGTGTCCGCAGGCCCGGCCGGGGGTTCCTACCCGGAGCGGCGGCAGCGGCGCTTACCGTGGCTCGGCCGGGTCGGGAGCTCGCTGCTCCGTTGCGGTTTGTTCCCGAGTTTAACAAAACCGGTTTGAAATCGCTGTGCAAAGCGTCGGGAGCAGCAAAGCCCGCCGAGTCCGCCGGAGGGCAAGGGGAGCTCTTGGAGCACCGGCAGCTACACCGGAGCCCCGAGCCACCCTCGAGGCCCCGCGGGTGCGGGCAGGGCAGGGTGACAGACCCCGCGCCCCACACACAGCCCACGAGCAGGGTGACAGCCTCCCCCGGGCACGGGCAGGGTGACAGCCCCACGCACTCCACCCGCTGGAAATCGTCCTGCTGCTTTTTTCAGTTCTTATGTGGTTACGGTTCTAACCTCAGAGTCTGATGGAATCTGCTAGAGCAGGATGGCTGGAGAAAGTGAAACGCTGTCCCAAGCCAGATGCTCATTTTAGGTCATGCGAACCCACCGTGCTGGTGAACAGAGACAGGATGCTGCAGGCAGCACACGTGCTGCTTCACAGGCTCCGATTTGGGGTCTGAAGTGCATCAAAGCAATGTGCCAGACCCAGAGCTTTGATGGCTTGGGGATCCCTGCTCTCCTAAGAGAAACCAGAGAACCGAGGAGCCACGGCGCTTTGCCATCATTACAAACTCCTCTTTGAGGGCTCTGCTCTTCCCTGTGTTCCCTCCATCCCTGCTGATCATTTCTCTTCCCCTCCACCGTTTGCCCTGCTATCCACTGGTGATGCAGCTGGAGCTGGTAATGCTTCCCAGCTGGAGCCCCCAGCCCCTCTGCACCCCTCTGCCTGCTGTCTGGGGCACCTGCAGACACAAACCCACCTCAGCCCCTCGTGCTGTTCACATGCACTGCGGCACAGGCAGGGCACACAGCTCTGATGGGTTTGGGTGAGTGCCTTTGGGCACCTCTGTGCGCTGTGGCTGCACATCCCTGTGTGCCAGTGCCATGTGGATCAGACCTCTGCCACCACTGCATCCCTGCAGCTCAGTGCTGAACAACAGCGAGTTGCAACTTGTTCTCAGTTCCTGCTGTGTTGCCCCAGACCAGTCTATGGCAATGCAGATGGAAGCAGGGTCAGGCCCTCTCCATGCAGCCCCCTCAGCCAGCCCAAAAACTAGCTTTGTCCAGTCATTAGGGCTAGATGGGGTTTTCTCAGCAGTTCTCAGCTGATGGGCACTGCAGGGTAGGCTGGGAACCAGGGGAAGGTATGGACACAGTGCCTCCCTGGACAAAACAACAGGGTGTTAAGTTTGGGACATACTATATACATATATAGTTATACATATATAACTATATAACATACTGTTAAATTCAGGCACTGAACAGCTCGAATTTGCCACATTCTTCCCATTGGTATTTTGTGCACATCCCTCTGCCATGCTGCAGGGCCGTGGAGCATTTAATTCCAGGGAAAAAATTCTAAGAACACTCAACCAGTGATGACGTGTATCAGCAGCCTGTGCTGCCAGCCCAGGGTTTATCTGACTGCCTCTCATCAGCAATGCCCCTGACATGAGGCTTTGCCTGGTGATTTGGAGGTTAAGGCTTCTGGGATTTACCAGTGGAGATAAATGAGCTGATGGACAGCCCAAGGAGCATCCATGAAACCCTGTGTTAGCATTAATCTTTGGGCTGGGAATAGCAGGGCCTCATCTGTCTGTCGCCAAAACTGCATCATTCTCACACTTCATATTTGGCAAAACACGAACACACAAAGTAAACCATGTGATTTAGTTGGGGGAAAATATACAAGGAAAGAGACACTGCAGGGAAACTGTCTGCTGAGAACAGCAAATGCATTTTTCTTTGTATGATTAAACAGAAAAAAACTCATGATAAGCCCACATCTGGCAGAGGACCTGCAGTATGAGCTGAGCTCCCAAGCCAAAACGCTCGAGGCGTGCTCTGGGTAAGGAAGGGAAAACACTTTCCCCTCTCAGTTGAGAGCAGCCTTCATGCAGAACATCAGCTCCAAGAGAGGGCTTGGGGGTTGGAAATGGCTCCTCACTCAAGCTGAGCAGCTTCTCTGGAGAGACTGAGCCTGAGCCCTCAAACTGCACAGAGGGCAGGTCCTGACCCACATGGTGCTCTGCAGTCAATAGTCACTGGGTGCGGATGGAATTGGGGCTGAAAGGCTTTGCTGGGTGCATTTCACAGCCCTTGGGATGTGCTGCTGTCCACTTGGAGCAGAGCAAACTGCGGGGGCTGCCCCTCTGGCCTGACTCTACCCCAGGCTCTCCTGATGCTGCACAGCCGCTCTGGGGAGGAGCCCAGGAGGGGAATGGTAGCAGGGCACGGCTGCCCAGCCTGGATGTCCAAAATCTGTGTGTCCTGAAAGCCAGGCAATGCAGAGGCCTCAGGACAAGTGGAAGGAAGGCAGGAATGCTGATGGGCTTTTTGGCTTAATTGATTTCATATTGCATCAAATATTGCTATTCAATAGGAACACAGAGATGCTCCAAGGGCTGGAGCCCCTCTGCTCTGGAGACAAGCTGGGAGAACTGGAGGTGAGAAGGCTCTGGGGAGACCTGAGAGCCCCTTCCAGGGTCTAAAGGGGCTCCAAGAGAGCTGGAGAGGGACTTGGGACAAGGGATGTGGGGACAGGACAAGGGGGAATGGCTTCCCACTGCCAGAGGGGAGGGTTAGATGGGATATTGGGAAGGAATTCTTCCCCGTGAGGGTGGGCAGGCCCTGGCACAGGTTGCCCAGAGAAGCTGTGGCTGCCCCATCCCTGGAAGTGTCCAAGGCCAGGTTGGACGGGGCTTGGATTCACCTGGTCTTGTGGAAGGTTTCCCTGCCCATTGCAGGGGAGTTGGACTAGATGGTCTTTGACGTTCCTTCCAACCCAAACCATTCTGTGATTCTGTGATTGACCACTCTGCCTTAGCAGGGAGCAAAGGCTGCTGCAAGGACATGTCGTGGTGCCATGAGCATCCTTCTCCCTGCAGGGACTGTGACCCTGCAGATGCTGCCCTGCCACTGACCCCAGTCTGGCCAGTCATGGCCAACCCCTACGACATGTCCATGGAGGCTGGGGGGGCAGAAAGTCAGACCCCAGCCAGTGAGGGTTAACATGACTGTATTTGACCACAGATCAGATCTGACTGGGCTATGGATGGAGCCCAGCCAGGGGTCAGGTGAGTGGGTCCTCCCTGGAGCAGCAAGCAGGTCTGCAGTCAGGGACTCTCCTGTTGGGTTGAGGTGCTGCCCCAGGGAAGTCCATGAGGCTGAGAATCCTCACCCCACTGGGCGAGGGATTGCTCATTCTGGCTTACCCTTCGAAACCTCAAGAATTCTGAAATCAGTCAGGTAGCACCAATTCCGTTGGACACCACAAATCTGTATTCAAAAGTTGATGAAGCTTAATTGGTTTAATAAATTCAGTTAATCTGGTTTAACTGGTGTATAAAATAAATCTCATTTGAATACATTATTTGTCTCAATTTCGTAAGTCTCCATGACACTCCACCATCACACTATTCCTATTTTAGATCACTTCTCCAGACAGTTGGACAAAGTGGCTCTTAACCTCCCTCCAGGCAGCTCTAAATCTGCCGTGGAACAGTGGGTTACCAGAAAAATTAGCTATAATTAACACTGAAAGTCTCTTCCTTTCTAGACCTCTATAAGCTTATGAAGAGCAACGATTCTGTGATGGCAGGGCAGCCTCATGGACAAGTCTTCTGGAAGGTGTTGCTTTTTCAGGATCAAGACACCAGCTCTGCTTTAAAGCACTGGTCTGTGTGATGAGCTTGGCCAACAACACTGACATCAACTCTGACACTGTGCACCCCCAAATCCTGCCTGGCAGTTCAGCTCCAAGAAACCTGGTGCATGTGCACTCCTGCTCATCGTGCTTCAAATACAGGTACTATTAAACCCAGCCTGGAGTTGCAGATGAGACAATGACAAATCATCCCTTTTGATAGATCTACTTCATTTCTGGGGCAGCTGCTGGGCCTTACCTTCTGCTCATCAGTGGCTACAGCCTCCCTACAAGGCCTCCTTCTGAAAAACTATGTTGATGTGTCTATAAAACATAAACCATGTTTATGTTTATGCTGTCTGTGGTTTGAGACCCAGCCACAAAACCTCGTCTAACTCCCCTCTTACTTTGCAGGCTTCCATGTCCAGGACTTCATGCACAGCTAATGAGCTGGGTTTATAATGAAGGCAGCTCCTAATGAGCTGACACAAGATGCAGCAATGGATGGTACTTGCTTTGAGAAGCACTGATCAAAGCCCTGTGCTTTCTGCTTGGAGAGTGTAATTAACAATTTCTGAAAAATCAAGTTCAGGTTGATTAAAAATGCCATCTGACAGCTCAAGAGTGTTGTCTCATAATCTGCAGCACAGACTTGGGATAAACTCAACACTCCTCCTTCCCAAGCAGGAGAAGGGCTTTTTTTTCATTTCCCAGCAGCCTGCAACCTGTTGCCCAACCAAGCCTGGCACATGGTTTTGCAGGGGGATGGATCTGCCCCAGGAGGGCTTTCAGGGCTATGGGACCATCCCTCCACATTTGAAGTTCTCATGCTGGCCTTGCCCCCACTCCCAGAGAAGTCTGGCACATCTGGTGCATCCCCACATCTGGTGGGGATGGAGGGGTCTGATGCCAATAGCAGCAAAGTGCAGAGTCCTTGTAGTGGTTTGGGAGATTCCTGCCTCAGAGATGACGGAATGAGAGCTGTGGAATCTTCGTCAGTCTTGAATACAACCAAGTCCAGGCAGTTCTTTGGTCCTGATAATCTGTACTTCTTGCCAGGCCACAAACTCTCGGGCTGTGTCCAAGCTACTTGATCCCTGGGTTCACTTATGCATCTCCTCAACATGCAGGCGCTTAATCCTCCCTTTCTGGATTCCCACTTTACCTTGAGATCCTTCTGCTTAACTCTTCAGCCATGTGAGGTCTAGAACACACAAACTGACTCATTTGACCCCAAACCCAGCCACAGCCTGTGCAGTGAGCTTCCAACACAACACTCACACCTCCCATGCCTGGCAGGGGAGGGCACCACGGGAGAAAATCACAGGCACCCAAAAGCAACACTCCATGCATCCGTTCTTCTGCCTCAGGAAAAGAACTACGGCTTTGGGACAGTTCCCTCTTGCCTTCAGCTCCTGCTAAAGCTGAATTCACCTGGCACAGAGAAAATTTTTTATTCCCAGTTTCTAATACCTCTCATCAGTCTTTTTCCAGGTGGCTCACTGTCAGGGGAACATCTCCCAGACCACATCACTACAGTCACAATCAGCCCCTTATCTGCAGCTTTTGAATTTCAATGGAGGTCAGAGCCACTAAATGACCCCCTGTTGTAAGGTCAGAACTACTCTGTCGCCTCAACTTCAAGAGAAAACTGAAAACAAAGGGGGTAAAACACATTCCTGGAATCTGATCTACTGAGTGGCATCTCTGCCCTTGGCAGAGGATTGGAACAAGATGATCTTTACAGTCTCTTCAAACGAAAACAGTTCTGTGATTCCCTGACAAAGTACAGGTGGATGTACTGGGAGCAGCAGGGTCTTGGAGACCATCTCAGTCACCCCATCAGCAGCTCTGCACTGATGCCTGTGCTCTCCTCACAGGAGCTGAACCAGACCTTCCTCATTCAGGCCAAGGCTGGGTTCAGCCCTTATAAAGACAAATACGCATTTCACAGGGAACTCACCTGTGTTTTCACAGCCAGGTGTGATACAGATCCAGTGCTGCCCACTGGAATGATGTTTCTGATTTAATATGATGGAAACAAGAGTTGTTAAAAGTTGCTATGATCTTCCAGAGTGTTGGGCATGACCAAACTGCCTGGGGAAATTAGGGTGCTGTGGAAGACAGTCTCCATGGCTGGCCCGTCTTAAAAAAGCTGACTCGTAAAAGCCATAGCTGCTGATTTCAAGACAGCACCTCTGATGGCTCTTAATCAGTCCTTGCTCCAAAGCACAGAGGAGAACTGAAGCAACTTTTTCATGTGCAGGCTGATAGAGCAGGCCTCCATGGAACCAATAACCACCCAATTTCTGTCTCTCCATGTACTCAGTGGAGATGCTATAGGAGTGTGGAGCTGCTCAAGACATGAAGAACTCCTGCTTTGGGCAGATGACATGGTATGGAAACAACAACCCTTCCAAGATGTTCCAGGTTCCCACCACTAATTTTTTTTTTCCAGAGATGAGGCATTAAAATGATGATACAAGAAAGGAATTTTTATTTCTGTAACATCAGAAAGAGCAGATAGGAACTTTTCTGAAAAAATCTGAGCTGGAACTCTGATAGTGCTGACCTTCCTCACAAGGCTGAGAAGTGGAAGGTCATTTAGCACAAATCTCACTAGTGAATACAAGGATGAGCTCTGAGCAGATGTGTGAGCGAGACACTGAGTGTGAGACATGAGGAGGAATCCAAAGTCCTTCCAGAGATGACATGCACGTGTCTGCACATCCACACTGCTATATATGAAAGATTCTTGCTCCCTTTCAGCTGAATGCCCCCAGAGGGATGCAAAATGGACAGCTGAATTTGTAAGTGAACTTCAAGTGCCTTGAAAAACTCCGACTTACGTCTTAAATCAAGTTCAGGAGTAATGAAAAGGAGATTTTCAGCGCATAGAGACCTGCAGTAATTTTTGAATTCCTGAAGAGGAAGATGAAACTGAATAAAGGAAAACAACAAGCTCAATTCTGAGCTTGATTGCTGCCCACAGGGAGCAGGATGGAGCTCATCAAATGCTCTTACCTCTGCAATAGATGATGTGATGGCCTGGAGCTGAAAGGTCTTGTCTGAGACCAGCAGATGAAGATGACATTAATCTGAATTGATTAATCAAATCTTAATCTGGCAGTGATGTCTGCAGAAATTTAGATCCCTTCCTCCTCCTGATGCAGTCTTTTCCATCATCAGCTTTCACATATAGTCTGACTTAATCAGTTTTGTGCAGAAGACTTTAAGACACAGTGTCAACCTCTTCAGTAAAATCTAAATATATTACTACAACCTCTTCTAGCTTCAGTCACCACACCCCAGACTCAGAGCTGGCATCTCCCTTCTCCTCTGGCTTCTAGTTATTAGCTACACAGGGAAAATAATTAAGGAGCAGTGAGGAAAAGCAATTAATAAAGGCATGGCTTATTGTCAGAGCCAGGTGGATTCCGACTCTGTATCTCTGTTTACATGGATACAGGAGTATCCAGAGGTTTTCCTTTCTCAGTCTATGCTCCAATTCAGTCAGCACTGAAGCAGATTTATTTGTACAGTTACTGCCAGCTCTCTCCTCTTTTGCACCTTGCACCACATTTTTTTCCAAACTTTTGAACTTTCACCCATTTTAATCTTCTGTACCGCAGGAGAATGGACTGTGAACAATCACACCAGGCCCTGCTCACCACAGCACAGGCATCACCTCCCTCAGCAGGCAGCTCAGTGCCTGGGCATTAACCAAAAAGGGCTCCTGCAGCAGCTCCCAGCTTGCCCAGTTGCTGGCTGTGGGCAGAGAAGGCTGTGGGGCCATGGTGAGATGCCCCCGGAGCTGGCAGGGGCAGTGGGATGTCTGGAGAGCCCACCTGTGCTCTCCTCCATCCCCTGTCCAGACACTGGGCAAACATCTACTGCAAAACAACCCTCACTGTGCTGGCCCAAAACACACTGAGGAGGGAAATGTAGGTCCTGTCAATGTTAAAGGCTTGGTGTTCTTTTCTTCAGGTGGAAAACAGGCATTTGGGAATAGACCTAAATGTGCTTGAGTGGAAGCTGTGCCTCTCTGAGCTACGGACATCCCTTGTTTGAACCTTCTCCAAGGAGCAGCCAACACCATTTTAGCTGTTATCCAGGAATATTATAGTGTAAGACAGAAAATAAGTTTGCTCCTCTCCATCCTCCACAGGGCTGCAGTTCAGAGTCAGCCTGAGTGTGAGCTCGCTGCTGTTGGAGACTCATGGTCATATCCCAAGTGAGTCACTGGCGTGGCCAATGTTCCCACCACCCCCAGCCTTTGTGTTCCCTTCCAGAATTCATGAACACATGAACACCACCATGGGCCAGAGGCTGCTGGCTGTGTACTCTGTGAGGGACAGGGAATTCAGGGTCACAAGTGTGATTACACCAAGCCCTGTCTCTACCCACAGTGAACAGCAGAAGCACGGGGTACCAGACACTACACAGTGTTATTTCCCTGGCAAACTGTGGACAAGAGACCTCCTTCCCCACAGCTCAGATCTTTGCATTTCATTCCTGCTGGTGTTTTTCCCCCGTGAGTTGGGCTGATAGCTTCTAAAAAAGAAGCACTTTTAACCCTTGTAATCTTTGGTATCCGCAGCCTCCAGCGGATGAGCCCAGAGTTCAACCCTCATCCCCAGGAGCTGCACTTCCCAGGGAATTAACTGCTGCTGTGCAAACACTCAGAGCATCAAGAGATTGTGCAAATCTCACAGCCATGCTTGCCAGCAGGATTGGTTAAGGCAGGAGAGGCTCTGGTCAATGGGTGGGTGCTCTTTGCCCCACAGGTCTCCTCTTTTTCCCAACATTCTGTCCTGTGAGAAGGTCAGGGCAGGGGTGGGGGGTGGGGAGGAGAAGGAAGGATCCCTCAGGTTTCCATTTGGCTGCATTTTCCCAGACTGTAAATCAGGTAGTGAGAAGCCTCCAGGGCAAAACAGCCCCATAAATACCTTAGTGTTATGGGGGCTTTCCACAAACAACTGGGCAAGGGCCTTCCCCTGTCCCACACCTCCGAGGGCATGGCTTTCATTTGGTGTGAACCAAGACTTCAGGCCAGGATCAGGATTTCGAAGATGTGCTAATGTGATGATCCTTAACACTTTCATTCCTTGGCCGTGGGATTAATCCACAGCTTGCCCTGTGGTTTATAAACTCCTGGCCTGGTTTTATGGGGACCTGCATGTGTTAAATGCATCATTTTCTACCAGGACATGGGAGGAAAGACCCTGTTGTTACTGCAGCACATCAAACAAACCACTGGCAGAGTAACACAGCAGAGGCAGAACACTCCTGCACGTGGTGCTCACAGGGACTGGGTGATGAATTGCTGCAGATGTTTTCCAAACACCCTGGCCAAATCTCCATATTCAAAGCCTTCCCTCTCCCCAACTCTCACTCCACAGCCCAGCTCTCCTTGCTGAAACACCATTTTCCCCCCAAACCACAGTATTTCACTTCCTTCCACCCACATGGCCAAGCAGGATCTCTTGAGAGCCGTCCTAGATTTGCACAGCCTGGGCAGAGATCACCTCAGCCTCTGCCATTGGCAGAGATTCTTGTGGGACAGCAGATCCTCCCCTCCCTGCTCTGTGCTCGAGGGCTGAAGTCAGAGCTCTGGAACAAGGCTCATCCCACCAGCTCACAGAATCTTAGGGCATGCCAAGCTGGAAGGGACCCACAAGGATCATCACATCCAACCCTCATCCCTGCACAGGACCATCCCCAAGAGCCCCACCCTGTGCCCCAGAGGATCAGCCAAACTCTCCTGGAGCTCTGGCAGCCTTGGTGCTGTGCCCACTGCCCTGGGGAGCCTGGTCAGTGCCCAACCACCCTCTGGGGGAAGAACCTTTGCCTAAGATCCAACCTAACCCTGCCCTGACACAGCTCCAGCTGTTCCCTGGGTCCTGTCCCTGGTCCCCACAGATAAGAGGTCCTGTGAGTGTGTCCTGGTGAAGGAGCTGCAGCCAAATCCAGCACAAGAGCTCCTGGAGCCTGAGGAAACACAGAGCAGGGAAAGCCAGCAGCCAGAGCCCTGCATTCCCCACACTGAGTTCTCTCCTAACCCGGACCCCAAGCTGGACACTCATGCCTCAGGAGACCACGTTTAGAAAGACCTTCCCTTTTCTTCTGGATCTTTCCACCTCAAACCCAAGTACTCTGTCTTGTATGAAAGGACTTTTTAAATTTAACATTTAATATCTTGGTTCATTTTAACTGATGCAAAAACTTCTAGATAGATTTGAACAAAAATACCTATTTGTAATATACCTACCGGGCTTATACACATTTCACTACATGCAGTTGCCCAAAATATAAGATGTTAATGCATACTTAAGCTGAAACTCCACCCTATCTTTAGTATCATTAACACATATTTTATGTTAACATATTGTTGAAGCAATTTGAGTCTCCAGCAGTTTTAATAGTTTTTCTGTTGGGACGTCTAGGAGTGTCAGGGAATAAGCAGACTTCTCTTCGTAGCCTCAACAGAGAGAAAATTACACTTCTTATGTCTGCACATTGGTTCTGCTGCTGAAAGAAGAGGCACCCTGCCCTACCTGGAGCCTCCTTGCTCATCTAGTCCTCTAAATACTGCCCGCCCATCTTTCAAAACAGAAGGTAGGTAATTAATGTGTGCCAATTCTGACAGTCAGCAATATTAACACACAGGTATGATTGTAATATAAAACAGTATACACTGATACTTTTTTGTTCTCTTTTCCAAATTGGATACACACTGTAGTCCCACCTATTTCATGGTTTCACAGAAGGGATGTCGCTGGAACAGAGAGATTTCTCTGAACAATTTTTCCTGCACTCTGTAGGCCTTGCTTGCCATGGAAGTGACAGGCTGTATTGTTTACACTTATAGGCTGTGTGAAAATATGTGATGTTTATACTTGTTAGCTGTGTGTCTAATTATAAGGTTTGAGAACATGATATGTTTATAGAAAGAAAACCTTGAGAAACTGAAGATAATGAAACACCTGCAAATTTAGTAAAGCCACTAAAAGCAGATTAATTAGAAAGAGGTTTCTATGCCAAGGATGATTTCAGGTCGCATGGACAGAGTCTCAGATCCAATAAACTGAGAGCATGAGACGTGTGCACAAACTGAGCTATCCAATCATCTTGTTGTGAGCAGGTACCCTGAGCAAACCAAACTGTATAAAAGTTAACTGATTTAAATAATAAATTGAACATTGCTTTGATCATATTGTTCATGTTGCTATGCCTCTGAACCTCCTCATCCATAAAGGGAGACTTCCACTGTCCTCTGTATTTAATTTCAATGAGGGCTGATCCAATGTAACATCCAGGAAGAGGGTGAGGATACAGAGTATTTCCCAGTAAGAGTGTCTATGCTCTCAGCATTTTCAGTGAACCAGTTTTACAAAGCTGATGCAGCCTCAGGTTGTGCCAGGGGAGGTCTAGGTTGGATATTAGGAAAGATTTCTTCACTGGAAGAGTTGTCCAGCCCTGGCACGAGCTGCTCAGGGCAGCGGTGGAGTCTCCATCCCTGGAGGGGTTCAAAAACATGTGGATGTGGCACGTGGGGACATGGTTTAGTGGTGGCCTTGGCAGTGCTGGGTTAATAGTTGGAGTCGATGATCTTAGAGGGCTTTTCCAACCTCAATGATTTTATGATTCCATGATGTTATGAACTCAAGTAGCCTGTGACCTGCAGCTTGGGAACCTGCTGCTGAACTCCTGGGAACCCCAGCAAGATCAGTGTGCCCACAGCACCCCGACACCCTTCACTGCCAGCTGAGCTGACTCTGAGTGCCACAGGACATCGTCTCTCCAGGACATGTCACACAGAAGCATGGAATCACAGGATGGTTTAGGTTGGAAGGGAGCATTAAGATCATCTCATTCCAACCCCCTGCCATGGGCAGGGACACCTTCTACTAAACCAGGTTACTCAGGATGTCCCTTCCTACCCCATCTTGCTGATAGCCATGGGAATTCTACAGGGATTTTGGCTGCAGCAAGATACAAGGTCTGGGAATCTATTTATAACCTGTATTTCCTACAGATTCATTTCCTGGAATCTTTGCTCCAAAGAAATGACAAGAAGAGCTGAAGATGGATCTTGGATATTTATGTATTTTTCCAGCAGCATAGCAACATCCTCAGGCTTACACTGGGAACACTGGGAGATTTTCCTCTTCCTTGACTCAAAAATGTTTGTGCAGGACATTACCCCTGTGCTGGTTTGGGCTGAGGTAGAGTTATTTTTCTTCGGAGTAGCTGGTACAGGGGTGTTTGGAATTGTGCTGCAAACAGAGCTGATAACCCAGGGATGTTTTGGTTACTGCTGAGCAGGGCTTACACAGCCTCAAGGCCTCGGCTGCTCCTCACCCAGCACTGCCAGTGAGGGGGCTGGGGGTGCATGAGGAGCTGGGAGGGGACACAGCCAGGACAGCTGATCCCAACTGACCACAGAGGTATCCCAGACCATTTGGCATCATGCTCAGCATACAAAGCTGGGGGGAAGAAGAAGTTAGGGGTGGACATTCAGAGGGATGGCGTTTGCCCTCCCAAATAACTGTTCCTATGATGGAGCCCAGCTGTCCTGGGGATGGCTGAACATCTGCCTGCCCAGGGGAAAGGGGAATGAATTCCTTGTTTTGCTTTGCTTGTGTGGCTCTTGCATTCTCTATTAAACTGCCTTTATCTCAATTCATAAGTTTTCTCACTTTTGCCCTTAATGATTCTCTTTCCCTCCCTCTGGGGAGGAGTGAACAGCTGAGGTTCAACCATGACATCCTGGTATATACAGGGAGGATTTTCCTGTGTCAGCTCAGCACTGTTCTCCATGGGCAGCACGCAGGAGAAGGAAGTTGATGTAATATAACATCAGAAAAAAGTGTGGGGACGTTTATTAGTGATGAAGTTTATCTCCTGCTTCTTTTTATTTCCTGCTTGCTGTTCTTTGAAGTGTGATGCCTCCTTGCATTTTACCCTTGGGCTACGGACAGAGCTATCAAAGACACCCAGCAGGAGATCCCAGGGCCTGAAAGATTATTTTTATCAGCCTATGGGTACTGGACTCTCAGTAAAAAAGAAATATGTATTGCAGAACCTCACCTGATATCAGCCTGAGCAATGAGTGCTGACACTGTAACTTCTGCTACATCTCACCTATGCAAGATGCCTCTTCACTGAAGGTCCCCAAAATAAACTGGTGGCAGAGCTGTGACTACCAGCGACTGCCCCTTGTACATCACATGGGTATTTTAACCTATATATCTTTTGTAATTAAATCTTTAAGTAGTAATTTGCACCAGTTGAAAGGTTACTCAGCATGTGTGCCCTGTTGAGGTACCCAGCATTTCCTCAGCAAGCAACATCATGAGGTAGAAACACATTTAGACTCTGTTAGCTTAAAATCCAGTCCCTGGTACAAATGTCTCCTAGGCCAACTGGGACAGAATAGGTCTGTACTGGGGCAGGGTCTCATTGCTACATTAACAGAATATGGCTTTTTGCTGCATTTGCCTCTTCTAGCACAAGCTGCTGTCAATGAAGACAGTCAGATACACACACCTCGGTCTTTTTCCTCAGCTGGTTTGCCACATGATCTACTGGGAAGCCAACCACCCACAAGAGAAGGTAGGAACTGATTTACCCAGCAGCTGCCCTGTTGCAAGACTCCTCAGAAGGTGAGGCAGCAGGAACCCATCACAGAGGTGTGGAGGGAGTGGGATAGGGGTGTGGGAGCGGCTGGGCTGTGATGCCCAGTGTCACACCTGAGCCCTGGGTGTCAGCAGTGGAGTGGGTTTATCTCTGTCAGGAAGTTTCTGCTAATTATCACCTCGCCCCAGCACCTCTGCCATGGTTTCACCCTGTGGTTTAACCACCTCTTGCTGCAGCTGGAAGGGGCAGGTGGAGCCTCGCCCTCCCCACCTCCTGCCATGCTGCCACTCCTAATGTTGAGATGGCAGCAGCATTTGCCTCACCCTGATCTTAATTCCAATCCAACAAGCAGACAGTCACCCATCCTTCTTCCCAGCAAGGTGCAGACCAACAACAAAGACTCATATAAGGCTTTCCTGTCCTTTAGTAGGAATCTTATTGCCTGCTAAAGCCAGAGGCTCATGAGGGTTTGCAAGTCTGGTTCATCTCCAATGTAAAGGGATCATTGGGGTTTGGGGATCATTTTCAGCACTTCTAAACCACAGAGACTTGATGTAAAAGGTAGTGGTGTCAGTAGTGCTGCTCTAGCCCCAGGTGACTTTCCAATCAGCAGTCTGATGCCTTTTTTGGTTGTTTTTAATTACTTAAATGTCAACAGCATGCAGGTGCCTGAGGAGCTGTGCCCCCCTGGGCAATGCTGGTGGCTCCAGGAGCTGTGATGGGACTTCATCTCCCAGCCAGTCCCAGCTGCAGGAATCAACCTGCCCTGGGTGCAGCTTTGGGAGCCACACTATGAGAAGGATCTGAAGGTATTGGAAAAAAGGAGGATGGTGAAGAGTCTAGAGAGGAAGCTGTATGAGGAGCAGCTGAAGTCACTTGGCTTGTTCAGCTGAAGAAGAGGAGACTGAAGTCAGACTTCATCAGGGCCTGCAGCTTCCTCAGGAAGGGCAGTGGATGGGCAGCTCTGATCTCTGCTCTGTGTGACCAGTGATAGGATCCAAAGGAACGGCTGGAGCTGTGTCAGGGGAGGGATAAGTTTGATATTAGGAAAAGGTTCTTCCCCCAGAGGGTGGTTGGGCACTGACCAGGCTCCCCAGGGCAGTGGGCACAGCACCAAGGCTGCCAGAGCTCAAGGAACGTTTGGGCAACACTCTAAGGCACAGGGTGAGATTGTTAGGTGTCCTGGGCAGGGTCAGAAGTTAGACTTGATGATCCCTGTGCATCCCTTCCAACATAGGATATTCCATGACTCTAGAGAAGCAGCTGTGTGTAAACGAGCTCTTTTTGTCCCACTTCTGCTCCCCGAGGTCTCACAGCATTGCAGCTCATGATTTTGCTGATTAAACTACTTTCTGTGTGCCTGATACTCCCTGTCAGCCCTGCTGAGCCCGCTCAGCCCTGGAAGAGCCAGCTGGGCTCTATCTTGGTCCATGCCTCAGAAGCAGAACTGTTCACAGTGTTCTAACAGTGAACTCACACACAGTTGCAAGAATGGGGCAAGATGGGGCCAACCTTGTAATATTTTATAGGTTTTTTTAAAGCCCTGTCTCCATGTGTTGCCTGTAATTCTGAACTTTTTCTCTTTAGAAGAGTCTGTGGTCACATGGCTGCAGAGAATCACAGGCATCTCAACCTGAAGATTCAGCCCTCGAAAGCAAAGAACCACTTCTTTCCTTCCTTATAAGCTTCTGTTAACTTTTCATTGTGCTGTGCAAAGGGGAGGACTGGATTCCTGCTGCTCGGCTGCCCGGAACAGGCATCGCCGAGTGCCAGCTATGGGCACTTTTGGGGAACTGCAGGACTTCGCAGAAGTATTCCTGTCGGGATCCCAGCGGTACCAACCAGGCAGCTCCCACAGCCGCAGGACAGGGCAGATTCCTCCATCGAAAACCCCACAAATCTGCCTCTCTGCCGATGCAAACCAAGGGCGGCAGCAGCGGTGTGGTGCTGGGCTGTCGGTCCTTCTGCCGGGGATCCCTCGGGGACCGGGCTCACACACGGACCCTGCGACGGTCCCGCTTCCCCTCCGGCTGCGGGCCCCGTGCGGCACCCGGGGGGCTCCGTACCCCCTGCTCTCGGGGGGCTCCGTGTCCCCTGCTCTCGGGGGGCTCCGCCTCAGCCCCACTGCCCAGGCCCAGGGGGATAATCCCCCACTGGTTC
>NW_020884981.1:556421-565450 GCF_003945725.1 Corapipo altera | reverse complement strand
GAGGGCGGCGCTGGGCGCGGGCGCGGAGCGGCGGCGGGAGCTGGAGCGGCGGGCGGAGCGGGGCCGGGCGCTGCTGCGGCCGTGGTGAGTGCGGGGCGGCCCCGGGCACACTCTGCGCCCCCCGGGCCTGGTCCCGCAGCCGCGTCCCCGCGGGCCGGGCGGGGGGCCGGTCCCGGTGCACATCGCCGGCCCCGGCGCTGTTTGTTCCCCCAGGGGCGGTGAGGAAGAGGAGCAGCCGCAGCCCGGCTCCGGCGCTGGACACGGTGAGCGCTTCCCTCGGCCCGGGGGCCCCTCAGGTCACACAGGGTGAGCCAGGTTCGGTGTTAGGAGCCGTTCCACTTTTCTGCAGCGACTTAAACCCCCCCCCCCCCCCTTTTCCTCCCCCTTTCCTCCTTGGAGTTAGCTTGGAGTCGCACCTCGGTAACTCAGGCCAGTGTGAAGTGTCTGTGGGCCTGACCCAGGTGTGGGGTTGTCACTTGCTGAGGTTGATTCTGCAGAACTCTCTTCTGTGGCTCACACCTGTCCTGTGTTCAAGGCTTCCTGCAGCCTGCCTGCATCCTCTGTGCACTGGCTGCGCCCACAGCCAAAAAAAATACCCCCTACACCATTCATCGTGTCTGGTTCCCTTCTGTAGTACATGGCAAAGCAGATTAGTGAAGAGACAGATGGGCAAGATCCAGGGTTGGACTTTCTGACATGTCATCTCCTCTTGCAGAGAACAGGCCTTCACCCAAGGAGCTGGAGGAGCTGGAACTGCTGAACAGGGCCTTAGAGAAGGCACTGAAAGTCAGGAAAAGCATCTTGAAAAGTCCACTAGAGGCCCCGGGAGCTACAGGAAAGAAATTGGCAGGTGAGGGACCTGCTGCCAGGAAGGCTGAAGAGCAGCAGGTGCCTGTATCTGTTGAGGATGTTCCTGAGAGCACAAAGGTGGGAACTGGAAGCAAAAAGCCTGGCTCTTCAAAGAAGCCCTCTGCATACCAGCTAAGAGCCCCTTATAGGACTGACCCAGATGTGAAGAAACCACAGAGGAAAGCCCCAGCCAGATGTGTTTCTCAAGGTCCCAGGACATCGGGGAAGAACTCCTCCAAAGGGGTGGCTTCGAAACAAAGAGGGAGTCAGAGGACAGCAACTGGCAGTGCCACAGAGGTCTGTGCTCCAGCTGAACCCCAAAAGACACTTGGCTTGTCCAAATCTGCCCCAAATGAGCAGCAAAGTTTTTCTGTGGGGGATTCAGCTGGGGGAAAGAACTCAATAGCTGCTGGCCAGGAGTTATTTGATGCAGGGAAGAAAAGTTGTGGTTTCCTGGGAGAGTCCAGCAAAAAGGAGGACACTGCAGGTGCATCAGGAAGGAGCCCCTCACCTGGGACAGGCACCCTGCAGGAAAAGGGGTGAGTGTGGGAGGTGGGCACCTCTCTTTGTGTTTAACTTGACACTCAGAGGCACATCTCCAAACCCTGCTGGCTGCTGCTGCTCCTTGGGGCCCCAGCCTGCTTTCACCCTCCTTCCATCCCTCTGAAGAGGAAGCATCCTGTACACTGTAAGCGCCTTTATTGTGGTTGAGCAAGTAGTTTTAATTTAAAGGGCTTCTTCTTGGATGGCTGGGACTTTGAAAGCCTTTCAATTAAGACTGTTGGTATTTCATAGTCCCCTGTGACTGTTATGGAAAGATGTCTCTGTAGAGCTTTCTTGAGCCTTAGTTTTCCTCTGAGTGCACTTTCTATTATAGCATATTGATTTTTTTATTTGTTCTCTTTTTACACAGTGATAATACATAATGCATGAATTTTCACTCTCTCTAAAGCAGGTGCCCAATGCTGTTTGCAGTGATGGCATCTGGGTTAACCTGTAAGACACTGCCCATGTAACTACAGAAATCAGGATGGACTAGAATGCAGTTGTTTCAAGTGTTTGGTGTGGGAAGGATTATAAGGTGGATGTTACTGAGATCCTCTGTGGAAAAGTGGCAAAATAATACTTGAAATGTTGGCTTTGCATTCAGGCCATTCTGTCTTGTTTAAAGAATTTCTTTTCTGTGTAGTCTTTGCTTTAAAGAAACAGTGAAGGTCAGCTCTGATGTCCCAGGAAAATTTTGAGGAATATCTCTCAGCTACCACAACCCAGACTGTTGTGTTTGTGCAGGAAGGAAATTACCCCTGTTCCCTGGCATCGGAAGGGACACAGGACACTGAGTGACACTTGTTGGGGGAACAGGGATCTGGATTCAAATGTTTGTGTACTTAAAATCTCAGCTGTGGCCTTGGGTTCCTAGTCTGCATGTGACTAACAACTGCCAACCCACTTGTTTTTGTAGTCACAACTTGAGGATTATTTTACTTCGGGGTTAAGAGCCATATTCCAATGGAAGCTGGAATGTCCCTTTCCCATTTCTTTTGAGTGTGATGTGGTGCTAAGCAAAGCTGCCTTGTCCTGCTCAGGTAGAGCAGCAGGGTTGGGCAGACCAGCTTCCCTGAATAAGTTGTTTCCATGCCTGTTCTCTGTCGTGCCAGGGCTTTGCTCCCAGCTTCCCGCCTCTGACAGCTGGTGGCAGGATGCAGGAGCTCCCCCAGGTCAGCTCAGTGATGTCTGTGGAAATTAGAGAGGAGCCTGAGCCTCCTTCCTTGAGGACAAGCTGGAGGCAGTGGTGGATTCAGTCTCCAGGGTTGCTGACATCTCCCATTGCAGCTAAATTAATTCCAGATTTTGACAAAATATCATTTTCCCTGTTGGAAGACAAGGCTCAGCTGCTCCCTGGCAGCCAGGATTGATCCTTCTCCTGTTTTGCAGATGCCAGCTGAAGCTCCCCCTTCCCTACAGGATAGCCTATTCCAGGAACTCCAGGTAAGCCCAGCCTGACTAGTGCAGTCCCTCTGCTTAAGGGCTGTGAGGAGGGGCCGGGTGGGGGGACGTGGCTGGTGGTGGTTCCTGGGCAGGCAGTGACCCCGTGGGGTGTGGGGCTGAACTGGGAGCAGGAGGAGTGCCCTGCAAGGCTCTTGCTGAGGATGTGTGTGCTCATGTTATTCTGGCTGCTAGAATTTATTTTCAGAGTGCTAATTACGCTTGCTCACTGAGTCATGAAGGCACTGGAATGCTTTATTTGTGGGTTTAACAGTGCAGCAGAAGCCTCTGCTGGTAGCAGACACCTGTTGGAGGCAGGAGACCCTGTGGGCTGGGTGCCTCTGTACCCTATCCACTGAACATTTCCCAAACCAGCCATGCCCTGCCCTGCTGGGACACCTCTGGAAGCACCACAGCTGTGTGTGTTTGAGGCTGTTCCTGCTGTTCAGCTCTTACACAGAGCCAACTCCAGAGTTCCTGCAGTGAGGGTGCAGGTGGTTGGGTTTCTGGTGAGCTCAGTGCTCTGGTGCATTCTCCAGTCTTCCAGAAGGGTCCCACATTTACTCTGAGAAATCTTGCCATAATTCAGCAGATTTCTCATTATGTGCTTAATTCAGATGTTAAGCTTAAACCCTGTCTTAACTCTAACTATAGCCCCTTGTGCTGCCCTCAAGAATTCCTCCTCCTCTTGGGAACTGTCATTTATCAGCCACCAGTTTGTTAGTTGCCCTTCAGCAAGTTGTAAAGACTTTATTCCCTTAATTTTCACTTGTAAATTGAGCCTTTCAGCATTCTAATCGCTCTGGTGTAATTTTATACTTTTCACTATTGCTTTCAACTCGGTGACAGATTGAGAATAACCTTTGCACTAAAGAACCCTTGTAGAGGGAATGCATCTTGCCTGGGAACTTCTGTTCTCTCCTTTTCCATTAATCTTGCCACTTCTTTGCATAATGTATTTCTGAAATCTGCAGTTCCTAACATGATTTAAAAGACACATGCACATGAGTTAGACAGTCAGGCACTGCAGAACTATTTTAAGCTTCCTCCTGATGGTTCTCACTGCAGCAGATTTTGGGAGATTGGCTTTTTAAACCAGTCCTTAAGTAAAGGATATTATGGGGACTGTGTATCCATGGGGATGGTGAACTCTGTAAGTGAAACGCATCTCTCTGGTAATGCTGTTATTTGTGTAGTGCTTTATTTAAAAAACTGGACTCTGGTGTGAACTCCTGGCCAGCTTCCTCATGATACTGTGTCTTGCATCCCTGATGCTGACACACTGCTGGCATACTGCTTGCCAAACGTAGCATTTTGTCCCCAAAAAAAAGGATTAAAGGAGAATCTTGAGGAAGTTCGGCATATGAAGGAATTGGGATGAGAGTTTGTCCTGTCTGCTCTTCTTTTTGTGCACCTTTACTAACAGAAAAACTGTGCAGAAGTACAGATGACTTACTTCTAAGAAAGGAAGGGAAGATTTAGTGTTTCCTGTGGGACATGAACATAGGCAGGGCAATACAACAGAATTAGGGATGTACTGCAAGTTCACATTCTGCTTCTGGAAATGTGCTGTCTGTCTTCTGATGGCTGTAAATCCTTCCCTTTAAAACAAGTGGAGAGAGGAACAGGTGTTTTGCAGTGTCTAATGCTTTCTGCAGGGTGTTCTTGCTGATCTAATACCAGCTGTGGGAATGAGTTGGGAATGGTTAGTAAATAACCTGTGAGCGAGGGGGGGTGATGGAGACACTTGTAATTAAAGCACTGATGTGTCACACTGGTGTGTCACGGCTCAGTGTGAACACTGTCTGGTACAAAGGAGTGTAACTTCCACCTCCTGCCCCTTTGGAATTTTCAGGGCATGGGAGAAATGTCATCTGTGCCAAACAAGTGCAGATGCAGCAGCTGCAAGGGCCCGTTTTATGGAGAGGATCCAGACAACTGTATCCTTTCCCAGCAGGCTCCGGGTACAGTTGCTCCACAGTGAGCTCCCAGCTGAAGAGAGTAATGCCTCCAATACCAGCACTTCAAGCTGGGTCTCTGGGAAGTGGGGTTTTCATAGTACAGCTCTTGAGCACTTACAAAACTCTTGATCCAGCCAAACATGGCCACAAGGCAAACATGCCCTACACAGCTGTGCTGTGCCATCCTCAGCTTCCCCCTGCAATGCCACTTCCTGGGCTGTTCCCTCTGTCCCTGCTCCCAGCTGGCCTGGCCAGGAATGCTGCACTCAGCTGGTGGTGTGGAACTTTCCTTAAGCTGCTGCTGTTTGAGTTTTGTTCACCGAAGGCAGACTTCAGTCCTGCAGAGATAGAGGAGGAATTGAGGGTCCTCCAGGATGTCCGCTCCCATCTGAGACAGTATGTGGAAGCTGAGACTGCAGGTAAGAAGGAAAAAAGGGGGTGGAGGGGCAGAAGGTGGAATAAGGATGGTCTGGACTCCAGTTCCATCTGTTTTGTGTCCTTGCCATGTGCTGGACTTGAGGGACAGGAGCATTGCCTGCCTAAAACGAGGGCTGGTGAACCCAACACCAGTGTTGGGTGTTTGGGGAGGAAGGTTCCAGTATGCTCATGCCTGCTGGGTTTCCTCTGCTTCTCTTGTAGACCCTCCCACTCTGCAAGGGGAGTATGAAAGCCTTCTGACCTTGGAGGGTTTGCAAACCACAGTTGCTCAGTGCCTGCAGAAGCTGCAGCTTCTTCGAGCAGGTGAGTCAGTCCCTGTGTTTGTGGTCAGGTGTGAATGTGCTGGAACAGTGGTTTTCCGTCTGTGCAGGACACTGTGGACAAGGTAATTTTTCTCCTGGTTATCTTTAATGGTAATGGAGCACGTGAAATTGTCTGGTGGCAAACAAAGCCATGGTATCTGTGTGCCACCCCTCTGTGTTCAGGAGAGGCTTGGAGCTTTTAACTGCTGCAGTTCAGGAGGGCTGGGGAAGGAGCTGCTGGGGACACTGGATGCCATAGCTTAGGATCCTGATTGTGCCATGTGTGAGGAGCTTACCCTGAATAATACACTGTCATTACTCATTCATTTCTGAGATCATAAATTCTGCAAGTACAGATTTAACTCGTGTGGTTTTGTCTCCTACCTGTTCTTGCCCCCTGGCAGCTCTGGAGTCCCAGCTGAGGCTGCGCCCAGACTGCACTGGGGATGTGGGAAGCTGCTCCCCAGCCTGTGTCCCTGCCAGGGGACAGATGTGTGACACTGCAGGAGTGCTGGCTCTGCCTCTCCTGTGTTACTCCAGCTTCCAGGAGCTGAGGGACCTGTTTGCCTTGAAGCTGCAAGTGTCAATGCTGCACCAAGAGATTGCCCTACAAAAGGTGAGTCTGGGAAAGTGTTAATGCTCCTGGAGCAGGGAAAGGAAAGGGCAGTTGTGGGGCACCAGCTGCTGGATGGGGAGCTGATGGGGAGCAGCAGCACAGCAAGCTTCCCCAGTCGTGTTTCTGTGTTTATGCCTCATGTCCAAGTCCCCTCAGTGCCTTGCTGTCTTTGTAGGTGAATGGAACTGACTGTTTTTTGTTAGAGCCAGAGCAGAGGCCTTTATGTGTCTGACCCTCTCCTGATAAGGTTTTATTTAGCTGTTCTGAAAGAATTTGGCAGTGGAGGATGTTGGTAATGCCTGAAGGCCCCTTTTGTCAGCCCTTCACAGTCTCACGAGGGCACCCACTGTGTCATTCTCTCCTGTGTGACCTCCAACTAGTGAACTCCTCTGCTCTCTCTTCCTTTCCTTTTAAACCTCAAACCACTGTGCTGCTAATCTTGATTTGACCATTCTGAGCCTGTGAGAGCAGGGTAGGAGGTGTCAGCTTCTTCAGCAGCCCGAGCAGAGAGCTTGCTGCACAGAGATCACTTGTTCTTCTCAACCAGCAGCAAAGGGCAGAGAAGATCTGTGAAATCACATCCACTGTTGACCTGAATGATAGAGGCTTTGGAAAAGTAATTTTTTCTAAGCCACAGAGGAGTTATTAATAACTGGCTGTACTCCTCCCTCTGGCTGAAGATAGATTGCTGCCTGTCCTCAAATGGGATTTCAGCATTATAGTCCTGAATTATGGATTGTGAAGGTTTTGGGTTCTTTATCTGCCCAAAATGAAGTGGTGACCAAAGCCAGATTCCTACTGCTCTGTTGACTGACTCAGTTTCCTCTGCACATGTATCCAAATAGATGTTTTGTGGTAGGTGAGCTCTGAGGGTCTGAAGCAGCTCTGCTGGATGAAGATAAGTGAAATTGTTGGAACAGGTGAAATGAGTGGGTGTGATACAAGACAGATACCCTGGGAATGGATGTACCTATTTCTGGGCCAAGCCTGTCCATTGCCTTTCCATGGAGGAATGCCAAGTATCACG
This sequence comes from Corapipo altera, assembly GCF_003945725.1. Lineage (NCBI taxonomy): Eukaryota > Metazoa > Chordata > Aves > Passeriformes > Pipridae > Corapipo > Corapipo altera. The sequence continues at coordinate 558,271 of NW_020884981.1, read as the reverse complement.
GAGACTCCTGGTAGCTCTTAGACTCTCTTTGGTGGTGAAGTTTTGTTTCCTCTGTTCTTACACAGCAGGAGCAGAGCAGATGGATGGAAAAGAGAAGGATCTCTCTCTTAGGAAGTGGAGCAGGGCAGCATTCTTTCATGTGCAGCTTTCCCCTTAGCTTTCATGTCTGTAGAAAGAGAATTCCCAGAGATTAGCAACTGTGTCCTGCTTCCCTGTCCCTGTGCAGACATCTGTGGAGCAGTATGAAAATCCCAGAGGAGGTCTGCCTGAGCATTAATTCAAGAGTGGGGCACCAAAGGCCAGCTTCTGTCCTTTGATTGGAAGTGACCTGTGCTTGAGTTGTCTCTCACAGTTTAGTCCCAGAGCTGGTGATGCTGCACCAGGGTGGTGTTGGACCTGAGCTGAGGTGGGCTGAGATCCTGAGCTAGGCTTAATGGACCAAAGACCAGGGCAGGGAATGTTGGCAGCTCTAGCAGCCCCTGTAGCCCATTTGGGCTGGAGTTGGCCACTCACCCATCTGTCTTGGATTAGCTGGGAGGTGACAGGAACAGTCCTGAGTGCTTGAACTTACTGTTGGGTGAGTGAGCACTTCACTGTGTGGCTGCAGAGCTCCTGAGCCAACACCAGCTTCAACTTCTTGCAGGGTATGATCTCATCCCATTGCTGGGCCTTCCCTGTGGCAGAGGAGCAGCATCTCCACTTATCTCACTGCTCTGGGAACACGGTGGCTGCTAGTGTAGCTCATGAGCAGAGGATTAACAACTCTGCCTTTGTTAAATATGACAAAAGAAAGTATCTGTCAATCAATGAGCATGTTATTAGTCACACTGCTCTGATTAGATTTCACTTGTTATGCAGCCACTTTGCTTCAAGGAGTCCTGGCAGTGTGTGCTGGCTCTGGTGATGTGTCCCCTTTGTCCTGCCCAGGTGCTGATGGCAGAGCTGCTGCCTGTCCTGGAGCCCAGCCCGTGCCCGGAGGGCTCTGCCCGGCTCTTCCGTGCCATCCACACCCAGCTCTGCCAGGGGGGCAGGAGCTTCCCTGTGCTGGTGAGGGATGAGCTGGGGGACTGAGCAGGGGAGCCTCCTGCTAGTCCTTCACACACACAGAGACAGTTCTGACCAATAAATCTTCTCCATGAATTTCTTTACTCTGCCTGTTTGTTCAGCTAAAGTCCAGGGGGTTGTTTTTGTTATGGGGTTTTTTTCTTAATTTTGGTTGGGTTTTTTTCTTCTTTTCTATCAGGAGGGTTGGAGCCCCTCTGCTCTGGAGCCAGGCTGGGAGAGCTGGGGGGGTTCAGCCTGGAGAAGAGGAACAGAAGGCTCCAGGGAGACCTTAGAGCCCCTTCCAGGGCCTAAAGGGGCTCCAGGAGAGCTGGAGAGGGACTTGGAACAAGGGCCTGGAGGGACAGGACAAGGGGGAATGGCTTCCCACTGCCAGAGGGCAGGGTTAGATGGGATATTGGGAAGAAATTCTTCCCTGTGTGGGGGGGAGGCCCTGGCCCAGGTTGCCCAGAGAAGCTGTGGCTGCCCCATCCATCCCTGGAACAGGCTCCCCAGGGCAGTGGGCACAGCCTCAAGGCTGCCAGAGCTCCAGAAGTGTTTGGATGATCCTCTGGGGCACGGGGTGTGAATCCTGGGGATGGTCCTGTGCAGGGCCAGGAGTTGGACTTGATGACTCTTGTAGGTCCCTTCCAGCTCCACACGTTCTGTGACTGCGATTTTTGCTCTGTCACGTCTGGCGGTTGTTCCCGGGGCTGTGGCAGGATGGTGTCAGGCTGTCGGGATGCAGTGGCCTGGGAAGGGCGGGATGGTGTCGGGATGTCGGGATGGTGTCGGGATGGTGTCGGGAT
>NW_020884981.1:482227-556411 GCF_003945725.1 Corapipo altera | reverse complement strand
TGTCGGGATGGTGTCGGGATGGTGTCGGGATGTCGGGATGCAGTGGCCGGGCCCGCCCCGCAGGTGGCGCTGGGTCCCCGGCGGTACCTGCGCAGGTGCCGCTGGATCCGAAGCCACTCGGGGAATGTTCCCCCACCCTTGGAAAACGCGGCTTCTGCAGCAGCTCCGGCCTTGTCACCCAGCGAAACGTCCGGGTTCGTTTCCTCCTGAATGTTGGGGTTTTGTATCTAAGTCCTCCGGAATTTCGGCGCCAGGTAAAGCTTTCGAGTGAAGTGGAAAACCTCTGCTTGTGAGCACTGAAAACTCCATTTAGGAAGGGCCACAGTTACCACAGCTTAGTCCAGTTTGCTTGGACTATACCTCTTAGCTGGACTAGGACTGTTTGCTTGGGAGGAAGGGGGATTTAGCTCTTAGCAGTGCTAAGACAGTCATTATTTATTAGTTATCTTTTTTCACGACCAGAGTTTGCTGTCTGTTCAGAATGTCTGGCTCTTTCTGACACTCAAAATTTGCTAAAGTCATTCATATGATAGATGAAAATCATTACCTCTTACTTCCACTTTATATTTTTATCACAGAATCACAGAATGGTTTAGGTTGGAAGGAACCTTAAAGCTCATCTCATTCCACCCCCCTGCCATGGGCAGGGACACCTTCCACTATCCCAGATTGCTCCAAGCCTCATCCAACCTGGTGTAGAACACTTGCAGGATCAGACACTGTCTCCTAAATTAGCGTGGTCATAGGCCATGGGCATGAACATCTGCATGTTTGAATTTTAGAGCTGACATTTGGTATTGTTAATTATGGTGCTGTTATGGATAACTTGTGTCTGCAAGCACTGCATGAGTCATGGAGCATCTGCTTCTCGGCACTGAGCAGTCCAGTGGAACTTGGCAGCAACTTCAGTGCCACAGCAAGGGCTGCAGAGGTGTGAAAGTGCTGGGAAAAGCAGACTGAGCCCACAAAAACTCAAAATACAAGCCGACACTGTAGCAGGGTGCAGAAGGGGTGCAAACTGGCTGTTCTGTACCTCTGGGTGCAGTTTTATTACTCTTCCTACACCACATTTTATAGTTTTCATAAACGTGTAAGACTAAATAATTTGAATGCCTCACTTTTTCAAACAAGTCTTGTGCTATAGCAGAGATTGAGAGTCAATAGCAATTGAATTCAGAGGTTGAGGGGGTCTTTGTTATAAAATGTGCCTTTGTTATAGAAAGAAATTATCCTGGTACATCGAACTGAGACAAGAAGACAAAGACAAAAGGCAGTGTTTGATGCCAGGGGATAGAATTACAGAAATACAGGAAATGAGCAGTATTTTTGGAAAGTGATAGATGATCCCAGTGTTGTGTAGACATGAGCTGAGAGAAAGCGCAGCGAGGGTCAGGGAGGATTAACAGCTCTTACTCCTTCTTTGTTCCCTGCAGCAGAGTTTTAAAAGGTTTTTGTTTTTATCCTGCTGAAGGATGGGAAGCTGGATCCTAGGGAGGAGACAGATTTTTTCCTTTTCTTTCCAGAATCTGTGGCTTTAAGTATTTCCAGCTGCTACAGTTTGTCCTTTCCACTGGCTCCCTTCTCTCCTTCCCATCTGCAACTTCTCCACGGGCTGTTTTTGTTTTGCAAATGCTGCTCTTAGTGCACTCTGTAGTCAGCAGACCTTCTCCTATGATTTCACATGCACCAGTTGTCTTGGGTTAGAATTAGAGAATCACAGAATCCCAGACTGGTTTGGGTTGGAAGGGACCTTAAAGCTCATGTCGTTCCACGCCCTGCCATGGGCAGGGATACCTCCCATTAGCCCAGGTTGCTCCAAGCCCCGTCCAGCCTGGCCTTGGACACTCCCAGGGATGGGGCAGCCACAACCTGAGTTGTGGTTAGTTCTGGATGTTCATCATGTTGAACCCTCGGAGAGGTTTATCATACAGATCCTACACAAAGTGCTGCTGCAGCTCCTCCTTGGGAGATACCTCATGGAGAGACTCAGCAGTGTGGCTTTAGGGGTGCTCTCCATCTAAAGCAGAAATAATTTGAGTCTTGGTAAGAAAGAAGGCACCAGGAGTGGTGTGGAGGAATGTTCTGCCTCTTCCAGCCTTTCTGAGAGGTCTGGCAGTGTGTGAGCAATGAGATCCTGCTGGCATGGCTGTGTGCACCCCACGCCCCTGGGCAAGGGCAGGAGGAGCTCCCTGGGCCAGGAGCACAAACCCTGATGAGCTGTGTGAGGAATAAGGGAATTTCATCAAGGAGCAGTTTAAGAGGGTACATGTTAAGGTGGGAGGAAAGCTCCCAGCCCTCTCTGTATATGACAAATTTGCTGGGATGTTATTCTCTAAATGAGCTTTCTGTGAGTTCCAGAGAGCAAGTTACTTGATTAAAGCACTGGGTGAGTCAAGCCTGAAGCATTAACACCTGACTCAGCAACTTGTTGTGCCAATCAGGGGGTTCTAGAAGGAGTAATGGTGCTGCAAAATGCTGAGACAGAGGTTGGATTGTAGAAGAGCTCTTGGGGAGAGCTGCCTGTCCTCCACACACATCCTTTAGTTTTTAGATTTTTTTTTTACTCAAACTAATCTCTCCCTGAGTTCCAGAATTCAGTGGGAGCTTGGGATTTCTAGGTGAAGCTTTGCTGAGAAATTTTGTCTGCTTCTGCTAAATCTGAAAGGGATGGTTTTGGGTTCCATGTGAGTGCAGAGCACGCTGAGGATGCTGGATGAGGGTACTGCAGGATGTGTCATACTCCTCCAGACACTGCCAGGGTGTCTAATTCTCAGTGTACTGTAAGCAATGAGTGGGAAATGCTTTAATAGCCTTGTGAAAGCCAGGAGAAGGGGCCAACTGGGATTTTTTGTGGGCAGGCAGCCAGTTCATGGGTGTGCATTTCCACTCCTGAGTCCTGTCACCATGTGGGGTCACTGAGAGGCTGCAGCAGATGATGGATCTGACACCAGGACTCTTCACTTTTTACCTGTAAAATGGAGATTGAGATTATTTCACTTGCTCATGAGCTTGCTTTTGCAAGTCTGTACTCTCTGGAGCAAGGCCTCTTGTTTTGGTGGCTTTTGGTTGGTTTTTTGAGCATATACACTGGGACGGGTGCAGTTGACATCTGCTTTCACTGGCAGCCTCCTGGTCCTCCTTCACATCCATTAAAAACAACCTCACAAAAGAAAAACCCTAATCATGACTCAGTCCAACATAAAAACAATTCATTAAATAGGTATTCATCCAGTTGCAGATACAAAAATACTATTTTCGTAACCACCAACCAGAAGAAAGGGTCCATCTCTTGGTTTTAATCTGTGAAGAAAGAAGGGCTTTAGCACTGTAATCTAGAAAAATCTGGTTAATTAATCTGAGCTCAGTTAGAAAGAAGAGGGCAGGAAGCTGCCAGGGGATAAAGAGCTGGGAATGGGAGGGGGGGGGAAAATTAAAAGGGAGTTTTGAACTGTAATTTCAGAAGGCGAGAGATTACAGCAGTGGGCTATTTAGGCAGGCAAACGGAGATGTTTGACTTATTTTTAGCCAGAACAAGAAAGATAATCAGTGGATCCGGAGTTTGGATAGGAAAAAAGCAAATGGAAGCAAGCTGTGAGTCAGTGGAGGAGCCTGGCCCTGGAGAAAAGCCTCTCTGGAGTCTTCCCTCCTGGTTTCTGAGAACACCAGGGCTAGCTGTGCCAACACTAGGCTTGTCCTCGGCCCTTACATGTTGCAGTGGGAAACAATTTATTGGTCTCATTTTAGCTCCAACTTAGAAAGAAGAAATGAAGGAGGTCTAATGTGTGTGATCAGGTCAGTAAAACTTCAGCAGATGACCCTGGGGTGGACATTCTGTAGCACCTCAGCATCCTGCTCCCTCTGTTCAAGCTGTTGTGCCCCAGCTGTTGGTGCAGCTGGCCCAGCCTTGCAGCTCTGCAGTTTGGAAAAGTGCGTTATCTGCAGATTTCACCCTTTGGGGGTTGTTTTCCTGTTTCAGGTTCTAAATTCCAGAATACACAAGAGCTTTCTCTTGAGGTGGAGTCTCTTAGAGGACATGTTAGCAGTAAATCTTGCTTTTGAAGTTGTTGAGCAGCTGGGTGCTGTCATGCAAGGTGAGGGCATCTCACTGCCTCCAGGACTGGAGGATTGGGTACCAACCAGGCACAGGAACGTGCAGGAGAGAGCACAGGAATCAGAGAATCATTAAGGTTGAAAAGACCTTTAAGATCTTCAAGTCCAACCATTCCCCCAGTACTGCCAAGGCCACCACTAACCGTGTCCCCAGGAGCCACATCCACACAGCTTTTAAATCCCTCCAGGAATGGTGACTCAACAAAAAAGTACCTTTACAAAATTAATGAAACCATAAATAGGCTACAGTGCTTTAATTACAATATGGTAGTGACTGCATAATGGGACAGAATTCAAATTACTGGATGCAGGGATGAATCAGATAAAGTATTTTTTACATTTAAACAAGTTTGATCATATCAATTTAAACATAGCCATGTGTTTCTGTGAGACATCCAGGCTCACTTTTAGTGTCATTAGGAAATTTGGGGTGTTTGGCAGTATCCTTGCAACTATTTTCAGTCTTAACTACCTGGGTTTGTTGAGTTTTAAATGGTGTTTGTTGTGTTGTGCTGCTCTGGAACCTTCTTGAAGGTGACAGAGCTCTTGGCAGAGATCCCTTTGTCCTTGCAAAAGCAAACTCACTGGATTTAATGGAGTTGTTTGACTGAACAAACCATAAGTGATTTGAATCATGTGTGATCACATCTCCCTCCTACCACAGGGAGGAATTCAGAGCCTTGCTTATGATAATGCAAATGGCATTATTTTGGGGGGTTTTTTTAAGCAGTAATTACAGTAAAATAGCTTATTCTTATGTTCGAGGTGTATTTCTTTTCTGTGAGCTGTAAAACCGGTGTGTGTGGCCTATGAGTCACTGGGCTCTGCTGGTGCCTTACCCAGCTCTCCAGGCAGTGCCCTGAGAATCCACAGCATCTTCAAGGGCACAGGACACCACCAAAATTACTGTGGATCAGCTTTTTTCCTGGTTAGGAGTTTTTCCCTGTCTCTGGATCATACCTAGTTCTCAGTGTTGTTTGTGTTGAGTACTTCACAGGATCACAGAACATGCCGAGTTGGAAGGGACCCACAAGGATCATCAAGTCCAACCCTTAGTCCTGCACAGAACCATCCCCAAGAGTCACACCCTGTGCCAAATGCTCCTTGAGCTATGTCAGCCTTGGTGCTGTGACCTTGACATTTGCTGTGGCCCGAGGTGAGGCTGGTGGGTGACGGAGAGGAGCAGCAAAAGGTGTGAAGGTCAGAACGTGCTCAGTCTGCCCCACATTGGGAAGGAACATAGCTACCACCAGGTAGATGATGGTGGTGATGATGATGACAATTCTTTTTCATCTGCTCCCATCCATATTTGAATCCGTGGAAAGTGTCCTTCTTGTAAGACACATGAATCCCTCATTTCAAACACCATCCCTGGTTTGGAAGTTCCTTTGGAAGGTGGGGCTGTGCTGGTGTCCCCTCCTGTGCCAATGCCCTGGTGGGGCTCTCCACTGCCACAGGCCCAAAATAGCAGGGCCATGTCACCCAGCAACTTGTCACTGTTGCTGAAGTCTTTGTTGGAGAGGATCAAGGTGACACTTGGCTGCTATTTTCAGACCAGCACTTCCTGATGGCTGTTGGCACTGTATTCCCCCGCTTTGATTATTTATTTATTTCCCTTTTGCTGAATCATAGACCTGGAAAATACTTCTTAGGTCACTGAGAATCCAAGATTGTGTCTCCTGATTTATTTTGCTGCCTATTTTCCAGTTTTATGTGGCACAAGGCAGCTTAAAATGGACTATGAGATGCCACGTGTGCTTTAATGACGCTTTCCTGCTGCGTGAGGAGTTTCTTCCCTGCTCTTTATCTTAAAATTAATGGAGCTGCTCAAAACTTAATGCTGGCTTTGCCAGGGTTTATTCCTCAGGCTTCTGTGGTTGCTGATGCCATATTCACCTGCTCTTGTTTCACTGCAGCTCTTCATTGCAGTCAAAATTTGTTTATTATGGGGGATTGTTGTGCAATAAATATTCAGTATTTCCTGTCTCATCTTAATCTAATGTGTGGCTCTTGGACTGTACCGTTTTTTCTTCATGGACAGGGTGGTCAGGCACTGGCACAGGCTGCCCAGGGAGTGGGGAAGTCACTGTCACCACAAGTGTTCAAAAAATGTGTGGACATGGCACCTGGGGGCACGGTTTAGTGGTGGCCTTGGCAGTGCTGGGTTAATGGTTGGACTTGATGATCTTAGGGGGTTTTCCAGCCTTAACAATTCCATGTTAAGCCAAATAAAGGCAAAATTATTAATTTCCTCACAAAGCCACAGGAAAAAAAACCTTGTGGGGATGTCTTAGTTCTTACAAACTGCTGGGGTTTGTTTTTTACCATTCCTCTGTGTGATAAGTCAATGCCTGTGCTCTGTTGGCCTTTTAACCGAGTGGGGGTCACTTCTTCTCCATGTGAGAAGGCTTCAGGGCTGCCATTTGCTGGATTTCTACAACTCAGACCCCAGTTTTGAGCTGTGTGTCCAGAAAATGAGCAGTGAGGTGGGCAGGAGTGAGTATTACTCCTTAGACTCATGCAGGGATATATGTGGATTGTATAAGAGAGATTTGTCTTCGATTGTCTTTGCCCAGAAGTGTTATTTCTTTAAGATAAGTTGTTTTCTGTTCTTGTTTCCAGCCTCATTACCTTCAAATTCTGGAGAAAATAAGGCATAATTCCTGGCAGTCATGGGCCCTAAGCAGAGCAAGCAGCACATGGGTGTCTTTGCATCCTGGCTTTGCCTTCTTTATTTTAGCATTTCCATGTGGTCTCCAAATTATTTCAGCTCTCTAACATCTATTTTGAAAATCTGATGTCTCTGGTGACCCACCTAATTATGGGCCTACCATGAAACACTGGGTGCTGGGGAACGTGGATCTCCTCCCATACCTTGCTTCTCCTGGGATTCCCTACTGCTGCTCAGCATCATATTTGATCCTGGGCTTGCTTGCTTCAAAATCAAAGTAATTAGTCTGTTTTAGAAGAATCCTGGCTTCCTCATCCTTTCTTTCCTCATCATTCCCTCCTAGGAATCTGGGTTTCTTGCCTAAACACCACCTTTCTTTCACCCACCAAAGCCATTCACTCTCTCTGCTCTTTCTCTTTGTCTTCAACAGGAGTTTCTGTTCCCAGGTTTTTCTTTCCTTCCTGCAGCTCTTTGCTGCAATCCTGAGAGCCAGACTCGAGCCTCTTCCCCATCCAAGGGCACTGCAGCGGGCTCTGGGCAGCATTCCGGCAGCAGGGAGAGCTCCTGCTGCCCCATCCATCACCCCACTGGGTCCCTGGGGTGTCTGTGTGTGCAGGGGGTGTCGTCCATCTCTGCTCCTGCAACGTGACTCATCCAGTCCCAGCTGCACTTTCTGCTCCTCCTGTGGGAAGAGGGAGGAGGACACGCAAGTCTCTATTTCTGCTGTGAAAATTACACCCTTCTGTTAGTTCCAGAAGGAGTGTGGAGGGAAGGAGTGGAGCATCCAGGCCTGTCAGCCCCACCAAAGGTGGAAGATTCAGTGCCCAAAAATATGGTCTCACATCAGGCAGCCCATTCTGAAGCCTCTTCCTCTCTCCCTTAGAGCATTTGTGAATTTTACAGAAACCCACTGCAAAATCAGAGAAAGAGTTGCCTGAATTTGGCCTCTTTGAATGGAGAAGGCGAAGTTCATCCACATGTGAGTGTGAGAAGTTTCCTGGTGGTGACCCTGCCCCAGCCTGAGCCCTGTGCAGGGTTGTGCTGGTCCTGCTTTTCCTTTCAAACCAGGGGCACAGCCAACAGGGCCCTGTGCTCTGCTCTCTGCAGGTAATTCCTTTTAAAGCATCTGTGGAGTTTTAGAGGTCCTTGGTCAGACATGCAGGCATTGCTGCTTGGGAAACACTCTCTGGTGAGCTACAACTCGTATGTCTGGAGGAGTTTGATACATGCATGTATCCTGCTTCACTCCTGTGTAATTGAAGTGGTAGGAAATGCAGTGGTTGGTCCTGGTGCAGGAGGCACAGGGTTGCTACAGCAGGATCACGTTGGTGTTGCTGAGTCAAATATTCAAATCCCTCGTGGATCAGAATGGAGACATGAAAATGTCATGGCTTTCTAACCAGTTGGAGCTTGTTTTTCTCACCTCCTGCTTTTTCAAGGCCAGTCACTGCTCTTCAGCACCACTTAAAAGCTGGTACAGCTGACAGCTCACTAACATTGGTGGGTTGCGAGGGAAACCAAGAGTCCTTCCCAACCCCATGAGTGGAGGCTGGAGGTGTGGGGATGCTGGGGGGGTAGGACCAGCATGGGGGGCCTGGAGCTGTGTTTAGGTATGGCATCACATTACTGGTTTCCTGAAAAGCAGTTTGGGAAGTTGCCCATTGCCAGGTTCATTCTTGGGGTATTTTCTTCCAGACCCCACTCTCAGCAGCAGCTGAACTGTTTCAGCTGAAATTTGCTTCAAGGGTTCAGTTTGGGGTCAGTTTAAGCCTGAACGGTTTCAAGTTTAACAAAGCTTCATGACACTGAAGATGGAGCTTGTGCTGGGCAGTATCAGCCTTCAGGGTGCATTCTGCCCTCCCTTTTCAGAGGGCATTGACTCATGGAGTTCTGCTGCTCTTCTTCCCCTCTAATGAGCAATCAGGAGAGTAAATAACAAAACTGGGTTTGCAGAGCACCGTGTGCTGCATGTCTGCCTTAGCTGGAGTTATTTTCCCAGTGCTATTTCTGTGCATAGCCAGACCCCTGTGCCCAGGTCCTGGGTGTCTGCAGCTGCCTGCCTCCAGCAGTACCACGGGAGCACAGTTTGGGAATTCATCTGATCAACCTCCACTTTTATTATTCATGGATGTTATTTAAGAAACTGGGAGCAAGAAGAGATGCCAGGGCTCTTGCAAACCCAGCCCCCTCTCTTTTGGTGTTCACAGGTCTCACACAGCTTTCCAGAGCAGCCTGAAGAGGGGCAAAGTCTGATCCAAAACAGCTGTATTCTTCCCCAGAGTGGCATGGCTTCCCTGGGGATGCTGTTGGCAAGAGCAGTGCCCTCAAAAAAAGGAGGAGAATACATCCCATGTCCAGACTAATGCCCAAACCTCCCCTTTCCTGTGTCAGTCCCATTGGCTCCTCTGATTCTCCATCTCACCTGCCCCGGAGACTCCTGCTCACTGCCCAGCTCTGCTTCTCCAACAGTGTGGATTCTTTCCCTTATTTTTGGCTTTCTCTCAGCTGATGCAGAAACAGCCAGGCCCCATCGGCTCGGGGGAAGCTCTGACCTGGGAAAGGCTCCAGGTCTCTTACGTTTGCTGCAATAGCTCATTCCTTTCCTCTCTCCTTCAGGAAAACCAATTAAAAAAAACAAAACAGTGCAGGAGAAGCCAGAGGAGATGGGAACTGTTTGTGCCATCTCTGGTCTCAGTGCCTCCTGATCCACTCATGGTAAAGGTGGCACAAAAGATTTTGCCCACAAAAATAAGTCTCTGCTGATGGTCAGAGTTGGGCAGCAGGATTTTGTGCTCAACCTCCTCCAGGCTGTTTGTGTGTCCATCCCTTCCTCCTCCTCCTCCTCCTTCTCCCTGCCCAGGAGCCCCGGGTGGCATCTCTGTGCTCTGCCATGTGCTGCAAGTGTGTGATTCAGTGCCAGAGCAGCGCAGAGCCAACATCACCTACCTGTGCTCAGCATTGCTGTTTAAAAATATGTAATCCTGATAGTCAGGATTTGGGCACTGTAGGGAAAGGAAGCAGTGCCTGAGGTCCCTAGTGGGTACGGTGCCAGTTCCCAGAGCCTGGCCCTGTGGCAGGCACTGGCTCTCCTTCCCAGGTGTCCTGTCCTTCCTGCAGCTCTGCTGATCTCCAGCTCCCAGCTGCCTTTCAACATCCTGCCTTCCTGGCTCTTACCCTGCTGCTGCCCTGCCTGGACAGCAACATCTCAAACCACAAATCCCCCTGCACCTCAGCTCCAGCCCCTTTCCTTCCAGGTCCCCTGACTGGTCACCCTCTGTCCCCCCCCCCAGTGTCACCTCCGGGTGCCCCACCATGGGCTCCCAGTGAGGGTCCCCAAGCCCTGTGCCAGGGGACAAAGCTGGCACAGGGAGAGAGAGCAACTTGGAAGGAGGTGATGGCGTTGGCACTGCGCGCAGAGGAGCCAAAGGGGCTCTGCGGAGTGTCTGGAAGTCCCACTGCCCGTTCCCTCTGGATTTCACCTGCCATGGGGCGGCAGCAGCGTGGCCCTGGGGGCGGGGGACAGCTGGGCCAGCGTCCCTGCCCCAACGCTGCCTGGCGATGCAGATTGGAAAAACACATCTCAGGAGTGATCCCGGCTGGGCTGCAGGCAGCTGCCTGCTCACAGCCCGAAACAGTTAACAGGCAGCCAGGCCGAGCCGGTCCTCCCACCGGCATGAGATCACCGCTGCCACCGCCAATCCTTGCTCCAGTCCTCCTCCAGTCCTCGCTCGGTCTGGCAGCAAAGGAGCCGGGAGCCAAAGCTGGGAGTGAGAGCAGCAGCAGACAAGACCCCGGCCCGTCTGCACCCCGAGCCGCCGGACAAAGCGACCATGTAGGATCCGGAATCTTCCCTCCGTCATCGGCACGGCAGCGGCTCGTGGTGGGACAGAGACTTGCGTCCATCCCACGCGCGCGTTGTGCTGCTCCGTCCTGGGTTTTCTCGTCAACATGATGGGCTGCAAGTCCAACTCACTCACTTGCCTGCAGGGAGGAAAACCAGGGCTGCCGCTGGCCACGGCCACCGACTCCACTGCCACACTCAACAAACTGGCCCTGGCCACGGGCGGGACCGAGAAATCCTGGTACCGCTGCATCTTCCCCTTCGGCATCGTCTCCGTGGTCATCGGCGTCGCAGCGACGTGCATCACCTTCACCATCAATGGCCCACAGATGGACATCGCTAAGGTGGTCTCGGTGGCCACCTTGATCTTCGGGGTGGGCCTGCTGGTGGCCGCCTACGTGTGCTGGCGGGCCAAGCGACAGCGCAAGCGGCACCGGCAGGAGCCGGTGGCCCTAGAGCAGGGAGCCCTATGACCCGGGCTGGGGGCAGAGGCTCAGCTCCACCCGGAGCCCCCTGCTTATACACCCCTCTCCGCGAGCAAAGGGGTGACAGCACCGGCTTTGTCGCACCCGAGGAGGTCCGGACCCTGCCCGAGGTCAGCTTGCCGTCATTCTCCACCCCGCCGAGCCGCCCGCGCCAGCGCCCGGCCATCCCCGCTCCCGGCACGGGGTAGGGGCAGCCCGGCCTCGCCTGCCCGGGACCGGGATGGAAAGAGCCCGGAGAGTGGCCAAGGAGCGAGTCACCGCACAGGGACCTGTCCCTGCCCACCTGTCCGGCACCGCCCGGCAGCCGCAGCGAGCCCCCGGCGCTGCGCTGTGCCGGGAGAGGCAGCCCCGCGACCCCCGCTCGGTGTCGGAGGAGTCCAGCGTCACTTCTGTCCTCTGGTGGTTTTTCCCTGTGGCGCAGAACAGAAAGAGTTTCGAAAGAAACTCTCTGGGTGCGGGGAGCACCCGGAGAGCTGCGGGGCCGGCCGGGTGTGGGGCTGCGGGAGGCAGCGAACAGCGATGGGCTGGCCCGGCACGGAGCCCCTGGGACAGCGTGGGGGACAAGGGAGGGCGGGAGCTGAGCGTGGCGGGGGACAGCGGACCTTGGCGGCGGCGGGGGGACGCGGGGAGCAGAGGAGACTGGAGGGGGCAGCGGCTGCTGGGGGTTTGTTGTTGGCGGTGCGGCAGGTAGAGGAGGAACTCGGGCTCTTTCCATCCCCGTGCGGATGAGCCAGCCCGGTGATGTCCCGGGGGACATATCCCCTCTGCAGGGATGCCCAGGGCGAAGGGGATCGTGCTGTGAGCTCGCAGCAACATTGCCCGGCTTAGGTGTGGCTTAGGTGGGAGTCTGAGAGCAATTCTGTTCGGGAGAAGGAGCTAGAGGTGCAGCAAAAAGGAGCAAATACATTTTTGTCTTTTTTTTTTTTTTTCTTTTGAAAAGAAGTGCGTGTTCCCATTCTTTGAATTTAGCCTTGAGCTCATGACCCTAAAAAAGAAGCGTGAGACGTGCAGGAGGATCCCTCTCCGGATGCCCTGGTGCCCCGACGCGGAGGCTGCGGCAGATCGCGCTGCTGCCCTGCCCCGGCTGGCCCCGCACCCAGAGGGGCCTCCCGAAACCAGCCCCTCTCCGGGCTCCTGCTCACGGGCAGCGCTGCCAAGAGCTACAGAGCAGCCACGCTCCCGGCCCGCGGCAGCTGGAGGCTGTCCATGCACAGCACAGACAGCGAATAAGGCCAAAAGCCACGAGTGGGGACACACAGGAGCAAAGCCGAGCTTGTGCCGAGCGCTCGGGGAGCCGGGGGCCCGGGACACAGCCGACTGTGCCAGGCCCCGTGCCACCCTCCCTGCCCACAGCTCCGATCCCGACGGCTCTGGCTCCATAACTAACTCGTGCTCCACAGCCCCGGGAGCTGCTGCTTGTCACAGTGTGCATGGCCCGGAGCCACCATTCTCAGGATAGTGGGATATTAGGATACCAGGGCTTGGAGTCCCAGCCCTACAAATCCAGGCTCAAACACCCACTGAGTTTGGGAGGTTTGGGGACACTTTCAGCCTCAGCTCTGATCAAAGCTTTACTTCCATGAACAATTAGGAGAAGAGACGATGTCACAGAGCCTTGCTCTGTGGCAGGTGATAAGTTTAGCAGGTTCTGAGCCCAGACTGTTGTTTCAGGGTGTTTAAATATCTGTAGTTTTTGGTTTCAGCCTCTCTCAGGGTTAGCAAACCAGGGATTTCCTGCCAGGGGGACTCAGCAGTGCATGGGGGATGCTCAGTGATGCATTCATGTATTGAGGGTTTGAAATGCCAGCTCGGTTTTATCATTACTACTTTTTATGACATTCTTCTTGCTCTAATGTTTCAGCAAGCAGTTTTGTGGCTGCCTGCAGATCCCTCTGCTCTCACCTTGCTCATCATGACCACTAGGGCCAGCAGCCCCGCTCCTGATCCTGCCCAAATTGATCTCACTTTCAAAGTGCTCAGCCCTTCTCCCCCCACTCTGAATGTGCAGATGGGTTGTCCAGGTGCACCCAAGGAAAGCCTTGGAGCCAGCCCAAAATGTCTGATGTCAGGCCTCGTTATGTCTCACCCTTCTTAGATCTTCAAATCCAGTTCCCTGGAGCCAAATCCCCTCTCTCCTGCTCTCAATAACCTCGGGGCAGCTCTCCGCAGGGCAGTGCCCAGGTGGAGCCCATCCCAGAGACAGCCTGGATGGGTCCAAGTGCCAACCCTGCCAAGTCCTGCACATACGGAGGTTTTCTTTTGTTTCTGTTGAAAGTTTTAAGGGATTTGAGTTCTGCAGTGAGAGGCACAGACACACAGTCCCTCCTGCTGCCAGAGGGACAGACTCCAGGAGGTTCCCCTGCAAGGCTGCGGCCACTGCACACGCTGGTTGAGCAGCAAGTCCTGGGGAAATTCATCTCCTTAAACAGGTTTCTTGGCTGCAGGAATAGATGGCTGGTAAAGTTATGCCCAGCTCAGCAAATACACTGAAAGATGAAAGGCCCCCAGTGGTCAGTCCATACTCACAAAGGACCTGGGGATCCAGAATTTGCCACCCTGCTGGCACCACCCCACGTTGCTCTTTCTCAGCCAGTGTGCAGGGTAGAGCTGGTGGGTCTGTGCTTGCTGGCAGACACCACCACCACCACCTCACCTTCCTCCTCCTCCTCCAGTGGCATCTGGTGCCACACATTGCAGATGTGTGGGAGCTGCCTGGGTCCCTTCCCTGTGCAAGCTGCAGAGGTTCCAGAGGACATTCTGTCCAGGCATCCCACTTGGGTATCCCATCTGGGTATCCCATCCACCCCATTCATCCATCCCACCCATGTATCCCACCCATCTCCCCCACCCAGGCATCCCCCTGCACACCATGGCATTTTTCCTGGGATGCAGGGCCTGGCAGTCACCCACCACTCTGGGTGCCCCAGCCCTGGATCACAGCAGAGCCAAAGGCTGGATGTCCTACCCCAACACTCTTTTGGGGAAGGTGGCTCACTCGGATGCTGTGTTCCCACCCCGGTTGAGGTGTTGGCACAGGAGCTGTCGGTGCACAGCCGGATCTGCCTGTCTCCAGAAGCAGGAAAGCACCCTGGGAAGGCAGTGCTATGGCTGTCTTACCACAGTCTGGGGCTAAGAGACACTCTTCACCCTTTCTAGGGGAGCAGAATCAAAAATTAATAAACCTGTCAAGCTCACTCAGACACCAATTTTCCTCTGCTTTGCTTCCCCACCCTCCCAGCACTGGAGACCCAGCCTGGCCCAGGAGTGCCACCCTGCACAGCACTGCTGCCTGGAGACCTGCCCCTGCCAGACACCTCTGTGCCACTGGCAGGAGTTATGCAGGGATGAAAGATGGCTCAAAGGCTGTGCCAAGGCACCTGCTTCCCAAAGCCACCTGCCCCTTGCATTGCACCAACACCCCTCGCCAGGCACTGCTCTTCCAGTATAGCAGGAATATTCCCTATCCTACAAACCCTCACCTTGCCTCCAGTGCCTCCCCAAGACTCTCTGCACACAACAACTCATCCCCATTCATGTATTCAGCTGTTGTGACAGTCCTGTGCCCTGTTTCTGCCAGATCAACCTAAATCCCCTTTCAACACTGAACAGGCTTCAAGGGAAAAGTGCAGGTTTTGTGGCATCAAAGGGAAGGGTTAAAAATCGTTGCTGCCAGATTGGGAACAGTTACAAAAGGGAAACATAAAAATAAAAATATGCATCCCTAAAATAAGCCTGACATTTTTTTCTTATCTTGGCTGACACGTGAGTCTGCTCCCACTGCCTGGCTTTGGCTGCAGAGGGTGGAGGTGGAGCTCCCACCAGAGCTCCAGTCTCCCCAGGATACCCCATCTCCAGTCCTCATCAGGGCCATGGGGACTCCTAGTCCCATTCCCTTCTGAGGAACCTGAAGCCTTGAGCCTTTCAGAGGAGCAGTGACAGAGGGACAGCCAGAGAGGGACCATTTTTCCCGGCTGCTGGAGGATCCCGGCATATCTAATGGAGAAGCAGAGCCACCACGTCACCTTGGGGTGATGCCTGAACCCAGAAGGGTGATGGTGGACATTCCCTGCTCTGCCCACTCAGCTCTACCACTGCTGTGGCTGGTGTGGCAGGGAAGGACCTGCCCAAGGAAGGGGATTTTGGGCTGGGGTGTGCACCTGAGGTCCCCACACGTGCCATCAGCTGTGTCCCCTTTCCCGGCGAGCCAGAGGAAGAGGTGATCCTGCTCCTGAACAGCTGCATGTCTGAGCTGTGCCTGCATCCCCTGAAAAAGGACACGTGTTCCACCCTCCTACACGAGCCCATACAGACTTAAAAACACGTTTATTTTTGCTGTTTGTCCAGGTATCAGCTGGGCCTGGAAACTCCAGGTATGACTAGCAAAGCTCTCCCAGCCAGAAGGAGAGGTCCAGGCATGCCATGGTCCTGCACAGCTCTCAGCACTAGTGCTGGTCTCCTTATCCCAGCCGGGAGCAGAGAACCTGGCACAGCCTGGGACATCCATCCATACCAAAAATCACCATTCCCTGCACTTCAAAAACAAGTCCATGTGCCCAGCGAG
The DNA here is from genome assembly GCF_003945725.1 of Corapipo altera. NCBI lineage: Eukaryota > Metazoa > Chordata > Aves > Passeriformes > Pipridae > Corapipo > Corapipo altera. Next base: position 540,743 of record NW_020884981.1, on the reverse strand, counting down.
GTGCAGGAATGGCCAAGTCTGGCTACTTGGCTCCACTCCGAAGCTGCCAGCAAAATAATGAGTAACTCCAAGACAGCTGGGCTGAATTCATGGCTAATCAACTAATTTATTTACTCCTCTGACAGGTATTTTTTGTGCAGGGACACAAATGAAAATTTTGACAGTTTTTTTCCCTAGCTGTGCATGGAAAATTATGTCTTCCCAGGGCAGGGATAAAGGGGTGGAATGCCAGGCACAGAGTGGGCATTGGGAGCAGGCTTTTGGGAACATTAAAATGACAAACAGATCATCTAACTCAGTACTCCCTCCCATGGGGTTGCTCTAATCTTGGTTTAGGAAGCCTCAAATGGACAATTAGAGAATATTTTTCCAAGCGAACGCAGTTTCTGATGGTCTGTGTGCGTGCAGGACTTGCTGTCACAGAAATGTCCTTGCACCAGCCCTGTAGCTGTGCTGCAGGGATGTCCCACCAGCTACGGCTTCTCCTGGGAACTCTGAACCAAAGCCCCAAAGCCATCACTCAAACTCAAACCATATCTTAAATGTGGGGTTCCCCCTTAGAAAACGGAGCTGCAGCACCTTGTGTCTCCAGCAGCCCCGAGGAAGGTCCCTGTGGCTCTAGGGAGCTCCCTGTCCCTGCTGCAGGAGGGGAAGGGGGCCCTGGGGGCTGTGGGTGGAGAGAGGGGTGAGGCCACTGCTCACCTCCAAAATGAGATCACCAGGTGTCTCCTTCATTAGAGATTCAGCTCCTCTCACTGCTGCTTGCTTGAGTCCTGGTTTGGGTTTGTATCACCTTCCCACGGGGTTTTTACATGGATTAAGGGCATGGATAAAGGTTCAGAAGGATTTTGGAGATCTTGTAGCACAAAAAGCACCACAGAGAGGTGGGGGCTCAGCACAACAGAGATGTTGGTGGTGGTCAAAGGCCAAAGCTTTACAGACCAAGGGGGAATGGCTTCCCACTGCCAGAGGGCAGGGTTAGATGGGATAATGGGAAGAAATTGTTGGCTGTGAGGGTGGGGAGGCCCTGGTTGCCCAGAGAAGCTGTGGCTGCCCCTGGATCCCTGGAAGTGTCCAAGGCCAGGGTGGACAGGGCTTGGATTCACCTGGTCTAGTGGAAGGTGTCTCTGCCCATGGCAGGGTGTGGGACTGGATGATCTTTAATGTCCCAATCTCAATCATTTTATAAATCTATGGGCCTGCATCCCTCTGCTCTCCTAGTTCTGGTTCCAAATGCTGCGACTATTCCCAGGCTCCCAAATGCTCCCCCTGAAGTTTCTCGAGCAATTCTAATCCCTCCCCAGAGCTATGCTGAGGGATGGCAGCTTCTCCCTGTGTCACCACATACAGTCTCAGTTCAGAGACTGCTCCAGAGCCCTGGAAAAGGACTGCTCCAGAGCTTCCTGCTCAAGGTATCTCCTGCATCAGCTTAGAGTTTATTCACTTTGTTTGTCAGAGCACCAGGACATCAGAGCAGATCTTAAATGAATTGGCTTCTTGCAAAGCACTGTGGTACCATGTGGTGTGTTCTGCCCACACTCAGGGGCAAACCTCTGGTGACACTGGATGGCAGGTCCCCCAGGTGGGGGTTAGAAATAATGTGGGTTTTACCACAAGGCTGAAAAAAAACCATCATAAACATCTTTGCTGGCTGCAAAGTTTTTGGAGCAGTGCCCAGAGCCTCAGCCTTGATGCAAGACCTGAAAATCATAGAATCACAGAATGCTTTGGGTTGGATGGGACATTAGAGCTCATCTCGTTCCATCCCCTGCCATGGGCAGGGACACCTTCCACTAGAGGAACTCATGCGCTGAAGGAAACAAGGAGGTGTTTTCTTCCCTGGGCAGAAGGGAACTGAGGCACAGAAACCCTGTGATTTGGTCCCATTTTTCATATGGAATTTGCCAGAACTGAGGCTTGAGCTCAGCTCTCCATGAGTCGAGCAGCTGGTGCCTGTAGAGGCTCAGAGGGGTTGTGTTCAGCAGGACCCCACGTGCCTGTCCATCGGGTGTGGGTGTCAGTGTGTCTGTGCCTGTGCTGAGGGAGGGGATTGTCCCGCTCTGCTCTGACCTGGGGCGGCCTCACCTGCAACACTGGGGCAGTTTTGGGCACTGCAGTGTAAGGAAGATGAGACACGAAGCCATTAGAGAGCAAGGAACACAAAGATGGTGAAAGGCCCTGAGGGGAAGCCGTGTGAGGACATTGAGGGCACTTGGTGTGTTCAGCTGGAGGAGACTGAGGGGAGACCTCACTGCAGTTCCAACTGCCTGGGCAGGGGCAGAGGAGGGGCAGGGACTGAGCTCTGCTCTGGGGGGACCAGTGACAGCACCCAGGGAACAGCTGGAGCTGTGTCAGGGCAGGGTCAGGTTGGATCTCAGGAAAAGGTTCTTCCCCCAGAGGGTGGTTGGGCACTGCCCAGGCTGCCCAGGGCAGTGGGCACAGCCCCAAGGCTGAGGAGTTGAAGCAGCCTGAGCCAGGGCTGCCATCAGCCAGGCAGGGAGGATGGCAGAGGACTCACCGTGCTCGGCACCTGCCAGGGACACCTTGGCACCGTGCCCAGCCAGAGCCCACAGGGCAAACCCCTCCACCCTTCAGCACAGACATCCCAGCCCCTGCTGCTGTCCCACCTGCTGTCCCCCTGCCGGGGTGAGGAGCAGATGGGCCGGAGCCGCTGGTGCCACAACCGTGCCAGGCCCTGCCGGGGACAGGTGGCTCCTTCTGCCGGGCTGTGCTCCTGCTGTCACAGGGGGATGGGGCAGTGGAGCCTTTTAGGCTTTCAGTTTATTAAAGAAGCCCTACTGTTGTAGGTGCAGAAAGGACACTTTTGCTTTCCAAAATCCTTCTCCAGAGGAGCCTGGGTGCAGCTGGATCCAATCTCAGCCTTGGATTTTGTCAACAGTTTAAATTTGAGGCATTATAGAGGTGTGATTGAACCCCTTTGTCACTCAGGTTTTAATGATGGCAAACTGAGAACATTTATATAAAACAAATCATTTATTACTACAAATGATGAGAGAATAAATAGATGAAAGATCTTAATCAGAATTATTTACTACACAGTATGAAAGTTAAAACTAGTAGTAGTTTAGTATAGGATAGAATAGTGCACTATCTTGAAGCAATTATATTAAAGCTAGCAAAACCAAGTAATTACTGCTTAGAAATTTGATGTTATCCAGACCCCCCAAGGCTTGTGGGGACATCTCTTCTGCTCAACCTTGAGGAGTGACCTTGAGGGGCATCCCCACCCCAGGGAGGAATCTCCACTCATACACCCCAAGAAGGGTTATGTTAGAAGAACCTGCCTGTATGAAAGGGGACTGGACTTTCACGGTATAAAGTGATTGACTGACAGTCACCTGACCCCAGTGGCTGCCTCACCACCAGGATGTTAATTTGGGGTTGAAGCCAGGCTGGTTTTAACATCTCCTGGTGCCCCTCTGAGCCCACCACTTAACCACTGGCAAATAGAGCATTGTCTTGGTCACATTCCAGGGGGGATGTCCTGCCACAGATGGAGGGATCATTTTGAAACCCTCCCCACCAGCAGACTCGGGGCTGGGAAGGTGGTAGTGGGATGCACAGCCCCTGGGAAAGGCATGGACTCCCTGTCCCTCTTTTGCTGGGATAGGGTTAATTTTCTTCCCAGAAGCTAGTCCCAGGCTGTGGTTGGGATTTAGGATGAGAACAATGTTGGTGACACACTGATGGTTTGGTTGTTGCTGGGAGGTGCTCACTCTAAGTCAAGGATTTTCCATTTCCCATGCTCTGCCAGCAAGGAGGTGACAGGAACTGGGAGGGATCATGGCCAGGACAGCTGATCCAAACTGGCCAGAGGGATATTCCAGGCCATGGAACATCGTGCCCAGTACAGAAACTGGGGAGGTTGCCAGGAGCCTGCTAAGGGGCAGTGGGTGGTGAGAGACTGTATTGGGTATCACTTCTCTGCCTGGGGTATTCATTCTCTCTCTCTCTCCTTTTCATTACATTTTCATTATTGTTATATTTTATTTTGTTTTAATTATTAAACTGTTCTTATCTCAGCCCACAAAGTTTATCTTTTCTTTCCAATTCTCCTCTCCACCAGGGAGGCTGGGAAGTGAGTTAGTAGCTCCCTGGTCCTTTGTTGCCAGTTGGGGTTAAGCCACAACACTCCTATATGGAGTATTATAAAACACCCTATTTTCATTCCAAGAATGAGACAGACCCATGGGCTCCATCATTTACAACAAACTCTCCTGTGACTTCTATGCCCATGTTCCCTATTTTTTTCAATTTTGGGGCTGTGTGTCAGTGACCCACCTTGCCCTGGCAGCCCTTTGAGACCAGGGAGAAGCTACCCATGGCTGCTCATCCCAAAGATTAGCAATTAAAGCCCATTAACAAACAGATACAAGCTGTGGTATGCCAAGGGAGATGAAAAGCACAGTGCTTCAACACCCAGGATGCAGCTAAACCACCCATGGAATACCCACTTCCAATCTTAAGATACAATTCTGCTGGCTTTTTTACTCAAAATAAAAATACGTTGGTGCCCAGCATGCAGTGCTGAGGAGCAGGAAGAACTTGTACTCAGTGGAAGGAAAAAAATGCTCCAATATTGGACTGAGATGCAGCAGGACAAGAAACCTGGGTGTTCCCTCTGCTCTCTGCCCCTTGGGATCAGGGAACAAGGGACAGAACCAGAGGAAACAGCCTCAAGTTGCACCAGGAAAGGTTAAGATTGGATATTGGGTCAGGCTATCCAGGGCAGTTTTGGAGTCCCCGTCCCTGGAGGGGTTTAAAAGCCATGTGGATGTGGCACTTGGGGACATGAGTTAGTGGTGGGGGAATGGTTGGACTCAATGATTTTGGAGGGCTTTTCCAACCTAAATGATTCCAACTCTATGATCACGACAACCCCACACCACTCTTGGTCTGTGCCTCCCATCCGACAAGATGCAAACCCCAGTTTTCCTGAATCCCTGCGCATGGAACTTGTGGAGATGGTAGAAAATGACAGAAGGTCCTCATTACCTCTCACTGCTCTTGAGAACACCAGGTACAAACCAGCAGTATGTCATGAAGTGTGTTAAAAAGGCTGTAAATCCCATGGCATTATCAAGGTAAAATGCCAGAGGTGGTTACAGCATCAGGGGTTTCTGCCAGACTAAAATCAAGGTTCCATTAGAGGTGCAGGGACCACGCTGTCTCTTCATCCTGTTGTGCTTATGGAGGTTGTTTCTGCACTCCCAATTCTGAATACGGAGTGAAATCTCACTTTCATATTTAAAATACAAAGTACATTCAGCCTGGAGAAGAGGAGAGTGAGGGGAAACTCGTCAGAGCCTGTGGCTTCATCATGAGAGACAGCTCTGAGCTCTGCTCTCTGTGACCAGTGACAGCACCCAGGGAACGGCTGGAGCTGTGTCAGGGCAGGGTCGGTTGGATGTCAGGAAAAGGTTCTTCCCCCAGAGGGTGGCTGGGCACTGACCAGGCTCCCCAGGGCAATGGGTACAGCCCCAAGGCTGCCAGAGCTCAAGGAGTCTTTGGACAACGCTGTCAGGGACAGAGTGGGATTGTTGGGGTGTCTGTGCAGGGCCAGGAGTTGGACTTATGATTCCTGTGGGTTGCTTCCAGCTCAGCATATTCAGGGATTCTATGATACATTAGGTCAAGAATGTGACCCATCTCCACTAAGTCATCGCACAGGATCGAGCACGCTCTGAATTTGTTAAAAATCCGAGCAAACCCAGAGCTATTTAATGGTAGTCAGCTTGGAAATAGTTAAAACGGAGGGTTATGTGGGCAATGAGGGTGTTTTGGGGAACTCTGCAGCACCTGTCAGCCAGGAATAGGTTTGCATCCCTCTGGAAAAGGTGTCACACAGTAGGACTGTGAAGGAAGCAGTGAGATCCTCCTGGAGAGCAGGAGGAGAAGGAACAGTGAAAGCTGTTTTAGCAGGAGGCAGCACAGCAGAGGGTGGAAAACACAGGCTGTTTTCAGGCTTTGGAGAGGAGGTAATAACCAGTGAGTCAGGAAAAATAATAATAGCTGGAATAAAAGGTGACAATAAGGTTTTGTCAAAACTGAAGTGGCATTTGCTCACAGTGCCAGAGCTGGAGAGATCTCACCACGGCCCTCACAGGGTGTCTGAGTAAGATCAAGGAGGTGATACTTTTTTAAAAACTCTCTACAAGTACTTCTTTAAAAGTACTCCTTGGATTATAGTTCAGAGTTTTCTAAGTCACCATCTTCCAACATTCCACTTAAAAACTCAAAAACATGGTGCCTGTGAGTTTGTCCTTCTCTGCTGAGATGTCACAGAGGCTTTTGGAGGCATCTCCCAGCGGGTGCTGTTCCAGCCACACGTGGGTGATGCTCCACAGTCCTGCACTAGCCCTGAGCATCCCTGTATCCTCACTGCTCCCAAAACCCAGCTCCCCACAAGCAAAACACTCAGCTTTTTGCACTAGAGATGGGGACAGAGCTGGGGAAGGGGCTGGAGCAGCAGGAGCAGCTGAGGGAGCTGGGGGGGCTCAGCCTGGAGAAAAGGAGGCTCAGGGGGGACCTTCTGGCTCTGCAACTCCCTGACAGGAGGGGGGAGCCGGGGGGGGGGTCGGGCTCTGCTCCCAGGGAACAAGGGACAAGACCAAAGGAAACGTCCTCAAGCTGTGCCAAGGGAGGCTCAGGTTGGATACTGGGAAAATTTCCTCATGGAAAGGGCAGAGGTGGAGTCCCCATCCCTGGATGGATTTAAAAGCCATGTGGATGTGGCACCTGGGGACATGGGTTAGTGGTAGTCCTGTCAGTGCTGGGGGAATGGTTGGACTGTGATCTTGGAGGTCCTTTCCAACCTTAATGATTCCATGATTCGATGGCATTTTCAGGACTTTATCATTTCCTTCTTCTGCTCACAGCAAAATCAAGGTTTTATTCAGAGTCCTTTGTCCTGAGGATGTTTTCCTGAAGAGCTGCTTGGTAGAAATCCCAAGGGGCTGGTTCAGGGATTTGATTTCCCATAGGGCACTCACCAATTGAAATGTTTTGCCTGGGTTTTTATTACACTGAACCGTTACAATGACTCTTCCCAAGGCACCCAGCAGCCACTTTTGAGGAAAAAAAAGCACAAGACACAGCAGCCCTGTAGTTTTACTCTTGATTAGCTTTTGTTTGCAATATCTACTTTTGTTTGACTTAAAAAGTGCCCAATAAAGGCTGAATTTGTGGAACAGTGTCTCATGGCAGTGCCCCAGACTGGTGAAACAATCCTGTGGGATTTATTTTAAGCCTGTGTTCAAGACCATATGCTGAGATGTTTTGCCAGAGCTAAGAATGGATCTGAAGTGATGAGTTTTACAGGTTCTTAAGTGAAACCCTGAGTCGAGCCTGAAGTGGGTTAGTTGACAGTTCTTCCAAGGATCGATGCTCAGATCCTGCTGGGACAAAGGAGACAACAAATCCTGCAAAGTCTGTTCTTCCCCACTCCAAGTGCTGACTTTCAGCATTAAAAGATGTTCAAGGCTACCAAATCTTTACGTTGAAATTTTCAATTTGACTAAAAACTTTGAGGTACATTAGGTGAGCAAACACAAATAACTGGAAATCCCACAGCAACAGCACATCCCAGCCCTGCTGTCCATGTGACCTTCCCCTTCCAGAGGGCTGGACTGGCTGGTGGGACTGGTCAGTGCAGTCCCATGGGGATGTAGCAACCACAGAGGAGAGCAGAGGAATGAGGCACCTGGGGGGTAAAGCTGAGAGGATCCAACTGCCATTTCTAAATCCTAAATCAACAGTACTGTATTTTATGTCTTTTGGGATTTGATAGTTCACAGAATCATAGAATCATGGAATGGTTTGGGTTGGAAGGGACCTTAAAGCTCATCCTATCCCACCCCCTGCCATGGAGAGGGACACCTTCCACTAGACCAAGGTGCTCCAAGCCCAGTTCAACCACATGGCAGAGGGTTGGAACTGGATGATCTTTTAGGTCCCTTCAGCTCAAACTATTCTGGGATTCTGTGATTCTGAGTCTACGATGGGTGGCGTGTTTTCAGGAAGGACTTGTTGGAATCCCCTCACAGTTGTCTTTCTTGTGACCTAAGATATATCAAAGCTGTTAAATATAAGCACCTAATTTTTGGATGAGATCATCTCAGGGTAGGATGGGGTCATGAGGAGGAGTCATGAGCCTCACCATCATGATTAAATCCCACTGTGCCTGTAGTGCATCATTGCAGGGCTGCTCTGAGCTGGATTGGCTTATGCTGTCCCCGAATCTCCTGAGGTGGTGGGAAACCTGGATGGGCTGAGCAGGAGTGGGAGGCCCATTGCTTGGCTGGATGGTGCTGAGCACAGTCCTGTGGGGCTTCTCTGCCCAAGAGATGTGCAATGCCCATGGCAATGTGAGGGATGGGACCTGAGGGTCACAGGAGAGGTGACAGGTCCCACTTCAGCAGCTCTTTAATGCTCCATGTGCATCCCTGCTTTCTGCCTCGAGGTCTGAGCCACAACACGCCCCAGGTGCCCCCAAGTACCTGTTTTGCTCTCCGTCAGTGCCCAGAGCCCCTCCAGGTGCAGTGTTTAGGCAGTGCAGCAGCTCTCCAGCCCCCCCAGCTCAGTCTGTGGTTGCACAGGTACCTTCATCCCTGGAGAGTGTTCCCAACTTTCCCAGCCAGCACAGAGAAGTTCTCAGGTTAAACCAGCCACGAGATGCCAGTACCAAGCATGGGAGCTACAACCTAGGCTCTGAGGGTGTCTGATGGGGGTTCTGATACCTCACGAGGCATTTGAAGGTTTAGTCCCCACAACAAAGCTCAGACCTGGAGGCACACTCAGGTTTACCCCTGTACCACTTGCTCTCCTGTCCCTCCTCATCAGCCCGAGGGCTTTGGAGGCATTTTGCACTCTGAAAGAAATCAGAAAGTTGTGCAACTTGCTGATGGCAGCAGGAGACCTGCAGCACCTCCACACCTCCCACTGTAAAGGTCAGCCTTGTTTTGCGGGGGTTTCTGCTGAATATCTGCAGTAACACATGGCAGGGAATGGAGTGAGCGTGGTCAGGTGTCAGGAGACTGCTTTCATCACTTTTCCATTTCATGCCTTCCAGCCTCACTGATGTTCCTTCTGCTCTTTCATTAGGAAAACAATCCACAACATTCTGTTGCCTGTAGCTCTGTTGACTCTCTTTTATTTCCAGCTCTCTACAGCAGCAGGAATGTGCCTTCAGTGGTAGAATATACACAAGCTGAGTGTTTTTTGGTAAAGGCTTTTTAGAACTGATCAGTGAAAAACTCTGAGTGCTGGGGCATCACACAGGTTTCAATCCAGACTGTTTAGTTCAAACATCACAGTGCCAATACAGGGAATGGCAATTTCATGTTTACTGCAAGAAGAATAGGCGAAAGTTAGTAATCTTCTGCACAGAAAGGATTTTAAAGGGTCTCTAATTGAAGGGTGAACCCCTGTGCAGGCATTAACCTGCATCCAACGTGGTTGGTATCCATGGCATGAGATATTAGCAATGAATCTGGAAAGAGAGATTCACTGGGGAAGTATAGAGTAGAATCACGGAACAACCTGAGTTGGAAGGGATGTACAAGGATTGAGTCCAACTCCTGGCCCTGCACAGGACACCCCAACAATCCCACCATGTGCCTGAGGGCATTGTCCAGATGCTTCTTGAACATGTTTCCTTGGGTCCAATCACTAATCACCACAATTAATTGGATTTGTTGGGATTGAGTGTGTTGGGGCACTTGTCTAGAGTTTCTGGACATTCAGAGGATTTTGGAAGAGTAACTCCAGAGGGGCTGGTAGATATCTGGAAAACTCATGGTAAGCACCTTGCTTGGGCTGAGGGACAGAACCTTGTGATGTGCTAATGTGGTTACAGACAGTTTTGGGCTCATTCCCTAAGGATGCATAAACCTTTATGTTAAGGGATAGGGTGTTAACCACAGAGGAATCAGCACTGAAAAGGTTAAAAAAGGACTGGACTCTCCAACCACCCTTTCAGCAGAAAATACAGGCTAAATGAAATATAAATGGAGTAATATATCATCAAAAATGGAAAAGAGGGACAGAGGAGGATGAAGCAATGAACAGCCTTGGCCCTATAAACAGGAGATAAAAATAGGGCAAAGAGATGGCATCAATCTGAGGGCTGTTTCCAAAACATCACTCCCAAAAAACCTCAGACTGACCTTTGGGGGAGAGCTGGCAGGTGCTGAAGAGAGGCCCCCTCCAAGGGCACTGCCCAGAGTGGGAGGGCTGTCTGGGGTGTGGGCAGTGGGCAGATGGGCCAGGTCCATGGAGGAGTCCCTTGGCTCAGGGACTTCAGAGCTTCTGTCACTGCACATGGTGACGGGAACTCTTATTTCTATGTCCAGGCTGCTCCAAGGCCTCCTAGGAAGGGACACAGACTCTGATGAAAACATTTTCTGGAACTTTTATTCCCTTTTCTCTAGAGAACATCCCTATACACAGCCACAAACCCATCCCATTGTTCTTCAGACCTTTTCCCAGCATTTGCCTTTCTTGCATTGCCTACAAGTCATGGAGATGAGGACAGCTGCTGTCAAGCTGCACGTGCTGACCAGGACCAAATCCTGGCTGCTTTTGTTCCTTCTGTCCACTTGGTGGCCAACTTGGATGAGAAGCTCTTGGGATGGGACCATCACTCTCTCCTGTGGCTGCATCCTGCACATACATTGTGCTTCAGACCCGCTCCTGGGAGAGACATCAGCAGCATTTCTTCTGCTAAGTACAATGATCTACACCATTTCCTTTGGGAATATTAGCAGGAAGAGGCTGTGAAGTGTCAAAAATGCTGATCTCCTTCAGTATTCCCTGGTAGAAGACTCTCAGAGTTGCTCTGTGGAAACTCCATAGAGGAGTCTCTCCAGAGCTTTAACACTCTGCATCCTCATTTGCAGCCACAGGCACTGCAGAAAAGCAGCACAGCAGCATTTTGGAGACACACGGTAAAAATCCCTGGCTCGTTTTGCATCCAAAGTGTCTCTTTCCAAGGCCACATCTTGTGCTCTGTGTGGAGCCTGGCTGAGATGCCAGTGAGCATCCCATCCAGGGAACACAGCATCCATGGCCAGAGAAACCAAAGCCTGTGTAGGAAGGGTGGAAAATTCCTGTGATGTGAGGAAGAGGAGAGTTGTGAAGGAGAAAGTGATGAGGAAAAGGGATTTCCTCCCTGAAGAGGTCAGAGCACTGTCCAGGAGGGAGGGCAGGAAAGCCCAGCACACCCACCAGTGTGTCCCTGACTGGCTGAAGAGTGGCTCAGGACGTGACTCTGGGGAGACGGAAGGAGAAAGCCAAAGCCCACAGCATAAATTCCAACCCTTAGAGTCAGGATTTCCAGGAAAAGAGTTGGAAGAGACAACAAGAGCCCTTCTGGGAGGCTGGCGGTGCTCAGCAAAGGCAACAGCAAGTTCTCCACTGCAAAACCTCAAGAATATTCCAGCAGTGAGTCTCCAGCCAGGCAGGTTTTGGCTATTCCTCAGCCAGAGCAAGGCAGACCCAGCAGCAGATTTGAGCTGGGGAGAGCAGGATGGGGCTTTCTCTCCCCCCTTGCATGGTACAGTATGACCCCAGGCTCAGCAGGGTCTGGACTTGTTCTCATTTAATGGCATTTTAACCATGTCTGACTCTAATCTTTGGCCTTTCAGCCTTGGCCAGCTGACAGAAAGGTCCCCACAAGCCTTTAACTGTGTCTGTAGCCTTGTTGTGATGGCAGGTGAGTGATGGCCCCAACCCTGTGGGGGATGGCAAAGAGGGCAAAAACACCTTCTCGCTAAACGAGCTGGGTTTTCTTTACAGCTCCGTGTCACAGTAGAGAGCTGAGTCACTGCCAGGTACAGACAGTGACTGTGAGTCACCAGCACAGCCCAGCTCATCCCTAATGGGCTGTCCTGCTGCCCTGTGCCCCAGCCAGCTCTCCTGGCACTGCTGTGCCCACCCTCACAGGCACCCTCGCTGCTCCAGCACCCACTGCCAGGCTCTGGCACCGGCCTTGCAGCTCCTCTGCCCTCCTTGTACCAGTAGGATGCCAGGCAGATGTCGCCTGGCAAAGGTGGTTGCTCACACCATTCACGTGCTTGAAGGTGGAAGAGAGTAGGTTTAGGTTGGCTATGGGGAGGGAATTCCTCCCTGTGAGGGTGGTGAGGCCCTGGCACAGGTTGCCCAGAGAAGCTGTGGCTGCCCCATCCCTGGAAGTGTCCAAGGCCAGGTTGGACGGGGCTTGGAGCAACCTGGGCTGGTGGAAGGTGTCCCTGCCCATGGCAGGGGGTGGCACTGGATGAGTTTTAAGGTCCCTCCAACCCAAACTAATCTGTGATTCCATGATGATTCTACATCCATGTAGAAATGTAAACTGGGATCTGTTCCCCTCTCAAACCCCAAAGGCCTGAGTTCTCACCCACATGAAGGATCCCTTTCCCTGGGTCATCTTCCCAGTTGCAATCCACTCCCCCTTCCTGGCAGACCAGAAGAAGTTGGAGGAGACGTGGCCTCCTGAGGTCCCTCAGCTTCAGAGCCAGCACCTTGTCATGGAATAAATGGAATTTTTTTGGCTTGAAAACTTGATAAAAGATCTATTTCCCCTGTCAGGGTTGGTGAAGCCAGAATGCCCCAAGGGCAGCGTGTCTGTAAGGAGAGCATCAGATGGGGTGGGACTTAAAGTTTCTGATTCTTGGTTTAGTGTGCTGAGTTTTAATTGGTGAAATCAGGCTCAGGGGAAAGATGTGCTTTTACCTGAATCAGGTGCCTGACAGAGGGAGCTCTGCCACACTGCCCAGACTCTGGGTTAGTGTAGGGGGGAACTTGTCCTCCAGCACTCCCCTGTGCCCATGCTGGGAATACACGGATGCTCTTTGGTGAGACTCTCTCCTGGAAAGCTTTACTTTCACAAGAAGTCATTATAAAGATAAGCCAGAGAAAATGAAGCAATAAACCTCCAGAAAAATTAAAGGAATAGGGTAATTTAACACAGAGTTAATAAAGGCAATGAATAATCTGCTGAGTAGCCGGCGGACAGACACGGCTGGAGCTCTCACTTGAAGTCTTCACATCCTTCTTTCCTCACACACCTTCTGTGAGCACTCCCCCATCTCCTGCCCTCATCCTTTCATGTCCAAGGTGCCCAAGCACTTCCCACCCCTCTGTGTACAGCAATCACCTCGCTCAGCCCCAAAATACATCTGTGAGCGTGGGAGGAGCGTGGCAGCACGAGCTAACTAACATTGCACAACAGCTCAGGCCCAGAGCGAAGGATAAACTTGGGGTTGGATTCAAAATAAGCTGGGCTGTGTGGGATGAGCCAGCCAAGCTGGAATTCAGCCACAAGTTCCTCAGTCCTGGGCCTGTGAGTGAGCTGGCCCTGTGGGTTTGACTGCATTTTAGGAAGGCACAGTCCTGGCCTGGCAGCACCAGCCAACACTGGACTGAGCAACAGGCTCGGTCTTGGCTCAGCAGCTCTGCCAGCAGCACCTTCTTGACATCTTCGTATTTCCAGGAAATCTTGGAAGGGGGCCCAGCCTGCCAGACAACTTTTTTGAAATTGGGAAACCCATCGCAGTTTAAGAAAATGGCATTAGTGCCTCTGCACTGCAGGGTCTGTGCACACGTGGGAGCCACTCCCGCAGCCCAGGATCCTGCTCACACCAGCACTGCAGCCACAGCAGCTCCGGGTGCTGGGGGGGCTCTGGGTGCTGGGTGAGCACAGCAGTGCTGGAACAGCCTCCTGCCAGAGATGGGACCCCAAAGCCTTGCACCAGCCTGTGCTGCCTGTCCATGATGGCACTGCTGGGGACCTCAGCTCCCCCTGGCCCATCCTGGGGTGACACACGGGCACATGTGGCACTGGAAGGACAAGCACCAGGAAGAGCTGATTGTTTTGAGGGTGGTGAGGCCCTGGCACAGGTTGCCCAGAGAAGCTGTGGCTGCCCCATCCCTGCTCAAGGACATGTTGGATGGGGCTTTCATCTGGTCTAGTGGAAGGTGTCCCTGCCCACAGAGGGGGTGGAATAGGATGAGCTTTAAGGTCCCTTCCCACAAAAATCATTCCCTGATTCTATGACCCTGTGATTCAGTTTGGTGATGGGAATGGGCTGTTGTTCCCCAGGAGAGCTGTGTGGGGACAGCCAGCACCCAGACACTGGCAGGTGCACCTAGAGATGTCACCATGGGCAGCACCTGCCAGTGTCTCCCCCATCACAGGAGTGTCACCTCCCAGCAGCCTGTACAGTCACGCCAACATCCTGCCAACCATGTGAGCAGCATGGGGGCTTGTCATGTTGAACCTGGGAATGTGTCTGCATGTCCCTGTGGTGCTGCAGGACACGGGGTTGGGAGCAAGGAGGTATCTGCAGCAGTGAGCCCCCGGATCCTCTTCCACCAGCATCCATCCTTCCTCCCATGGCAGGGCTTTCAAGCACACTGAGAGCCCTGCCCAGGTCTAGCAGCTCTGTGTTCAGTAACCTCAGGAGCACCAGCCATGCTCTGCTGTTCCCCAAGGATCATTCCTCCTGTTCCTCCACCACCATCAAAGCTCTTCAGCTAAGGACAGTCCTGACTGAAGTCGCTCTCCCACAGGGAGGGAAGGAGGCACTGGCCATGAAAGCTTTAAGCTCATTAGCTGCCACTGGAGCAGTAATTAGGTTGATTTGTGCAGGAAGCACAGTGGGAGCAGTCTTTCTTCTTCAGACAACACCAACAGAGAAGGGAGGACTCCCATCTCCCCTCTGGTGCAGAGTAAAGGAACAGTGAGATCTCCAGCAGGCTCCGGAGCCACTGCCATGTGGGAAAGGACTGGAGAGAAGCAGAGAGTAAAGGGCTGGCTCTGGGTGGTCTCCAGGTTCAGGCTGGGAGTACAGGTGAGGAAGAAGGATGGTGCAGTGGCAGGACCAGCATGGGGCAGGCATCAGATCTCCTGCACAGACTGTCCTGAATGGAGACTTATCGTGGCTTCTGCTGCTCATTCACAACTCTATCAACATAAAAAAATCCAATGCTGTGCCACAACAGCCTTGCCCCTGGAATGATGGGCACACGAGGGGGCTGCAGCATCACTGCCTTGGCTGGGGGTCCCACAAGACCTTGACCCCCTTTTTGCCCCTCCAGCGCTACCCCACAGGGCACCAGGCAGGTGGGAGCTGGTGTGGGCTGTCCTTCAGCGTGGGCAGCAACAGGGAATGGGGCAATCAGCACCTGCTTTCTAACAGGCACTAAATGTTCTGAGCATCCTCAAGTGAAACCAGCCCCCAGAACCATCCCCGAGCCTCCCAGCTACGACCATACCTCAAACCTTATTTTTCTCTCCAGGGAAGAACATGCTATCATAGAATCACAGAATCACAGAATAGTTTGGGTCAGAAGGGACCTTAAAGCTCATCTTGTCCCACCCCCTGCCATGGGCAGTGACACCCTCCATTAGCCCATGTTGCTCCAAGCCTCGTCCAACCTGGCCTTGGACACTTCCATGGAAGTTTAACAGATTATCACGGGCAATCCAGCACTGGTCTGTGGTTTTGCTCCCAAAAGTTCGTGACATTTGAGGCAGATGAGTGTTTCCTGCCCACACCTCCAGCAGAACTTCTCTCCTGCTGACGCAGAAGCTCCTGCCTGAGCTGTGTCTGGCACAGCAGAGGCACTGCAGTGGGAGCCCGTCGTGCAGGTGCCACGTGTCCCCTCCTGTGCCACCCTCCTTGTCCCCGCAGGATGCTCCTGGTACAGCCTGTTTTCCTCCCGGTGCCGGGGGAGAACAATGGGGACCCTGGGCTGTGTAGTGGTGTTGTGGGGCTTTTTCTGGAAAGCTGTTAGCCCAGGGCTGCGGGAACACGGCGAGGTAATTGGGGAAGATGAGCCTAATCTCATTTTTTTGTTGTCAAAAGGGTGTGAAGAAGAGAAAAGGAGATGTTCTGGTAAATCACCATCAGGGCTGCTATAGTAACACGGCTTTAAAGATTGCCTCATTGGCCTCCTTGGGGCTATAGAAAGCTCTTCAGACAGTTCTGTAGTTTTCCACTTTCTCCTGGTACAGGCTGGCCAGGGCTGCCTCGTGCCTGCCAACCACACCAGGACTTTTGTCCTGCCTGTTCATCCTCTGGGTGCAGGAAAGGAGCAGGGGAAGCAAGGGGCTGAGTCCCAGAGGTGTTTGTTAAACTGCTCCCTTCCAGGACCCAGAGAGTTTCAGAGAAGTACCTTTACTCACTTATTACTTCTTTTTTCTCCCTCATTCACTACTCTGACTCATTTCCCTGTAGGGAATCAGAGAGGGCTCCCAGCCAAGGCAGCTGGTGAATCACAGCCAGCACAGGACCTGCAGAGTCCGAGGGGATGGGAGGCCAGAGCATCTCTTGGCCAGCACAGCACCCTGTCCTGAGTCCTGTCCTGAGCCCAGAGCTGAACTTTGTCCTGAGCTCTGTCCTGAAACCCAGTCCTGAACCTGACCTGAATCCTGCCCTCAGCTCTGTCCTGAACCCTGCCATGAATCCCAGCCCTGTCCTGAACTCCATTCCTGAGCCTGCCCTGAGCTATATCCTGAACCCTGTCCTGAGCCCTGACCTGAGCCGGCCCCCAGCCCTGACCTGAGCCCTGCCCAATCCCTTTGCCCCTGCCAGCAGGAGCTGGGGCACAGACAGTCCCCCAAGAAGGGCTGGGGCCAGCACAGGGCCATGTGAGATCTGAGTCCAGGGTGGGAGCTTCACTTGCCACAACTGTGCAATTCCCCAAGAGTCACTTGCCACCCCAACAGGGAACAGGTTCCCTCCTGTTTTTAAAGGAAAGCCCCAAACATCTGCATGGCAGTGCAGTAACCCGAGTCTGAAGTGCTATCAGATGCCTCAGCTGAGACAGTAAATACCATGGGAATGAGTTTTTTCCTCCAATCTCACATCAAGCTGCTGGAGTTTGCCCCTTACACATGGACTATTTCTATTTCTGAGCAGTTCCCCAGCCCTCACCCCTGCAGAGCCCCTGCTTCTCTCTGCATCCTTGAGAGCTGCTCTTGCTTCCAGCACAGCCAAGCTCCAGGTCAGATGTGTTACTTAAGTGTATTTGCTGGATAAACAGAATTTAACAGGATTTCTGGCTCCAGGAACTACTTTCAAATTCCTGTCCTCTCCTACCACCCGTGCATTTCATTCCTCTTTGCACCAGCTTAACACAGGTGGAGGCGTGTGTGCTTTATGCCTTTGTTTCTTTGGAGTTCACTGGGATGGAGAAATGCTAATGATTAATTTCTGCAGGAGGGAGAATGTGTTAACAGCCAACCCCCTCAAAGGATCCCAGATTAATTTAGTAAAAACAAAAGTCTGGTATGAATTGTGCCATGAAAAACGGGAACTCAGCAGGTGAGCTGGCTTGCAGCTTCATGCATTGAGGAGTTTTCAGTAATTTCTCCAAATTCATAGAAATAATTGGTCTTATTCTTATTAAAATAGCACCTAAGGTGTAATTTCATTTCAGATGAGACATGTCCCCATGCTGAAGAGCTCAGGGTCTCCTAGATGTGCTGCAATATATGAAACCAAGCACAAACGAATGAAGATTTGGCTCCAGCACATGTGGCCTCGTGATTTCTCGGAAGCAGGAGAGCACCAACCCTTGTTATCCATCCCCTGGTGGCACACAGGCAGCCCCTCAGCAGCACCCCATCATCCCAGCACCCCATCAGCCAGGGGGGACATGGTGGGGTTACCCATGGTCACACCATGCACAGAGACATGGGAATTAGGAGATGGATCCTGCAAGTCCCACCCAGCTCTTCACCACTTCTCCCTGGAGTCAAAGGCTCAAAGTCCAAGTTGCTGTGGGCTGTGGGAGAATCATTACCCTGTCAAAGGGTATCTAAAAACCTGAGCTGTAGGGATTTGGTAAAATAACTAAATACCTGTGCATGACTGTTATTCCTTTTGCTTCCTTGGAGCCTGGGGTACAGGAGGAATTCAGTGGGACCACTCACTGGTCCATGTCAGCCCCTCGCTGCCTGAGGGCTCCATGAGCATCAGCAAAGAAGCAAAAGAATCACAGAACTGCTCACTTCTTATTCAAAGATGAAGTAAAATACGGAGGTGCTATTTAAATGTGGGTGTGCTGGAATAAAACACCCACCTGCAATGAGTCCCTGCTGGCACCTGGGCCCTGGACACCCTTCTGGGGATACACACTCAGAAGAGAAAAGGGATCTACTGCAGTTTGAAGCCTGGGAAAGCAAGAAGCCATAAAACCAGGAGAGCAGCTCCACTCCCTCCTCTCCTGCAGCACTGGTGTGATGTGCTGTAACACACCTGAGGTGGATCTGCGGAATAAATCAGAATAATCAGCTGGTGTTTGTCAGAACCACATGGCCCAGGGAAGGGAAGGGAAGGGAAGGGAAGGCAAGGCAAGGCACAAGAGCCTGGTGAAGGCTGCCTGAGGTCCGTCACAAGCCTCCCAGTAGTCAATCCTCACGTCCCCGCCTGCAGAGATGCTTCCAAGAAGGACATGACCAGGTGACTGCTGAATATTTGCTCCAGAGAACGTGAGTGCAGATCCACCACAGTGCTCAGAGCCTCAGAGAGGCCACAGCCGAGGCCTCCTCACACATTTCAGATGGCTGGTGGAGAAGGACCATCCTCTGGCTCCTACACCAAATTTCTTTACTCTCTCCTCCTGTTACATGTCTCACATGGAGCACATCCATCCTCAGGAGTCAGACCAGTGCCTACAAAGCAGGCAAGGCTGTATCCAGGAAAGTGCTGTTGGAGAGGAGGAGATCATGGTGCACAGCCCAGACAGTCTTATGCTGCTCCATAATTTCCTTCCATTCTCTGCAAGGAGAGGAAGGCTCCTGCCTCCTGTGGCAACCATAAGTGTGAATCTCAGCTGTGCCCAGCTCTGCCCTGTCAGTACACACATGTTATCCCCCAGGGGGATAACACCATCCCTCAGGAGGCAGCCAGTGCCCTCAGACTCTGTGCTGCAACTGGAGAAATTCCTCTTTGCCATGAGCCTGGGTTCAGGAGGAACAGCTCTCCCAGGCTGGCACTCCTCGGAGCACAGAGCACCAGCAGCACAGCTGTACCATGGAAGGAGAACATTCCTAATCTTAGTAAAAAAATACTATCTTTTCCCCTCCGTGTTTTAATGAAAGTATGCAGTGCTCAGAAGGTTCTTCTGTGTCTGTTATGAATTTTTTCAGAGTTTACGAGGATGTGGCTGTTATTCATCAGTTTTCAGGCTTGTGAGCTGAAGGGTAAGGTTTTATTAACATCTTCTCAGAGGAAAGGACTCAGCCTTGGGGTTTCATGCATATTTACATTCAATGCTAAACATGCAGAGATGTTCCTCTTGACATTTCACTTGGTTGCCCTCTGAGAATAGGAATCTTCCCACCCTCTTGCTTAAGCACTGTGGAATATGCAAGCAAAAAACAGACAGAACACAGCCTTTGGCTCTGAGAGAGACGTCTGAGGATCTGACATGGAAGTGTTGCTCTCTAAGAAACTCTGCTGCTGGTCCCCAGCAGCTGGTCAAAGGTTTGATTTTTCCATGATGATATGGGAGCAATGCAAGGAACTTTCCTGCTGGAGGCGAAAGATGGCTTTAAAGCAGATGCTTTGCCTGCAGCTCTGGACATCTGGAACTGGTTCCCATTTTTGCTGTAGATCCCATGTGTGACTTTTCCAAAGCCTTTGCTTTTCATCTTGAGATCTCCTGCTGAAGCTCTGAGCTCTAGGCCAGGCACTGCAGTGCCTAAGTGTCAGAAGATGATCATTTAAAACACAGCCCTGCGGTGCTGTGATAAGGTATGGGGATGATTCATCCTAAATGGAAGCCATCCCTGCTCCTGCTCTTTGAAATGCACCGTCTGCTGCCTCTTCAACCTGTGTTCTCCTGTCAGACAGGACTGGCACAGAGGAAGCTTTTGTGGCACAACCCTCACTTGCAATTTGTAAAGGTTTTCAGTTGGCGGGGAAAGGCTGAAAATAGCTCTCTAAAAGCTTTCCATTGCTCCTCTGTCTCTCTTCCTGTTGTGTTCCTCAGGAGGAAGGACATCCATCATGTCTCGCTGGATGTCTCAGCCTTCAGAGAAGTTCAGTATCAGGAGACTTTTGACCTGTGGGTCCTGCCTTTGTCTAAAGTTGGTTTGATGGAGTAGAAGACAACTCCCTTTTGGAGAGGGGAGGGATGGGGCTGCACACGCTTCTCTTCAGGGTTGGCTTGCAGTAGCTCAGCCCCATCCTGCTGTTTTGGAGGCTGCCTTCCTCACTTCCTCAGTGAAACTCTAACCTTACAGCCCAATTAAAACACCTTATCTCCAATTCTTCAGGCTGCAGAGAAAAAAGAGCTTTAAATCTGGAATGGAGTGTAAATAAATCCATCAGTGTCTGTCTCCAGGCTGCACATTTGCTGAGCCTGGCTAAGCAGAGATGCTGGGATGAGTGAGTGACCCAAGTGCCCATCTGTTTATCCAACCCTCTGCTGATCAAAGCACGGAAGGAAGGCAAGGTGGTTGAGCTGGGAATGACTGTGTTACCCCCTCAAACAGCACTTGAGGAAAGCTAAGCCCACCACCCACTGCAGGAGCTGCAGTATTGTATTCATCTTCATCTTGACACCTGCATTCTCACTATTCCTTTCCTGTTCATCACTCTTGCTTAACAAAAGGATGTCAAGCTGATATTTAAGGCATCCTTGAGAATGTTTACTGAGTATTGTAGCATCACTTTAATGTCCCTGAAATGCTGGGCTGGAGAGTGGTGCCATCCACTGCCTCCTGGGGCTGAGAGCAAACCCCACCAGCAAAGGAACAATCTGCAGCCAGATGTTTCTTACCAAAAACTATTTGGTGGTGGTGGCAAACTCAGGCTGGCCAGGCAGCATGGCACCCATCCAGCAATCCCTCCTGAAACAGGGAATGTACTGAGTTCTCCTGGGAGTGCTCAAGGCCCTGCCCGAGTTACAGGTGTCCAGTTGCTGCTGCTGGGTCTGGGTTTTCCTGCCTTTAGTGGGGATTCCACACTTGCCTGAATTGGGGGCTGCCTCTGCCAGATCTCGAACTGAAAGAGCACAATTTTTTTCCCAAGATTAGATGAGAGACTCTCTGAGTGGGTCAGGGCAGCACAGAGAGCTCCACCAGCAGTGCTCTCTGCTCCAAGCCTGACTTGGGGTGACTGTGCTGCCCAGCAAGTCCATCTTCCTGCTGATGGAACTGCAAACAGAGGAGGTTCAGACCGCACAGTTCTGTGGAGTTCCCCTGGTACATTCCCAAGAGGAGGCTGTTAATCCTGACTGCTGTTAATCCAGGCTGCTGACCTGGCTTAATTCCAATCAACATGGGAACACTCTGCCCACGCAGGTTGTCCCGATAGAGTTCCTTGGCTGCAGTAGAGGTTCCCATCCTTTTTCTGATATTTTATCCATGTTTTGTAAGTGCAGTGTCACAGACATCTTCTGCCTTGGCAGTCCCACATGCCTTGTTCCCAGTGTCCACCCCTGGCAATGCCCTGGCTTCTTTCTCCAATAACAGAAGTTTTCGTCTCTCAGATTTTGAATATCTGAATCTGCACCCTTGGAGCCCTCGATGAAGACACAGCACCTTCCATCTCGATGTCTGCAACACGTCCCTGTGTGACTTTTGGCAAGGACAAATTGCCAATCATTAGCCATGTGGGGGTGCATGCACAGGTGGCCACTCAAAGGGTGCTGGCCTGTACCTCAGCTGCATCACCGAAGGACTGAGACAGGTCTTTCCATCTGTGCATGAGATGTATGCAGGCATGGCCCTGCACAGTGCCCCTCCTAATCCCACTCTTCTCTTTCCAGTGTGATTGTCCAGGTTGGTCACTGTCCCCCTGTGTGCTTGGTTCTGACCTCCCATGGGATCACCTGCCAACAAGGAGGACTTGGGGTGAGACCAAAACTGGGTTTCAGAAAAGAGAAGCTCCCTCTGCTTGACTCACTCCCTGGGCTCCCTGCCTTCCATCCCAGGCTGGGACTGCCATCTCATCCTGGCCTCTCTGGTTGGACTATTCTTGTGCTACAGTCTGAATTCCAGAATTCTCTTGAGTAAAATTATTTTCTGAGCATCTGGCAAAAAATCCTGGAAGCCTACAGCTTCCTCATGAGGGGCAGCTCCCATCTCTGCTCTCTGTGACCAGGGACAGCACCCAGGGAATGGCTGGAGCTGTGTCAGGGCAGGGTCAGGTTGGATTTCAGGAAAAGGTTCTTCCCCCAGAGGCTGGTTGGGCACTGACCAGGCTCCCCAGGGCAGTGGGCACAGCCCCAAGGCTGCCAGAGCTCAAGGAGCATTTGGACAATGCTGTCAGGGCCAGGGTGGGATTGCTGGGGTGTCTGTGCAGGGCCAGGAGTTGGACTGGGTGATCCTTGTGGGTCCCTTCCAGCTCAGGATATTCTGTGATTCTGTGATTCTTTGATTAAACCTGTTCCCTTCACCCCAGCACCACCCGTGGCTGTGCCAGTCTTCTTCCATGCAGGTCCTGCACTCTTCCAACACACTATGTGGCACTATCCCTACCTCTTTCCTCATTCCGTGGCATCAAATGATCCTTCCTACCAGCTGTGAGCTCTGGAAATGCAATGGTTTTGCTCTGGTAAACAGGTTTCCTCTTGAACTGGGTTTGCGTGGCAAGGAGGGAGAGACCAGAAGTGAAGTTGAGCCCAAGAAGAAGTAGGGGGCAGGGAAATATTTTAAGATTTAATTTTATTTCTCATCATCCTCTTCTGATTTGATTGGTAATAAATTAAACTCATTTCCCCCAAGCTGAGCCTGTTCTGCCCGTGACAGTAATTGCTGAGTGATCCCTCCCTGCCCTTATCTCAACTCACCAGCCTTTCACTTCATTTCCTCTCCCCTCTCCAGCTGAGGAGGGGACTGAGAGTGGTTTGGTGGGTACCTGGCCTCCAGCCAGGGTCAGCCCATCTCACCTCACCTCTGGGACTGGATGATGTGATCAAAGCAAGTGCTGAGGTGTGAGAGGGCAGCAAATCAAAGGGCCCGTCTGAGATCAGAAGAGGCAGGAGGAAAACAGTTGCCTGGTGGCTCCTGGAAGCTCAACCACGCTGTGGCTCTGAGGATGCAGAGTGTTACAGGGAGCCTAGAAAGGACCAAATTATGATGGTTCTCCTCATGCAAACACACACACAAACACTTGGTGCTCTGCTGCAGGGAGGGGCTGTAGAGATCCAAGGAGCTCATGCCAAACACGTTCCTGAGAAGGAGGGGATAAAAACTGTTCTCCGCAAATGCAGGAGCAGGCAACAGTGAATAAAAATTGCTAATCAAAAGAATTGTAATTAAAGCAATTACCGTGTTCTCTACAAACACATGCCCTGCGTGTTTCAGAAAGGCTAATGGAGTGCAGTGTTGGGCCCTGATGGATAACCCCCAGGGAATGGAGAACTTCCTCACCCAGTCTTCAGTTAATGACTTTAACACACTCTTTTGAACTCAATTTGTACTGGTTGTGATTATGGAGAGACTGTTTTTAGTGAGGTAAAGCTGCACTGCTGCCTGTGAGTGTTAAAACCAGCACTTGATGTGAGATTTGGTCTCTTGGGTCTGTGTCACACTCAGGGGAAGGCTCGTTGATGACTGTTGGGTCCCCTCACAGCCTGGGATGGGGTCACTTGAGGTTCCCCAGTACAGCCCAGAGCACATTGTCTTCACCCAACTTATCTACTGGCAAATCCAACTTACCAGGAGTTTGTTCTCTGGTTTCTCCATCTAGCCTGGACCCAAGACTCCACTGAAAAGCCATATTTCATTTGCAATTACAGCTCAGGAGCTCTACTGCCACAGCCTCACGGGGGACCTGCCAGGGAAGTGCTCACTCCAGAGCATGTGAAACCTTTCGTCTTAACTTTTTATTCCTTCACTCTCTCTCTCTTTTTTTTTTTTTTTCACTTCAATTTTCTTCTAGAAAATGGCTTCAGGTTGACATCTTGAAACTCCATCAGGAAAGCTTTATCCCTTGGAGACCTTCTCTGAGATCACCTGGAATCCTGGCAACTTTGCTCTTATCTCAGCTTGGAGAAGTCCAAGCCAAGCTGACTAACAGTCATCTGAGATGAAGGGCAGAAAATCAAGCTATCAATCAGCTGCAGAGGGCATACAGCAGCATGAAGGAGCCCATTAGAGGCAAAGTGGACCTGTCAGAGACTCAGCATGAGGTGCCTCTAGCAGGAGAAGCTCCCACACTTTAATGCTGCCTCTTTAGGCATCTCAGCATCGTCTTCTATGGGGGCTTCATAAAAAAATTAAAATAAATGTCTTCAGAGTACAGTTTTCTTCTCTCCGGGAATGTTTCCAGCTCACTCAGTTACAGCATCAGCACAAAGAAAATGAAATTTTATAATTATTGAAGACAGATATCAACAGAGGGTAATAGTTTAACTGTGGTGCTGCTGGAGCATTGGGGCGATGCCAGAAAGGCACATTCAGAGGTTTTGGCCTGATGCTTCACCTTCCTGGTGCCATCAGGCTCCAGGGTCTGGAAGAAGTTCAGACCATGCCTTGAAGGGCTCAGGAGCACAGCGAGGTGCTGCTGGGGCACAGCTGGCTGGGGGCAGAGCAGAGCTCTCTGCCTCACACAGCGTGGGGTGATGAGCTCGTAGGTCATGGCACAGTGAGCACATCCCTGATGTACAATCAGTGCCAGAGCAGCAGGACAACAGCAGGACTTAGACAGTGAGCACTTATTTAAACCCACTTTTTTATCCACAATGAATAATATTAAAAACTGAGGTTTAGCTTCTTTTCCTTCTCCTTCTCACTGTTCCTGTCCCCTCTTGATGTCCTTCAGGCTATCCCTTCTCCATCCTGCCCCCTCTTGTCCTGTTTTCCAATGTCCTCCATTAACCTTTTTGCTTCCACAACTGTGTTTATTGCTCTTGTCTTCCTTCCTGATGCAGACATCCTCCTCAGGGATGTCCTGGCTCCCAGTTTGCTGGTGTTGGGTTGCAGATTCCTCCGACAGAGCCTGGACCTTGCAGCATGCCTGGTGCATTCCTGGCCAGCTCTCAGCCACACATTACACAAGCTGAGCCCAAGGCAGCTCTTTGAACACATTCCCATGCTGGTCTCTCTGGATCTGCCTGCTCAAGCTTCTTCTGTTACCCCCTTACAGAAATCACTGCTAATTTTGTAGCTCATAAAGGCAGAAATGCAATTACGGGCATATCAGCTACTTCCTTTTCTCACACCAAGGCTCCCTTGCAAATGTTTTATTTCACAGGATTTTAAAAAATATCTTCATTTACAGCAGAAACTGGAAAATGTGATCTCCACACCCGGTGTCTGACTAGCTGGACAGGATTTTTTGGATCTCTCACGTTGCCATGTAGTGCCAGGTGAGCACATGCTTCTGGAAGGAACCAGTTCAGAGTGCTGGTGCAGTGTCTGAAATAAGAGTTCTCACCTGCAGCTTGGACCACTCAGTGCAACTGTAATGCCAACAGCAGGAATTCAACAGGGGGGTGATTTTGCAGGAAGAGTCTCTTATTTTAACTTACATTGGAGTAAGAGGAAAGCCAGTTCAGCAGGTGAGTTACAAGCCTGTGGTTTGCCTGCTGCAGATCTTATTCCAACATCAAGGATGCCACTTGTGCCTGAATTCACCCCACTTTTTGCATTTGGAACCTAAAAAATGGGGTCCCTCTTGATGATACCCCACACACAGTGTCTGATCCACAGGTCAGAGATGCCCAGGCTCTGGTTCCACCAGGAAAAGTGACCACCTAGAGTCGAGTTAGGGGATTTAATTAAGGTCTGAACTTAGGCTGGATGAGTGTTAGTTCTTCATGCCCATCATGGTCATCACACAACAAAGTGAAAAGTTTACTCTCTGACTCAGTGGGAATCACCCAGGACCTCAAAATTGGGGGTGAAAAAGGCTGGGAGGCGGAAACCAGTCTGCTGC
Source organism: Corapipo altera (assembly GCF_003945725.1). NCBI lineage: Eukaryota > Metazoa > Chordata > Aves > Passeriformes > Pipridae > Corapipo > Corapipo altera. The sequence goes on along the minus strand of NW_020884981.1, from coordinate 514,824 downwards.
TGAGCCTCTGTGGCATCTGAAGAGGAGAGGACCCTGTACCAGCTTTGTGGCTATGCAGTGAAAATGCACTTTTACAATGTTAGTTTTCAACTAAGGGAGCTTTGGAGCTTTTGCTCTTTCTGTGTTTCCATGGTGGCCTTCACTGCTTTGGTCACTGCAGAAAGGAGATGCAATGGCTCCTTCCATTTAACTCAAGCATCTTTAAGATCTCATTGGAGTTTGGCAGGTTTGTGAGTGGTGCCATCATCTGTACTACTCAGTGACTCAGGTACTGCACCAGTAGAACCATGAGCTAATTTTGTGACTGAAAACAGGCTGGAAAACCCAAAGCTGACTTGGGTGACTGACCAGCATCGAGCAGCTCCTTTGGATGTGTTTTCCTTTGCAGACAAGTGTTTGTCTGCTCCTAAAGATCACAGTTGTTGTGGAATGAATTGCTAAGAAGTCTTTCCTCCTTGGAGATTCACAGAATCACAGAATATGCTGAGCTGGAGGGACCCATGAGGATCATTGAGTCCAACTCCTGGCCCTGCACAGGACCATTCCCAACAGTCACCCCCTGTGCCCAGAGGATCAGCCAAACACTCCTTGACCTCTGGCAGCCTTGGGGCTGTGCCCACTGCCCTGGGGAGCCTGGTCAGTGCCCAACAACCCTCTGGGGGAAGAACCTTTTCCTGACATCCAACCTGACCCTGCCCTGACACAGCTCCAGCCATTCCCTGGCTGCTGTCCCTGGTCCCCCCAGAGCAGAGCTCAGTCCCTGCCCCTCCTCTGCCCCTGCCCAGGCAGTTGGAACTGCAGTGAGGTCTTCCCTCAGTCTCCTCTTCTCCAGCTGAACACACCAAGTGCCCTCAGTGTATTCACACAGCTTCCCCTCAGGGCTCTTCACCATCTCCATTGCCCTCCTTTGGACACTCTCTAATGGCTTCAGATCTTTCTTATATTGCAGTGCCCCAAACTGCCCCAAAATTGCAGGTGAGGCCTCCTCAGAGCTCTGCCTTCCCATTCCAGGGCACGGGGGAGCGAAGAAGCCCAGACCTCCAGGAAGTGCCAGTGAAAGCCAGAGCTCACACAAGGCACTAACACACCCACAGCTGCCCAGGGATGCTCCTGTTTCAGCGAGGTTGTGTCAGGCAGGAGCTCTCTCTGCTTCTGGCCGTGGTTTGCTCTGAGTCCCGCAGGGCAAACCCAGAGCATCCCCTGTGAGCACACAGGCTCCATGTAGGAGATGTCATCACAGCTCCCAGGGAGCACCTTGTGGGGTCCCCCATCCTCACCAAGGGCTGCCCAGGTGCAAGAAAGCTCATTGTGTTTTGGATATTACATGTGGGAAGCTCCACACTGATCCATTAGAGAAGACTGAATATCCACTGAGTAAGGAAACGGTTCCTTTGTTCTAAACTAGATTTTGGCCACGGCTGCACCTGCAGTGATACCTCTTGCTGCAGGAGGCAGAGGTTTCACTCCCACTTACTCAGAGGAAATTTTGGGGAAGCAAAATGAAACTAAGGCAACTGGGATGGAAAGAGAAATGTTTTGCATTCATTTCAAGTTTTTATGTTGCAATTAAATAAAAGTAAAGAAACTGACAGTGTCCCACAGTGGCACAGAATCCTTCCTGCCTCATGGAATCCAGGAGGAGTTGCAATCTCTCCCCCTGATTCCAGTTGTGCCTGAAAATTATTACATTAAAAAGAACAAACCAAATCATTTGTCCCAAATTGAAAAGAAAACCCAAAACAACCAACAAGCAATCAAAAATATTTTTGTCATAACTTGCCCAATTTGATTTTGCTTTGCAATCACATTGCAAAATAATTCACACGGGAAACTTCTGCCAGCCTAATTCTTACCCTTGCCCTTCTAATTAATTAGACAGTGGTCTTACAGCTTGATTCTGTTTTCTGTTCCACTTAAACTGTTTAGAAATCTGCTAATGATTCACCCTCCTGCAATCAGATGCAGCAGTCAGAGTCCTTCCTACACTTGTGCAAAGTTTGCTGTGAAGAGGAGCACAGCACAAAGAAACCATCCATGGATCCATAAAGAAAATCATTGGCAGCTGGAGAAGTATATTTGGGATCTGGCCCTGTATCTAATGCATGTCATTAGCTACTTGCAAGAGACAAACGACATGAGGGAAAGCAGTTTCTTTCCATCTGTGGAGAGCTCAGAAGATATTCTTCAATCTTTCATATTCCACTTCTATTTTGTATTAAGAATTCAAGTCTCTAAAGATCTACCTTGTAAAATTGCCTCTGAAGTGTAACGGGAGACACTGTGAAATCCCAGCACTGCAAAACTCAGGGAAATGAATTTCCATCGTGGCTCTGCATAAATTTGTTCTTTGCTGAGGCTGAGCCTGGGCAGTGACTGACGTTTTCATACAGGGCTTTGAGGCTTAGATTTCCCAAGAAGTGCAGATGCACTGCTGGGAGTTCCTTGGAAGCTGCCGTGTTTACAGGGCTCAGCCTGGCTGGGTCGTGTTTAATCCAAGTCAAGTCACAGGAGATTGTGTTCCAGCCCTCTCATCACCATCCAAACTCTGTGTTGATATATGCTACTGCAAAGAAAACATGTCCTGTTTGAGAAGGGAGGGCACAGCATCCCTTAATGCAGCAGGACTTGGTCTGAGGTCAAGCTAAGAAGTCAATCCCAGCTCTGGGTCCGAACCAGAGGGACACATTGACGGATGGCCATGGCTGTGATGTGGCTCATGCACTGGCCCCAGGGGCAGAAGCCTGAGCTTAAAAACAGCTCTGGAAACCCACACAAGGCTTCTCATTGCTCTCTCCTCACAGCACCCCAGTCCTGGGTCCAGGATTTGGACACCCCTGGACCCAGGCAGGTGAGCCCTGAGGAAGGGAAGCAGCTCTGCTGAGGGCCCTGCCAGCAGCTTCCCAGCCTGGCAAAGGGATGGGTTGGGAGAACCACATCCTGGAAAATGATCCATGTGCTCTGAAAGCCGTGGGTGCAGGCCAGGAGGACAGACACCATGGGCAGCTCCAGAGTGCCGTGCGTTTCAGGCACACATCTGCTCAGGCTTGGGGGGCCTCAGGAGGCCTCTGAGGGGTCACAGGATCCCCAGGACTGGGGGGCTGCTGCCTGTAAACACCACATTTCTAAACATATGGCCTTTGGTGTTTGTTAAATGGTTGCTCTATGACCACAAAGGTTTTCTGTGACCACAGCTGGCCAGTGGTTGTGGTGTACACCTCAAAAGGGTGTTCCTGTCACCCAGTTGTTGCCTGTCCTGTGACAAGCAGAGCCTGTTAGTGCCCAGCAGGCAGGAAAAACTCCAGAATATTGTAGTACTGGGTCTAAGGCTGGCAGAGATGTGTTGGCTGTGATAAGATGAATGTCAGTCCTGCAGACTGAGCAGTCTGCCCTGGGACACAGGCAAGAAGATAAACCTCTGCTGTAACATTAGCCATGGACAAGGCCTTGCAGGGATTTTGTTTGTTGCGGAAGGAGATTTAAGTTTGCTGCAGTTACAGAGAGCAAGCAGGAACCCCACACAATTTTTTCTTCAGAGACCTCATTTTGAATTGAGTGGAGAGGGGCTCTGAGTCACAGCTGGAGAGGCTGCAGTTGTGATGCCTCAACACTTCATTCTTTTCCACTGTTTTTCAAACTGTTTCCTTCTGTAGGAGGTCATAGATGACAAGAGAGGGAACACTGACAATGTTGTCTGGTACTTCTATTGCCCCACAGCCCACCTTGCATCCTTCACATGCCAAATGCACACTTCTAAGGGTTACTCCTGCCACACAGTGCCTTGCAAGCTCTGGTGCTGCCTAAGCAACAACACTTTTTAAGTGTATTCATCCACTTCAGCCTCCTTCACCTCCATCCAAAACCTCTCGGGCTCCAGCATCTTCCACAGCCAAATGATGATGGATTTGGGCAAAGACCAAGCTTTTGGAGACAATGGGGCAGAAAGCCCTCCAAAAAAGGCTTTTACACCCACTCAACCCAACCTCATGGATACTCACATGATGCCAACATGTAAATCCTTTTATTTTGGTCTTGGTTTTCTTTTGATCCATCTTCATCCCTTAAAAAACCTCTAAATTGGGTTAAAAATAAAGAAATTTAATAAAGACATCTAAACCCCCACCACCATTTTACTGGGATTCTGGGGGGGAAATTGTGAGTTCAGGGGAATATTTGTTACAGGACCTGAAGGAGTGGCCTGAACCTGTGTCAGGGTAGGTTTAAGCTGGATATTAAGAAAAGGTTCTTCCCCCGGAGGGTGATTGGGCACTGAACAGGCTCCCCAGAGCAACAGTCACGGCTCCAAGGCTGCCAGAGCTCCAGGAGTGTTTGGACAACATTCTCCGGCACATTGTGGGATTGTCTGGAAAACCTCTGTTTTACAGCTTCCTTCTTTCAGCTAGAGCCCTCCAGAATCACCATCATTTCTCTTGCTTCATCATCAACTCTCCATCCATTTCAAGTTCAATTGAAAGCACATTTCCCCCCTTGCTTGTGTTCCTAAATTATATCCCCAGCTCATTTCAAAATATCAATTCAGAAACTTGGCAAGGTGATTATTAATAACAGCTCTGTTCTTCTCCGGAGGAGAAATAACACTGGAAACATGTGAAATGTGTACACAGCTGTCACTCTCACTCTCCTCTTTTGCCAAACACTCTGTTCTTTACAGGAAATAAAACCAACCCTACATCCATTATTAAGTGGCTGAGGCTGTGTAATCAGCACAGAACCATGGAATTAGGGCAGTGTTCCTTCACGTGTCCTGAAACCCGGGGTGGCACCACTGTCTGCCAGGACTTCGTGCCTGGCTATAGGTGGATCAGCAGTAGATCCAGAGCAGAGTTTTTAGAGCTGGGCCTGGGCAGTTCCTTCAATCGCTTGTGTGGAGCTCATCATGCCAAAATGCTTCAGGAAAATATTCTTGATTGGACTCCAAGATATCACAGGGGCTTCCCAGGAACCCGGAGCTGCTGGAAAGCACTGCACTGGCACTGAATTTGAATCACAGAATCACAGTCTGGGTTGGAAGGGACCTTAAAGATCATCTTGTCCCACTCCCTGCCATGGGCAGGGACACCTTCCACTGGCCCAGGTTGCTCCAAGCCCCGTCCAACCTGGCCTTGGACACTTCCAGGGATGGGGCAGCCACAGCTTCTCTGGGCAACCTGTCCCAGGGCCTCACCACCCTCACAGGGAAGAATTTCTTTCCAGTATTCCATCTAACCCTGTCCTCTGTCAATCTGAAGCCATTCTTCTTGTCCTGTCCATCCATGCCCTTGTCCCAAGTCCCTCTCCAGCTCTCTTGTAAGCCCTCTTTGGGTACTGGAGTAAAGTACATGTTTTCTCCTTTTTTATTTTTCTTTTTTCTACCTGTACTTATAAAACTTGTAGTAAAGTCCTGAAGACTTTTTCATTGCCCTTAGTGCCACAGGGTGTGCAGTGAAGAAGCTCTAGGGTCTCTCCTGAAGAAAACCCACATTGCTGTGTACACAGGGAGCTGAGCTCAGTGATCCAGGTGTCCCCCCATGCCCCATGTCCCCATCCCATCCCTGCAGGAAACAGGGTTGTGCTTCCCCAGTGCACACCAGGGAATGAACACAGCTTTCCCTAGCCCTTTGGAGGATGAGCAGGGAATGAAGTCCTTTGGGAATAGAATGATGGGGTGCCTGTAACTCCTGTGGTGGAGGGACAACAGTAAGGAGTTGCCAAGAAAGGGAGTGGGGGAGAATTCCTCCAGGGATGGATTCATGCTCAGAAGGGAAGCTGTGCTTTCAGTCCTGCAAGATAAGGAAGACCCAGCATGGAATCTCTTTGTTTTGAGAGGAGGATAAAGTGTAAAAAAGCTATAGAGGTATCCAGGAGCTTTTAACTCTGAGGATTTGCCCTTGGAGTTATAAGGCCAGTCTTCTTTAGGAACTTAGAGGGAAATAAGTGCTCACACAGAGAAGGTGCTGCTCACCTTAATCAGTAGTGCCAGTGGCTTTGTCTATCGTGGGCCCAACAGCCCCTTCCTGGCACCTCAGCCTCTGGGGTGCTGAGGATCTGCTTAAAGTATCTTGAAACCATGGCATAAAAAGATAAATTAAAAAAAATGTATAAATTGAATGTCTCATATCAGCAAGAGCTTGGGAGGAGAAAGTCTGGTGGCTTTGAGAGCCTTTGGCTCTGTTCTGTGACTGCCAGTCCTGGTATGGCTGATACAGACCTTCTCTCTCTGCCTTCCCTGTGCAATGCTGTATCCCAATTCCAGCTCCTTGGCTCTGCTCCAGGTCTCTAGCTCCTACAGAAGTGTGTTTCTGTAAGAAGTGGCGCTCTTCAAGTGTTTAAAGGGAATCAGATATCATTCAGAAGTTGGCCAAACTGCCTGTTTTCTGCCAGAGAGGGGATAAGTTTCCACTTGAATGGAGTGGGAGTAAAAGCTGCCCCACTGAGAGCCCCCCAAAGCAAAGCTTTGGAACCAGCCAGAGGATGGGAAAGGCCTGGGCTGACAGCGAAGTCACTGAACCTCCAGTACGTCCACAGAACCTTTGGAACTCATCCCAGAACCTCCAGACATCAGTCACTGCTCTGTGGCCCTTCCTGGGGCTGCCCAGGCTGGGTCTGGCCGTCACGGGGGCTGGGTTGTTACTGGACCCACCCACACCACCACAGACACAAAGCTGGCAGGTCCTGTGGGCCATTAGCATCACTCCTCATGCTCCCTTTTCCATGGTTCCTGCAGCACCACGGTGCCTTTCCCACCCCGAGTCCCCACACACAGAGTCTGTGTGCTGTGCAGTGTGGGGCCTGGGTTCTGCAGCACCTGCAGGAGGACACCAGGGTGATCCACCACCTCCTACCCGGTGCCAAGGGCTGTGCCCTGTCACACAACCTGCCAGGATGAGTATTTCACACATCTGTGAGCTGGCCCAGCGTGCCAGGTGCTGGTTTCACCCCGTGCCCTAAGCCTTCGCGTGCATATCGCAGAGAGCACCAGCAGAACTCACAGCCCTCTTTCTGAGAACCTTTCTGCAGGACACTTTTGCCTAGTCATTTGTTCCTAAAAGCCATGTTCACCCTTCCTCTGCCTTGGTGGGACCAGCCCTGGATTTTGGAAAGCACTGCATTAACCCGTTTCATACAGGTTAATTTACTTGGTTTACATTCGGGTACCACCCTAGAATAGTGCTACTCATGGAGGGCAGTCAAATTACACCTAACAAAACATGCAGAAGATTCGTGAAATTAGAGCTTCTGGTTCCAAAATATCAGCGCACCCCTTTTGGCTTCCGAGTGCTAAACTGGGATGTCCTCAAACTGGAAAAACGCCGGAAAACTGAAGGTTCGATGCCCCATCACATGAGTTTGATGCCACCTCGTGGTAGCTCCATGTCTTGATATACAAGGGAAGGGTTTCACTCTCAAGGTGTTCCATGTCCCGATTTGCAAGGGAAAGGTTTCACTTTTGGGATGTTCCACCTCGTGATTTGCAAGGGAAGGGTTTCACTCTTGGGATGTTTCCCAAGCATGTTCCTTCTGATAGAGAAACACAGTTTGGAGAAAGGATGGGTATCCACAGAAGTCCAGCTTTTCAGTGCTGATTTGCAGCCCCACAGCATTGTTAATAAATGTCAGTATGAATGTAAACCACAGGGACTGCATCAGTAATGCTATGTGGAAATACCTACAGGAACGGGATGTGGCCATCAGAGAATATGTTGAGATGTCCTGACATAAAACTTTTGCCTCATCGTCTTGGGATCTCAGACAAACACTTCCACCCAACTTGCAGCTGGATTTGTGGATTTGGAGGAGCTCTTTCCTCCCCTGGAGAGCAGCTCCTTCTCCAGACCAGTTATCATTATATTATGCTAAAGGTGTAACAAAGAGCTGAATTATCTCACCTTTCAAAAGTGGGATGGGAAACGTTACAAAGACTGGTAGGACTATTTCAATTGAGAATTGGCTCTTTCCAGAGAAAATTTTCTCTCCTCCCTTCTCAGCACTTCAGCCTTATGACAACAGGGAGAGATTTGCAAGGAGCATTCATGGAGTATTTGAGCCTTCCATGCAGCAAATGGCCCAGATTACTTTCATTTGCCCTTCGAACTGCAGGAAAGATGCCGCTTTAAAACTGCCAGAATACATTTTATGGCCACTATAATATAAAATTCCCATGTCTACCGATTGAATAATCACAGACTAAATAAAAATTGTAGTGAAATTACTGCCTTTTTCCCAAGCCACAGCTACTCTCGTATCCACAAGGCCCTGCAGAAACGCTGGATCCTGAAGGCAGCATAGCTCGGACCTTTCTGCAGCTGAGCTAATTACTCTCAGGTTTCAGCTTGGCTAACTAACTTTCATGTGGCCCTATGACATCACAGGTATTTTCTTTTCAGTTCTGGAACTATCTTGGACAGTGTTGGTTAGAAAAACCTCTGCAAACCACACAGCTCTGCTGTGAAATGAGGCAGATGTAACTTAACTGTCTAGATAAATGATATTACTTTTGCAACACCATGTAATGCAACCTCCAGCGTTCAGGGGCTTGTCTGCAACTTTTTTCACCAGACTGAAAACTCTGAATGCCTAAACTCAGCTGATTGTTAACCTGTTCACTAACTGAAGAGTTTAGAGGGGATGTTACATTCATATAGGTTTATATCACTGTCTCCAAGTCCTATTTGACCGAAATTTTTCATCTTTGCTCTTTCCTTAAAATCTGTACATTTGAGTCTGATTGCAATCCATTAACAAATTAGAGTGGAAAAATGGACTGGTTCTAAAGAGACTTTCATAGATTTCTGAAGAGGCTTTAAAAACTGAAGTGCCTGAGGCAGTGAGTGAATGATAATCTGTGTATCCTCTTTCTCTCACATGGACTTGAGGAAGTGCAAGCTGATATTTGCCTGGCTAAAAGGTATTTTCAGCAAATTTTTAGTTTTTCCGGGGGAATGTTGCTGTTGAATGTATTGCTTAGATGGTCTCAGGCCCTCGGATCTCTTCAGAAGAGGGATCAACACCTTGAGTGAAACTGGAGCTTGTGTAGAGCATCTCCAATGCCTGGAGAATCCCAGGTTTGGCAGAAGAGCAAGTAAGTGTTACCCTTGTGTTGAGTCTTGTTTAAATCACAGCAATCAAGGCAAACCAAACATCTTTGTGGTATTTACCCTCATTTCCATAGCCAGAAGTGAAGGGAGCAAGGAGGCTTTCTGATTGAGGAGAAATGCAACCCTCTACCTGCCCTTTAGTGGAGAAAGAGGCAGGATAAATAAGGGAAATCAGAGAATCCCAGAATGGTTTGGGAGGGACATTAAAGCTCATCTCAATCCAATCCCCTGCCACAGGCAGGGACACCTTCCACCAGCCCAGGTTGCTTCAAGCCCCGTCCAACCTGGCCTTGGACACTTCCAGGGATGGGGCAGCCACAGCTTCTCTGAGCAACCTATGCCAGGGCCTCCCCACCCTCACAGCCAAGAATTTCTAATACCTAATCTGAACCTGGCCTCCACCACCTTAAGGATATTCCCCCTTGTCCTATCACTACACGCTCTTGTGAAAAGTCCCTCTCCAAGGGAAATCCAGCTCAGAAGCTGGAAACAGTGATCAAATAATGCACTAATCAGCCTTCTCCTCTGCAGGGACTGACTCTTCACTGTAATGGCTTTCTAAGGAGGTGCACCTGTGTTTAGCATGGTGAATCCAACCTGATCTTTTGGAGAAGTGGTCATGTTTAGGTAATGTGTGTCCTACTACACACCCGTCAGCCTCTGATCTGGTTTCTCTATCAGTGACAAAACCACCTTGATGTCCTGCCATCCTATTCCAGAGGGGACAAACCAGGCCAAGGTTTACTGCTTCTGAAAACCTCACCTCCCACCTCCCTGTGCCACCCACGCTTTGGCTATACCTGTCCTTCAAACGTAACCCTGCCATGTCTGGAAAGAACAGGATCTACCTGAGGGGACTCTGCTCCACAGCTCACTCAAGGAGCATCTTCTGCTGCGATCTGAGCTCTCTGTGGGGAGCTGATTTCTCATGTTTTGTTTGCTGGTTCAGCTTATTTTTAGTTGACAGAAACAGCTGTGAGGCAGAGAAGAAATAAGGAACAAAAGCCAACAGCATGATTAACTTTTTAACTCAAAATGCTTCTCAATTAAAAGGAGCTAAATATTCCCTGCGCTCCCGGTGCTGCTTTTCCCTGTCAGCAGCTGTCGCGCTCCCCACGAATATGACGCAGTTCCACAGAAGGAGGAGGTGGAGCTCCATGGGAGAAAGGCTGATCACAGCTGCTGGTCCGCCATGGTCACCTCACGGGAGTGGGGGACAACCCATGGGATGCCAGCCCCGCACAGCCAGAAGAAGCCACCAGGCCGTCTGAGCTCAGCCTCCCTGACCATAAAATGAGATCCCTGGTGAGATTCCAAAGCTATCCCAATCCCAAGAGTGTGGGTGCAGAGAAGCAACCAGAACTTCATGTCCTATCACTGAAAAGTGCTTGCGAAATCCTCTAACAAGTCTCACAAACACTACCAGGAAGAAACCTCAGCTCCACTGGGATTGACAATGTTTATTCAAGGTACAGCATTGGGAAAGTTTTCAGCCACCACAAACTGGGGCACAGTCATTTTACGTCCCACAAAGTAACAGCTCCTCTTGTCACTGTTTTACGTCTTGTGAGACTCAAGACTCACAACAGTCTTCAGATGGGCAGATTCAATATCTGATTTTGCTTTGTTTGCCTTCCAGCCTTTTCAATACACCTCCTTATGCCACTCTGCTCTTTGCCTTGGGAGGATCAGGGCTTTCCTCTAAATCCTGCACTCAGGGATGAACTTTGACCGTCAGTTGTCTGCCTAATCCCCCATGTGATTCTGTGATCTGCTCCAGGAGCTTGGGGTTTCTCTTGTCCTGAGGAGCCCAGAACTGGACACAGCACTCCAGATGTGCCTCCCCAGGTTGAGCAGAGGGGCAGGATCCCCTCCCTGACCTGCTGGAAATGCTCGTCCTCACACACCTGAGGATGCCCAACCTTGGCTCCAGGGCTGGTCAGCTGGGGGACACCGGGACCCCCAAGGCCTTCTATGCAGACCTACTGCCCAGCAGGCAATGCCCTCCCTAGTGCTTTAGCTCCAGCACGGACACCCTCAGGCGCTGGTCGCTCAGGATGGAAACCATCAGGCAGCAACAAACCCCCAGCGCTACATCAGCAGCTCCCTTGGCCGGGCAACATCAGCCCAGCACAGGAGGCTGCGGGTGAGCAGCAGCGCAGCGGCAGGGCCGGCTGCTGCCAGCTGGGTCGTGCGAAGAGAAGGGACTCCTGGGCCCGGGGAGAGCCGGGGACGGCGCTATGACACAGGCCGTGCCGGCGCGGGATGATATAGCACCACGAACATGGCGGCGGCTCCGTGAGGGGAAGCACCGCCCCTGCCATGCCCCGCCCGCCCGGTAGGGGGCGCGCTGCCGCCCGCGCATGCGCCGCCCCGCCACGGGTTCGAACCGCCAACTGCCCCAATTCGAATTCGCATTCTCGCTGCCCAATCACAGCACGCGGCGCGGATCCGACCCCGCCCCCTCCGCCCTTCTGGCCAATCGCAGGCCCTGCTGTGTTTAAAACAAGTGAGCGCGGGCGGGGGGCGGCACAGCGGGGCGGCGGGCGGGCCCGGTGGGTGGAGCTTGCGCCGCTCACGGTGCTGGCTGGGCGCGCCCGCGGGGCCAGCGGGGCGTGTCGGCCCGGCAGACCCCGCCCGCTCCCGGCGCTCCGGTCCCTCCTCTGGCCGTGCCGCTCGCTTCGAGCCGGGCAGGGCGCTGTGTCCGCCCGCTTCGCGCTGGGTCCTCGGGGCAGCGCTGCGATGAAGACGGGCGGTGAGCGCGGGTCTGCCGCGGGCGCCGCGTCCTCCCGCGCGGAGGAGCGGCCCCGCCCGGCGCCTCGTGAGGGGGCTGTGAGGGCAGGGCCGGGCACGGGGCACTCCGAGCCCTGGCCGGGTGAGGGGCTGGCAGCGGCGGGTGCCGGGCCGGTGGCTGCGCGCCCAGATTCAAACGCGGCGGCGGCTCGGGGCTCCCGGGGGCTCCCGGGGGCTCCTCCGGGGCCAGCGCTGGTCGCGGAGCGCTGCCCACCGGGGCCGCCCCGGCCGCAGGATCCGAGGCTGTGGCTGTGCCTGAGCACCCCGGCCTCGCACCAGGGCTTCGGGATGTGTTCCGGGCGTGGGGTAGCGCAGCAGGCGCCTGTGAGCTTGTAGGGTGCACGTTAATGTGCAGGAGACTCCATTTAAAGCTAAGAGAAAGCGGGTTTTACGCCACGGGTGGCTGAGCGGTGGCACCGGTTGCCCGCACAAATTGTGGGGTCCGTGTCCTCGGAGATGATCAAACCCGCCTGGATGTGGTCCTACTCGCCTTGGCAGGGTGCTTGAACGGGGTGACTCTAGAGCTCCTTTCCAGCCCAAAGTACCCTGAAATTAACCTGTGCCACTTCCTGTCTTTAGAAATTGAGTTTTCCCTGGTTTGCTCAAGTACCCCCCGCTCCCCAGGCATTTGGATGCTCATATAGACAGAACTGGCATCCCAGCGTAGGAGTCCATTTCGTTTTCATGGCAGTGATACTGCTGAAGAGAATACGTTTTATATATATATATATATATATATCTCTTTCTAGATATACATATATATAATAGCAATAAATATAAAGATATATATATATATATATATTATATATATAAAATTATTGCATTGCAATAATTCTCCAGAAGGTGCAGGCAATGGATCTTACATCAGCACCCATGGCAGCAACTGGCTGCTGGGAGATGGGCTTGAGCAGGTTTGGTGGGTCTTAACTTCCTACTATCTGTGGTCACATTCCAAGGGCTGCTGTCAGTTGAGAAGGAAAAGTTGGGGTGTGGGGGAGGTAAATTAAGTTGTAGTGGTGACAGTTAAACCATTTGTCACTACTGAGCAGGGACAGTTGAGCTGATTGTCACCACTAAACACAGTCACAGGAGTCAGGGCTTGGAGGGGCTCTCTGTGAAGAGCATGAGCCATCCCTCCTGAGCCTCTGGGCTTTGTTAACCAAACTGAAGGAGCCCCTTACTGCTGTGAGGCTTGGTCTTGTCGTGTTATGTGGCACATGCTACATTTCTCTGGTTAATATGTTTGAAGTGTCCTGTGCTGCAGTGAAAAGGAGCTCAAATATACACCTTTTTTTGTGTATATACTCTGCAGTGCCTTTTTTCCTTGTGCTGTTCCATCACTAACTGAGGTGTCCCATGTCTTTCTTTTGCAGTGGTTCACTGTAGATGTTCCAGATGTTTTTCTTTCCCTTCAAAACGAAGGATAATAAAACGACCTCGAGTCCTGACGTTCTTAAACCTGCCTGAGGATGTTCTGTTTCACGTCCTGAAAGGCCTCCCTGCTGCTGACATCCTCTCAGTCAGAGCTGTAAGTCTGCTGCTGCTTCCCCTCTGGCAGGTACCGCGGCTCAGCCCTGCCTGCAGGAGCCTGGACTGCACATGGAACAGGCTTTTCATGTCAGAGTGAGCCTGAAGAAACCCAAAGAGTACCTGCAAGGATTAGACTTTTGCTCTCCTAGTGGCAGTTTGATCTCTCACTGCTCAAGCTTAAGAAAAGTAACAGAGTGCTCTGTGCTCGTTTTCTGTGGCAATTGTCCTGCTGGATCACTGTGACTGAACAAATTGGTTTGCCATCTTTTGCCTTAACTTGTTACCTGCCTGATAATGGTTATGATTAACTGGTGATTAGTTAGTTACCTCTCTAAAATTAGATCACAAAGACTTGCTTTTCTGTTGGTCCCTTTATTTTAGTAATTATTATTTTGTGTTCCCTCCGTGCAGGTGCACTCACACCTTAAATACCTTGTGGATAATCATTCCAGTGTTTGGGCACACGCAAGTTTCCAAGACATGTGGCCTTCTCCAAGCAACCTGAGGATGTTTGAAAGGTAAACTTTAAATATCAAATTTGTCTGGCCTTCTAGAAGAGGATGTTTGAAGACAGATACACAGTTCTAATCAGTCTTCAGTGTAACTGGGGGATGTGACTTGTACAAAGAGGAGAAGTCTTGGTTTGGGGGATGAAAAATGGTTGATTTCAGGTCTAAGCTGCAGCTGATCGCTGCTGTCTCTTCAACCAGAGCAGAACCCATGGCATGTACCAAAGTTATTCCTCTTTATGGGCATCAATATTCATATTGGAGCATAGTACATTAACTGAAATCTTCTCCTGGTGCTTACATATGAATGACCAAGTGAAATGAGAGGCTCCAGAGAATAACTGTGTTTCTGAGTTGGCTTGGTCACTTCTTGTGTAAACCAGTGTATTGAAAAATAGGTGAATTTCAGTAACAAAGTTTGAAAGGGTAACAATAAATATGCTTTAAAAAGATGGAAAATGTCTTTTTATCCATCTGATTTGAAGGGCATCCATTGGTTTTGTAGTGTCAGAAATTTCTTCAACAGGTTTAAATACTACAATAATTGTTTTTCTTCCGACTGCCACTTTGCACGTGTTCTCTGTCTGAGGAAGACTCCTGTGTGCACGCCAGTTTGGGAGAGAGGACACAGGGACTTGATGGTTTGATGCATGTCCTTGAGGGTGCAAGTCCCAAAATGTGCATTCTGGTGTTGGGAATGATTTCAACCTCAAACACCTTCTTTGTTTGCCATTCAGGGCTGCTGAAAGTGGTAACTTCGAAGCTGCTGTGAAGCTGAGCTTGGCATACCTGTACAACGAAGGCTGTGAGTGTGGAAGCTTGTCCTGGGGCTTTGGGGGAACATGGCATAGCAGAAGGGAGCTTTATATTTCAGTGCTTTACCACTGGCTGCTAAACTGAGCACAGAGCCTGTGAATTTGGATTTAGGAGTTGTCCTCTGCAGACTTCTGATCAAACTCAGCTGCTTTCCTGGTGTGATAAAAAATGTGTCAGAAGAGCCTGACAAGTGCCAGGAGGAGCCTTCTCACAGAGGGTCCTGCAGGACAGGCTCTTCCACGCTGGTTGGTTTGTACACTGGCAGGAGTTAGCACTGCTGTGAGGGCTGGGATTTGCAACCCCCCTGCCCTCACCTTGGGGTTGTATATTTCTTAACTCTGACTGTAGTAGGATTTTTCTTCTGCCGTCTCCATGACTTTTAAGGCACTAAATGGAAGAAATAGTTCAGTCTTCCTGATTGTTTCCTGTTGTGTGTCTTGGCCGTTGCCAAGCCAGGCACTGTGAACAAACTGTACATGAGTTCTGTTTTTGTCTCTGGTTCAGTGTCTATCACGGGCCACGGTCGTGCAGAAGTGAATGGAATAAAGGCATCTCACTACTTCAGCTTGGCAGAGCACCTGAATGTGTGTGCAGTGCCCTTCATCTGGCTGTTCATCCGTCCTCCCTGGTCCTTCACTGGAAGCTGCTGTAAAGCTGTGGTCTATGACAGTCTCAAAGCAGAGTGTCAGCTCGAGAAGGTTTGGTTTATTTCTGCCCTTGACTTTCTCATTATTTTGGAAAAAGTGCTTTTGTTCCCCCAAGGAGCCTCCTGTGCTCTTGTTGCTTCAATGGCTGTGGCTCAGTCATTTTATTGAATTTATGACCAAACCACACATGATATACCCCCAGTGCCAGAGGCCTGTACTGTCTGTTCTGAGAGGTTCAGTGCTGTCTCAGATCTAAAAAAACATGGAGAAAAGCAAGGGGAAGGAGTGATTGAAAGACAAGCCAAAACTGTAGTCTGAAATTGCTAGCAAGAATTGCTATGGTTCTTTGTTTAACAATCTTTATCTTTCTTTAGGCTCAGAAAGGATCTATTCTCCACAGCTTGGCTAAGGTCTTGAATTTCTTTGAGGTGAGCAGTGTTCCCAGTGTGATGTTTGGGTTTGTTTGATGCTGGTGCTGTTTACCTTGATTAAAAAAATAAGTCAACCAGATGCTCTTATGCTCCTCAAGTGGCCCAGGAATTTCTGTTCTCATGAGTTTAATTTACTGGTTGTTTAAAGGAACATTATTAACTTAGTTTATTGAATTGTACAAACAGTGAAATTAATTTTGGCTTAATCATGGGCTTGTAGTGTGTTCAGGTCTCAAAGGAAGCCTTCCAGTCATAATGCCTAGTGAAAAAAAAAAAAAAGAAAAAAAGAAAAAAGCCTTCAGTGGCAAACAAGCCAAAAAGCTTTTTTCTGGCTGAGGAAAAGCACTAATTGCTCCCAGAGCCTGAATCTGCAAATGAGTGGATGTGGGAGCATCCCTCAGAGGCTGAAGGGCACTCCCAAGGGATGGATTCTGCTGTTATGTAGCTTCTGAAGTGTTGAGGCATCCAGTTGTCTGGGCAGAAAAAATACCAGTGTATGCCTTCTGTTTTTAGGATGAAGGAAAAAAGAAAGAATCCCTTGAAATGCTTGAGGAATCATCCAAGCAGGGTTGTTTAATCAGCTCCTACCTCCTTTGGGAAAACAACAGAAAGGCTGCTGTAAGTAGTAACTCTTTGTATCACAACAACTTTTCACTTAACTTCTGGGCCTCTGTTATATGCAATGAATGTCCTCAGAAAGAAATTGCTGTTCCTGAGCTTACCTTCATGGACAAGGAGAGCACTAAGACCTCTCTGAAATGAGCTTTGGTGTCTGGCTGGAGATTTGAAGTGAGGAGTTGTAGCTGAGGTGCAGCAGAGGTTGCTTTACACTCACTCTGCTGAAGGCCTGGGCACTGCTGGCCAGTGATCCCAGGGCTCACTGGGGAGCAGGAAGGGGAGGCTCCTGCCTTGTCAGTAATAATCTGCCAAAGCTCTCACCTTGTATTCCTGAGTGCCAGGTCTCATTTCCTGTGAGACCTTGGGCAAGAACTGGAGAAAAGTTCTTAAAAACAGCATTGTCTTAAAAACTGGTTGCTGAAATAATAGATGTACCCCCAGGCAGTGTGTTTCCTCTGGATATTGGTACTACAGTTCTTCTGTTTGTTGTGTGAAGGCAATGGGTTTTTACATCTGTTTACACTCCTCTCTGTAGATGTCAGATCCTGGCAGATACCTCCAAAGTCTCAGGAAGCTACGAGACTACGCAGCAAAGGGCTGCTGGGAAGCACAGGTAAGACTGAATTTTCCCAGAAGAACAGTCTTTAATTGGTCCTTTCTGTGCTGCCACTGTAGGTTTAGATTTCTTCTTTTAGAAGCAGGGCCAACACTGCTGGATAATGTCAATATGTGCACGTGTATCTACTTTGCACATTCCCCTCTTTGGGAAATGACTGCACACCTGTGGTACAATGAGTAAAGATCCATCTTTTGATGGACTTAAAAGGCTGGCCCCAGATAATGTGTGTGCTCAACATTTTAAACCAAACTAGGAACTACTGATTCAAGTAGTTTGTCTTGTTCTCTCTGTTTTTAGCAGGAAAATTAGAGGACCATCCTGTGCTACCTGAGTTTGTATTTGGTAAAATAAACACACTTTCTTTTGTGTTCTCTCTACTACAGATAGCTTTAGCCAAAGCTTGTGGAAATGGAAACCAGCTAGGATTAGAAGCAAAGTCTTCCAGGGAAATGGTTTCTCAAATCTTTCAAGCTTCCCTTCCTATCAGCAAGCAAAGCATCTTCACTGTGCAGAAAGGAATGAATGAAATAATGAGGTAAGAACTTGGATCCAGGAGTCAGGCCACACAGCAGAAACCATTCCCTATTTCCCTCTACATCTCTACATTCCCTCTACAACTTCTCTGAGCAACCTGTGCTAGGGCCTCACTGCCCTCATAGGGAAGAATTTCTTCCCAATATCCCACCTAACTCTGCCCTCTGGCAGTGGGAAGCCATTCCCCCTTGTCCTGTCTCTCCAAAGTCCCTGTGGACTGTCTCTTCCTGAGTAAACACCCACAGTGGAGTCAGCTGTGTTATCCTGCTTCTCAGTCCTTACCTAGTTCTTTATCCATCCCTGGGCAGAGCTTGTTACATTCCATTGCTCTCTCCCATGAAGGGCAGCTCCACCACTTCACCCTGCTGGTGTGTCCTTCTGTGCTGGTTTAAAAGTTAACCAGCAGGGGAAACCAACCCAACTCAAAAGAGAGATTACAAGTCAGAATAACAATTTAATAAAATAATACAATAAGTACGACCACACAGACAAGCAACAGGCCCTAACCCACAAAGCCCAAATGTACAACCCAGCACCCCGGGGCACAAACAAAACAGTGCTCCCTGGGCCCCCCCTGAGTCCAAAGCAAAGGGAGAGGGGAAAAACCTGCTGGTGGGAGAGCTGCTGCAGTCTGGCCAAAGTGGTGATTGCAGCCCAGCCGAGGGTGGTGGTCTCAGTCTGGCTGAGAGTGGTGAGCTGCAGTCCTCCTCTGGATCCCACGAGAGGTGGTAAGGTTCTGAAACTCCAGGTTTATATATTCTCCAGCTCAGGCAGCAATGCTTAGTCCCTCCCTCAGAGTGGGGAATTCCATAAAAGGGCATGAGGACAGGAACATCCCCCCACCTCACAGTCCTCTACTGACAGCAGTTTCTGGGAAATGGCATGGAGGGCTATAGAATACACAGGTTTGGGCTACACCCATCCAGTGATGAATCAGTCCCAGCTGTTCTAACTAGGACACCTTCCTAACAAGTACAGAGCCATCCATGGCAGCATTCCAGCCACACAAGTTATCCCACCATGGCTCTGGAACTGGTGAGATCGTGACCCTGTGACTGCACACACACTTCCAACCCCTCCTGTTTATTCCCCATGCTGTAAGTGTTGGTGTGCAGGGAGGTGAAGGAACAGGCAGGTTTTTTGGAATCCAAAAGAATCCACCACATCCACACACACCCTGAAGGGGCTTGGCCTTCTGGCTCCCACCTTGGGAGGCAGCTCAGGAACACTTGGCACTGCCTGGCTCATTCCCCTGTTGGATGTGATGCCATGAGCATCTTCAGACACTGCTGTCCAAGTCCTTCCTTACATCTCTCCCTTCCCATTCTAGGTACATCCTGGTGGATTGGCTGGTGGAAGTGGCCACTATGAAGGACTTTTCCAGCCTGTGCCTTCACATGACAGTGGGGTGTGTGGATCGTTACTTGAAGCTGCGACCTGTGCCTCGTGCTCGGCTCCAGCTTTTGGGAATAGCCTGCATGGTCATTTGCACACGGTGAGGGTTCTGCCTGGTGAACAGAGGTGGGGACTGTGATCACCCAAATTCATTCCCGCAGCTCAAACTTTTTCCCCAACCCATCCCTTGCTGGTAATGCTGGAAAGACTCTTTGGCTCCCCTCTACCTTGACAGCTGCTTAACTGTGTTCACGTACAAACACAGTCTCTGCAAATGAGGCACAAAATGCAGTTCCTTGCAGGTTTTTTCATATTTTAAAACAAGGTCATAGTGGTGGATTGCTCTAAATGTATTCCATCAGCAGCTGGAGTCTTTGACACCATGTTGGCATGAGACATCCTGAAAGTAATAACTGCAGCAGTGGTGTTCTGTGGCTTAGATTGTTTGACTCAGGTGAACTCTGTGGTGAGGTGCAAAATTATCCTTCTATGCTAATTTCCTCAATATCCTGCATCTTAACCTAGGAGAGGTTTCATAAATGAAGAATTAAGATCACACAATCACAGATTGGTTTGGGTTGAAAGGGACCTTTAATAACCATCTTATCCCACCCCCTGCCATAGGCAGGGACACCTTCCACTAGCCCAGGCTGCTCCAAACCCTCTCCAACCTGACCTGGAACACTTCCAGGGATGGGGCAGCCACAGCTTCTCTGGGCAACTCGTGCCTCACCACCCTCACAGCCAAGATTTCTTTCCATATTCGGAAGAGTATTCCAAATTAGGAACTTTGTAGTAGGTGGTTCTGACTTACAGGTGAAATAAATGAAGAACTGCAGTTCTCTCTTTCCTGGTCTGCCTGGGAAAGTACCTTGTGCAGTTTAACTGGGGTCATCTTGGGTGCATTTATCTGCCAGAGGTGCACAAATTCCCTTTCTGCTGGGGCTGACTGTCAATATTATTTGACGTTGCAGTTTCATCAGCAAAGAGATGCTGACGATACGAGAAGCTGTGTGGCTGACAGACAACTCCTACAAGTATGAAGAGCTGGTCAGAATGATGGGAGAGATCATTTCTGCCCTAGAAGGAAAGATAAGGGTGAGTATGGGAAGTGGATGGAATATTTCCCCCCCCGGGCTGCTGTTCAACTCAGGCTGTGGCAGTGCTTACCTAAGGAGCTGGGGGGTTATGTGAGTGTTCCCAGTCAGCTGTGGAGCCTGTGCATGTGTCAGAGCATGTAGATGCAGAACCCTCTGCCTTCTGTAGAGATTAAAACTTCAGTTTTAGGAGGCCATTTATTCTCTCACTGGAGAGTGTTTCAATGTAGTAGTTAAAAGACAAAACAAACAAAAAAACCCTAAAAAAACCCAGCATCTCCTGCAAACAACTGTTCTAAACACTTTGTGCTGGTCCTATATTTCCAACCTCTCTTCTCCTTTCTGCACCAGATACCCACCATTTTGGACTACAAAGAAGTTCTGTCAAGCATAGTCTTGCTGGAGAGGAGAACTCTTCACCTTTACAGCTTCATTTGTGAGCTGTCCCTGCTGAACACGAGCCTCAGTGTGTACTCCCCGGCCCGGCTGGCAGCTGCAGCTCTGCTGCTGGCCAGGATCCTGCACAGCCAAGGTGAGGAACCTGACCTGGACTGGGGCTGCATCACCGTGTGCCACTCTGCCTGCTCTTTTTAGGGAGGTTTTGGGGTGGGTTTGGGTGTCAGTTTGCCTTGAGGCAAGATGTCCCAGTCACTGTACTGGGGGAGGTGGGAATGGGGTGGAAATGAGGGGGACGGATATGAGACTTCAGAATGAAGAGTTTGAGTTCAACCTCTTCAGCTGTACTGGGCCACCAAGTTGGTTAGAAGGATGGAGCACCTCCTATGAGGAAGGACTGAGAGAACTGGGATTGTTCAGCCTGGAGAAGAGAAGGCTCTGGGGAGAGACATTAGAACCTCTTCCAGTGCCTAAAGGGGCTCCAGGAGAGCTGGAGAAGGACTTTGGGCAAGGGCCTGGAGAGACAGGCCAAGGGGGAATGGCTTCCCACTGCCAGAGGGCAGGGTTAGTGTCCAAGGCCAGGTTGTACAGGGGTTGGAGCAACCTGGGCTAGTGGAAGGTGTCCCTGCCCATGACAGGGGGTGGGATGAGATGACCTTTAAGGTCCCTCCCAACCCAAACCATTCTGTGATTCTGTTATACCTCTTAATAGCTGTGATGCACTAGAGCATTAGCACCAGACTGCGCAAGCTTTGTGTTTAAATGAGAGTGAGGATTTCTGTCCTTAGCTGGAACTTCAGTTTGGCAGGTAAACCTCTCCTTAAAGCCAGCTGTGAACTTGAACAAACTATGGACAGGCATAAACTTGTTAAGATCTTTATATTTATCCTATTAAAAAAAAGATGTCTGACTACAGAACTCTTAAGCTTCATGAATGTGTAATTCAACATATGAATATGTATCTCCTCCAGCACACCCCTGGACCAGCCAGCTGTCTGAGTGCACTGGTTTCTCTCTTGAAGACCTTGTGCCCTGTGTGCTGAGCCTCCACCAAAAGTGGTAATGGTTTGGGGATTCTTTGGGAGGGCACGAGTACTTGGATTGCAGCTCTTGCAGATGTGCTGCACCTGCACAGTCAGCCCTTCCCAGTGAAGGAAAAGCTTATGGGAAACTGCCTTGATCCCCCCACAAGACACTAAGGCCCAGTTCAGGGCCAGCTGTTTTATTTCTCCCAGCTGGTCTGGCCCTGGGTCACAGAAAAGGAATTAAATGCTCATATGCTTAGAACCAGATATCCTGTCTAAGCTGCAGAAACACCAACTCCCTTAGCACAGCACTGAGGGGGGCAGAGGGAAAGTGCCTAAATTGGCAGGTTTTCCTAATATTGTTTCATAGCATCTAAGACTGGGGTTTCCATCTTTCTTCCCAGCTTCCATGATGATGTCCCAAAGGATTATAGGCAGGTGTCCCTCATGGCAGTGAAACAGCGATTTGAGGATGAGTGTTATGAAGAAATAGGCAAAGAACAGGTGGGTGAGCTGGGTCTGCATCTGCTGCTGTCTGACACCCAGAGCTGAGCTGCCCAAGGCAGGGGGTGGGGAACTGCAGGTAATGGGAAAGGGATTTTTACTTCATACCTTTGGAGGGAGAATATCTAAATAAAGTGGTAGTTTAAAACTTGATCTGCAGAGACTCTAACTGCTCTTTGAGTATCTTTGGGAAGAACTTGCTGGGATAGATTTCTCCTGCTGGCTATTTAGTCCTTCTGGGAATCTCATGGTCTAATTCTTACTGGCTTTTTTTTTTTTTTTTCCCAGGTGATGAGTTACAGCCAGCTCTGCTCGGCCTTAGGTGTGAAACAGGAGGACCCAGAGCCCAGTCCCTTGCATAGGAATGTAGTGGAAATTCAGACTTTCCTCAGCTCTCCCTCTGGAAAGAGAGCTAAAAGGTGAGTGTAACTCATGGCTGTCAGTGGCTCTGAAGATCAGCCTGAGCCTTTCCTCCTCTCTGGTTACCCTGAGGTTTCATTCTTAAACACAGTCGATTTTCTTGTCCTTACCTGGACATGCTTCTTAAAAGAGCTGGAGAAGACTTAGCTTTTAACACGTGACTTGTGGATTGTTTTGCCACAGGAGGAGGGAAGACAGCATTCAGGATGACAGGGGCAGCTTTGTGACTACACCCACAGCAGAGCTGTCCTCCCAGGAAGAAAGTCTGCTGGACAACTTCCTTGACTGGAGCTTAGATTCCTGCTCTGGTTATGAAGGTGATCAGGAAAGTGAAGGCGAGAGAGAAGGAGATGGTGAGCAGTTTATTCTCCTTATATAAAGCAGCCAGGAGCTTTAAACCTGTATTTTCATCTTTGCTTAAAACCGTTTCTCAGGCACCAGATGCCTGAACTTTCAGCTGAAGACTGATTGGAGAAACTCTTCCCCTTCCCTGGTGGTTATAATTGTTAAACTACCTCAGAGGTATCTCTTGTTTCTCTGCACTGCTTCAGAACATGATGAGGGGTTTTGTAGCTGCTCAGCATTTCGAAGTGAGGCTGTTTGCAGTGCACTAAACGTGATGAACAGCCCACTGTGTTAAAAACACTAATAAGCTCTTGGTTTTGCTGACTCTGGGCCTGGCTGCTTGTTTTCTAAATAGCTGTTAGTACCTTAGATCAAAGTCCAAATAGTCTGAGGGGGGAGAAGACACTGTGTGAAAAGAGGGTGAACTTCGAGCTCCGCCCTCCATGTGTGAGCAGACAGAAGGTGGACACTTGCTTGGCTTTGTTCTGTTTGACTCTGTGCTGGGTGCCTGCTTAGTGCTGGATTTGGGCAAACTAACCTTTCTGTCTTTCCCCCCCTGCAGTGACCAGTCCCAGTGGGATCCTGGATGTGACTGTGCTGTACCTGGACCCTGCAGAGCACTGTGGGCAGGACTCCAGTGACGACGATGGCCCCACTGGGGAGTGGGATGTGCCTGCGGTGCCCCGGAGGGACACGGAGCTGCCAGGGGAGTATCTCACCCCAAGGAATCCCAACCCAGAGGGGAGCTCAGGCTACTCCTCTGTCAACAGTGCCAGTCCCACCTCTTCTGTGGGAGGCAGCCCTGGAGTTCCCCCCAAACCTACCTCAGCACTGCCCCCCGGCAGTGCCATGAACAGGGAGCCACCCCGGCCCCACGACCTGCACAGGAGGCAAGTCAAGAGGAAAAACATGGCAGAACACACTGAAGAGAGGCTGAACTTGGGCTTCTTAAGCCTCTGATTTCTTTGTGCTTTTAACTTTTCCAGGATTCCTGGAAACCATATTTCTGTTGCAGTCATACAGGGATGATAGTGAATATTGTAAATACCTCCAAAAAACAACCCCTAAGTCTTGTCTGTCCTGTGTTTCTGTAGCTCCCATCTGGGCTCTTTCCTCCCTTCACAGCTGCCTTTTTACATGTCCCCTGTTGTCTGATCCTCTGCTAACTAAGGTTCAGCTCCCTCTGAAATTTTTAGCCCACTTTTGTCATTCCTCCTAATGATAAAAAAGAACTGTCCTGTCCCTTGCTTCCTCTGAGGCCTGGCACTATGAAATGAATTGACATAGGATCTCAAGTTCTGAATGTAACACTATGCTTGGATTCTTCCACTTGAAAGACCTCTTTTGAGATTGTGCTGCCTTTTTATTCTGGCCAGGTCTCCCTCAGTTCCCCTCTCCTGTCTATGGCATTTGCTGCACTGATACAAGGTTTTCATTGAAAAACCCCAGAGGTAAATGAAGGCTCACTGCAGGTCTGAGCTGCTCTCTTACCTACCTCTCATATGGTTTAAACCTCATTTGCCTCTTCTCTTGTTGCCATGTTTTCCTCACCTGACAATTCCTTCTGTGCCTTAACACATAGTGAACAGTGGAATACCAAGGTACAAGACTTCCAGGAGGTGTCACTGAAGTTAACACTGGAACTGGACTCCAGGACTGTTTAGAAGTTACTGTGGCATTGGCAACAGTTCAGATACAGTGTAGTGAGTGTTTATTGACACTTTTTTTTATAAAATTGTTTTGTTACTAGAGGTGGCTCCTGCTCTTCCTTCCCCTTGTTCACTGGCCTGGGGCCTGGAGAACTGCTGAGGTGGTTGGGGATGAGGTCAGGTTTAGCTCTGAGCTGAGTTCTGACGGTTCAGCTGCAGTGGCCCTGCCTGGAGGTTATGTACATGAATAGCACAAGGAGCTTAAACCACCCTCACAACCCTACAGCAGCCCCAGAAAGGCCTTGAATGTACCAAATAACCAGCAGCAGCCTTGGGTGCTTGTCCACAACATTTATTACAAAACTATGTTCTGCCACTCCAGTTAAAAAAAGTCCCTGATTTAATTTCCCTGCTCCCCGTGGTTCCATTGCAATTCTCCAGCTACTGCTTCCCCTGACCTGCCAGGCAGGAGTGTCTTCACATTAACTTGGTACAGCAGCACCTCAAACTTCAGCACTGGGTCACATTAAAATGGGAAGAAAGCACTTCAACCTCTCATTCTAAAACTGGTAAAAGTTAAATATCTGTGGCAAAGGCCTCACTTTAGAAAGCTCTGAACTCTTCCTGTGCAAGTTCTCTTGATCTGAAAGAAAAAAGAGAAGGGGAAGATTAATCAGTTCAACTCCTTCCAGGAACAGGGTGATGAGGAGCTGGCTCTGTGTTCCTGCTGCTGAATGCTTGGCCTTGCCTGATGGAGCCCTGGGCTAAAACCAGGTCTGGATCTGTACCAAGCCTCACTCTTGGAGGTGCCTCATGTCTAAAGCAGCACCTGGGCTTGAGAGCCACCACTGCCTCAGGGCTGAGGCACTAAAACCAGAGCTACACTCTGCTTTCTGAAAGGGGAAAGCAGAAGCTACAGCCCAGAGCCTCAGTTCTCTAAAAAAAAAAAAATTACCAGATTGCATGAGCCTGCATTTTGTTATCACCTCCACAGCCCTTTGCTTTATTAACCCTTGTTCTATTCCTTCAATTTCAAGTATTTCCAGAAAAAATTGAGGAAACACAGGCTAAGCCTGGCTCTGTGTAGCACTGGCCTGGTGTCTCAATGTGTCAGGAGGAGCAGGTCTGTGTCACCTGGAGAGATGTCACAGAGAGGCTGCTCTGTCCTCAGGCACAGGGAGCAGGTACCAGCTCTGTGCTGCCATCTCAGCTCTTGGCACTCACCTAGGGCACCACTGGGATATCCACAGGGTCATAGGCTGAAGATTTCATCTTTTCCAGTGGCTTCTTGTAGAGCTGCCGTAGGGCCTCATAGTCAGGCTTCTCCTCATACTCCAGAGACATCACCTGCTCCAGGTATCTCTGCAGGGTCTCTGCAAAGCAAGGGCTGTCACACCTGGAGCAGCACAGCAACTCCAGCCACCTCTGCTCGCCCTGCAGCTCCTCCACCCACCCTGGGCAGCTGCACAGAGAGGAAAACCAAACCAAGGCTAACACGAAGCTCAAAGACAGAATCGTAGAAGTAGAGAATAAAATAGAATCACAAGAGAGTTTGGGTTGGAAGGAACTTTAAAGCTCATCCAGTCCCACCCCTGCCATGGGCAGGGACACCTTCCTCTAGACCTCCAAGCCCCATCCTACCTGGCCTTGGACACTTCAGGGATGGGGCAGCCACAGCTTCTCTGGGCAAGAGAACGGGATGGGGAAATGACCTCTAGCCCCAAATATTGCATTTTTAAACCCACCAGAACACCTGTCCCTTCAGCAAGGTTCATGAAACAGATCATGGGAGGCAGCCCTCCTTGTTTTGCTGTGCAGAAAACAAGGGATTTGTTCCCAGCCTGCCAACCAGTCCATGCAATGCTTGGTCACCATCACCACCAGAAGCCACCCTGGACCTGCAGCCCATCACAAGACAAGGTTCTGGCCTCAGGTACAGTCAGTCCTCCTTCCCTAAGTCCCACTGCCACCGAGAGCAAGCCCGTACCTGGAATGGCTCTGTGCCCGAAGCACAGTCGGAGAAGGCATTTCACATCCTCTCTGTACCTGCAATGGAACAGATACTGTCACATGAGAAGCAAGGGAGCAGCCACCTGAGCACCTGGCTTTGGCAAAGGGACAAAAAACCCAAACAGGCTGAATTCAGATGGCCATGTCCTGAATGGAGCAGAACCTGGGGTTCATCAAACACCTTGGGCCAGGCTCAGCCTTGGGATTTACCCTGTCCCAACAGTGTACTGGGACTGAGGGATTTCAGTCACAAAACCTCCCTCTCTGCCTTCTGCTGATTTCCCAAAGGAGTAGATGATTTCTCCTACCTTTCCTTCTGCTCCACCACAGTTTCTACTCTGTCCAGCACATTAGACCAAGGCAAAAAGCCACAGAGCCATTTTACAAGACAGTAGCCCAGAGATTCCAAGTCACTCCGGCGAGATGGTGCTGATGGGAAGAGACATTCACATGTCACTCATGAAGGGGCAGAAGTAAAGAAATCCAAGTGCTCCATTAGGATGTGCTCTGGCACATCAATACTTCTGTAAGCCTGCTAACTCCTACAGATGAGGAATCACCTCCCAGCCTCTGGAGGAAGATTTGCTGAGCACTGGGAGAGAGCAGTCACATCCCAACCAGGAGAGGGACCGGCTAATTTGGAGCAGGCTGCCCAGGGCACTGGTGGAGTCCCCATGCCTGGAGCGATTTAAAAGCCACGTGGATGTGGCACTTGGGGACATGGGTGGCCTTGGCAGTGCTGGGTTTACAGTTGGACTCAATGCTCTTAAAGGTCTTTTCCAACCACACTGACTTTGGGATTTAAATGCCTTTCCAGCTTTCATTGCTTCAAGGTCAGAGCAGAGCCTGCTGCAAATCTGTTTTGGGCAGGATCCAGCCTGGCGTGTAACAGATCCCTGCTAAGCCAGCACAAAGGGCCCTGTTCTCTATTCCTCACATGCCTGTAGCAGCCAAGGCTCCAGAAGGAGCAGGAACATCCCTGCTGCAGTCACTGAGTGACCTGGAGAGGCACAGCAGCCCAGAGAGAGGCAGGAGTGAAGAGCCCAAATTGGAAGCTGGTTCCTGGCACGTATGAAGGCCTGGAAAGCAGCAGTGACAGGAATGCCAGTGGGGAGCCCCAGCTCCAGGGAGCACTGCCACAGGAACAGCTCCAGCATGTGCCAGGAACCCAGACCCACCTGCACCTTTGTGGCTGTCCAGGCTGATGAACTCCAGGGTGCCCTCGTGAGGGGTCCTGCTGCCCTCCCGCCAAGCCACGTGCTTCCCGCCGGGGCAGTACCGGAATGCGAAGCCATAGCCTGCCAGGGTCACCTGAGGGACAGCAACAGCTCCCCCTGAGCGGCTGTGGGGTCACTCTGCTCAGTGCAGCCCCCAGTCCTGCACCACAGAGCCTGCCTGAGCACTGCACACACTGCTCTGCTGCCCTGCCCTGTCCCGTTTCCCAAGCCCACCACCACTGCCAGCCCTGCTCCTGCTCCCTACCTGTGTGAGGTCTGCTGGGCTCAGGTAGATGTTCTCAGCAGTGATGTCCCCATGTACGTACTCATTCTCATGGATGTACTCCAGGCAGTCTAGCTGGGAATAAACAGAGGGGAGCCTATCAGACCCATGCAGGCTCCTGCAGCACCCTGGCTATCACTGAGCTGGGCCCTCCCCAGCTCCCCACAGCCATGTGGAGGAGCACTAAAAGCACCATCTCACAGCCTTTAAGTTCAAAGGTCAGGTTTCTCTCGCTCTCCTTATCCCAAATTCCTTCAAGGTGATACAACACTAAAAAGATGATACTCAAATTTACAAGGGGCTCAAGAGATGCTACTTAGAGACCCCAGCCAAGCCCCTGGAGCAGCTTTAAAACATCTCTGAAAGATCTGGAAGGAAGTTACAAGTCTTTTCTGAAAAAGTCTCTCAGGAAGAACTGGCTCTCTACATACCAGCCGGACTGCAATCTGAAACGCTGCCTTCTCCCTCAGCAGGTTCAAGCCATCACTCAGCACTGACTGAAGAGTTCGCCCCAAGTCAGAGAACACCAAAAACCTACAAGAGAAAAGGGGTTTGCACATGGCAGCACCTTCTTGCTTTGGAAACCCTGCAACAGACACTTGTCCAGCAATCCAATAGATCCCACTTTAACTCCAAGTTGACCTGGCCAAACACTTTCGTGATTTTTGATAAGAGAAAACTTCTTACAGAGGAGACAGATGTGCTGGTCTTGTGTTGCAGATACACAGCCTGAGTCTCCTCTTTGTGTTAAGTGTAAAGGACCAAAATAAGGTGTCCCCTGGCTTGAGGGGCAGCAGGAGCAAAAGCTATGGTTTCACCAGCCACACAAGGACCGAAGGAAACAGGACAATGAGGCAAAGCATTCAATAAATTATACAGGAGCAGTGCATAAGGTCAAGAGCCCAGTGGACAACAACAAAAGGACTAACAGACAGCAAGGGGAGGAGAGGGAACGCTCACAAAGATGGCCCAAGAGCTCACAGTCCCCTCACCTGTAGCTGTCTCCATGCAGTCCAAAGCCAATGCAATTGGGAATGCCCAGCAAAGGCACAGAGTGCCACTTCTTCCACTTCTCCACTGCAGAGGGAGAGAAAAAGACACAAGGCAGCATAAGCTGCTGAGGAGCTCCAGGAGGAAAGAGCTCAGAGACCTCTGAAGGTCTGCTCTGCCCTGGGCAGCTGACAGCTGGAAGTCTCTCTCATCCTGATTCTGGCCCCAAAATTCCAGCCTGATATGTGGGGGTATTGGCATGTCAATGTGCACAGCACTTCAGAGCATGAATGGAACTGCACAGCAAGAATGGGATCCCTCCCATCCCAGGGAGGATAGTGGGAATAGCAGAGCAGGCTAAGGAGTTGCCACAGGGCTAGGGAAAAGAAGGAGAGAGGAGGAAGAGGGGGATGGAGAAGCAGATTTTTACAGTCCTCCCAGAAGTGCAGGTTTGACATGAATTCCTCCACCACCCTCACCCACATTCTCTGGACAGCTTTGCTCTTGCTCAGGTTTTGGTGACATTGGAGTCAGTACCAGAGAGCATCTGACAGCAATGCCCATGGAAGGGGCAGGAGAGAGGGGGAGCCAAGGTGGGTGAGGCTGCAAGGCAGGACAGCTCCCAGGGACATCAAGACAGAGTGGGTAGAGCTAGAAAGCTTCAAAATGCCAGTATTGCAGTGTCCTACAGCACACACTGCTGGGAGAGCTGGCTCTTGGCTGAACTCCTCAGCACTGACTGAGCAGGGAATGAGTTTATCCTGTCCTGGCCTTCTGAGAGAGAGGGATGCCAGTTGTCCTTAGTCCTTGCCTTCCCAAGAAGCACCAACCTGTGCCTGCTTTGGCAGCTCGCTGGAAGAAATTCTGTTCATTGTATATCCTCCCGTCTTTGGCATCCTAAAGGGAACAGGAGGGAGGAGCATTATTTCAGCCACACACATCCTGCTGGAAAGGGCAACTTGGGCAAGATTGCTACAGGACCTCCACTAACTGTTTTAAAGAGAGCAGTGTCCCCCCTAAAAAAATTAGCAGAGCTCAGGTGCTTTGGTTCACTCTTCAATGCTGCCCCTAACAACCACATAAACTCTGAGCATCAGCACAGAACAGGGGAGTGGCTGTCTCAGGTGGGGCCTTTCCAGCAGTGCCATTTACAGCTGCCCGTGGGTGAAGGACAGCCAGGCACTGCAGCCCATCTGGAGCCTGGAGTGAGCTCTAGTCCCAAAGCTGTTACATTAAAGGGAGCTAGAGGTGACCTTCTAGTCACAGCAGGGATGAGGGCATTTCTGCAAACAGGCAAAACTCAACAGAGAGCTGTAACATTTCAGTCTAGCTGTCAGAAAATGAGACAACTTAAAATGTCTGTATCTGTGATATTTAAGATATCGGTGCCATTGAGTGACCTCAAATGCACATAGTTTACATTCAGTATGCCTGTGTTTGCCTACACACATGTAGATATTCAACACAAACTGACTCGGGACAGCTGCTATCATGCACAGGAGGAAGCAGCAGAGTTATATTCTAGCTGGTTTGATACCAAACTGGAGGATCAGCAGGCTCCAGACAACACAGAGACCATGTCCCAGAGGATATTTCACTCTGCACCTTGCCTGGTGAGCCCATCTGAGCCTTAAAATGCTCTCCTGTGCCTTATCACACTCCACAGTGCTCTGCAACCATAAGGGCTGGGCTGTGGCATCAGCAGACTACCAAGCAAAATGCCAAAAGACGTCAAAAAGTGCAAAACAGAGGAGTTGGGAACGCTGCCTACAGAAGTGATTACAGTTTCCCAGCTAGTGGTTCTAGTTTTGTGGCACTTAGCTGTCTTTTCTCATCAACACTGTATTTCTCCTCCATCCTCTTACATGTCTCCTCTGACAAAAGGCAGAGTGATTATTGAAGTCCCTGCAAGAGCCCCACACACCATCCATCAGCACTGGCCCTCCTACAGACCAGCAAAGCCCAAGAGCCACAGCAGACAAGGAAACAGTCTTTCTGCTCTGGTTTGTGAACTATTGAAAATCAATCCTGAATTTCCACCACAGAACAGCTATTTCTGGAAATGACACACTCCTGGAGAACCCAAGGTATTGACAAGTGCCTGGAGAGCTGGCTCAGAACTCCGACTATAATTCCTGTTTGATTTAAAAGTGTGCTCTGGCCTTATGGAGTGTCTCCACACTGGCTTGTCAGCACAGCACCAAGTTCCAACCTCTCCAGTCTCCCCAGACCTCAGCTATATAGGAGAAAAGTTGGTCTGACATTCCTGAATCAAGATCTTCACCTCACACCACCCAATTCAGTTCTGGAGGTTACTGAGCCTGGCAGACCAAGGCAGCAACTTTCTGTGATTAAGGCTTTTATTTTAATCCTCATATCTATTTTCTTAATATCTTTAGTGGAAGGGCCAACCTGTACTGAACTCCAAGCACAGCACCCTCAGGAGGTTATATCCATCCCTAAGCTGGAAGGGGCCTGTGTGACCACTCCCTCTGAATTCCTGGGACACTCTCAGCCAAACAGGTCAGGACACAGTACTCTATGCACTATTCCTTACCCAAACAGATCAAAACTCACAAGTTTGAGGGAGTAGCTTTGCTTTTGAGGGCAGGTTCCAGATGCTGACTGCGCTGTGGAAGGATGGAACAGATGTGGTTACAGGAGCACAGAAAAGAGGTTCTGCATCATTAAATGCAGCCTGTGCAGCTGGATTTACTCATCCTCTGCTTCTTTCACTCAGGCTTTGCAAAGCATCCTCTGTGACAGTGCCTTCCCAGATCACTACAAAATCATTCTTACCTTGCTCCAGGAGTCAGCACCCTGACATGCTGCGAGTGCAGTTCTGCTTAAGTCACAGAAGCATCTGGGCATGGCTACAATAGTGGGGGGCTTTGAGGGGTATGTAAAGAACAGATCATTAGTGGAATCTCAAAGGTACCCCCAAATTCATTTGCTGAGCATTCCCTCCAGCTCACTCTGTGGTAAGAGATGCCAAAGTCTCTCTGCTCTGTATGGATGTTAGAGTTCTATGTGGCCTCGTTTCTCCAAAAGGATTTGCACCCATGACTTGGCCTTGGGGCAGTTCCTCTTCTGTTCTTAGACCAAGTGCTATACACAGGTCACCCAAAACTTGTATCTATAAAAGCACCCTCCACTACTGATTTTCACTTTTATCACATCTTTTCAAAAACACAGATGGATGCTCAGACTTTGTTATGCAACAGCTTAAGTAATGAAAAAGAAAGTAAAGCCAAATATCAGGCAAAACTTGGTCATGGAAAAAACTCTCCCTGTACAGTTTCCAAGTCAACAACAGAGAATAAGATCAAAAACTCCCCTTCAGAAGTTTACAATTAGACTGGAGAAAAAGGATCAGCAGTCACTACATGGCTGAGTAGTAGTCCACATGATATAAGTGCTTTCTTTTAGACCCCAAAATATGCTACAGAATACAGAACTGACATTTAGTGGATACTGACACCACCGACAACACAGAACTCTCGCACAGTGCTGCTGGCAATTAGGTTTGGACCTAAAAAAACAGAAAGAGGAAGCACGGCCCCTAATGACAGGCATTTCCTCATAACAGAGCAGCCAGGCCTCGGCTCAATCTTGTTATCAGTGGCAGAATCACTGACGGTGGATGCCCAGGGAGAGAATGGCATGAAGCTGTGTCA
>NW_020884981.1:472801-481827 GCF_003945725.1 Corapipo altera | reverse complement strand
GACACCGGGGTGTGAGGAGACACCGGAGTGTGAGGGGACACCAAGGCTCTGAGGGGTCACTGAGGTGTGAGGGGACTGCAAGCTTTCATGGGACACTGGGGCTGTCAGGGTACATCGTGGCTCTGAGGGGACATGGGTGCCGTGAAGGGATACCTGGGGCTTTTTGGGGACATCAGGGCTCTGAGGGGACACCAGGCTTTGAGGGGACACGGGACTCTGAAGGTCCTTTGGGGGGGCACTGGGGCTCTGAGAGGACACAGGGAGCTGTGCGGGGGCTGTGAGGGGACAGGGCTCTGAGGGTGCTCTGAGGGGACATGGGAGGCTCTGAGGGGACTCTGGGGCCATGAAGGGACTCTGGGGCTCACAGCGGTCCCGTGGCCCGTGGGCTCTCCCTGCCGGGCCGGGCAGGTCAGGCCACCCTGGGCCGGAGCTGGGGAAGGAGCCTCAGGGGTCCCCTCCAGCCATGCCCCCAGCGCTGCCTTCCAGGCTCTATGTTTGCTCCCTACTTCAGAAAAAACACCAGAAAGCTGCTTAGAAACGGCCTTGGGACTGTGGGGCAGGAGCTCACAGGTTAGTGAGTGTGGGAGTTAAGGTGTGGCACAGGGCTGGGATGAGAACCTGTATTCAGTGTTTGCTTCTGCATATCCCATCCCCTGGGTACATTCTACACCTATAAACCTCAATCAGGCACCAATGTACTTCCATAAAAGAGGTCTTAAACCTTTCCCTTCAGGTGGGCTGAGGCCAGGGTTTGCCTGGGGAAGGTGCCAGGCCCCTGAGCCCCCAGGGCAAGGGGCAGCAGGGGGCAGTGGGGACCTGGAGTTTCCTGTCCACAGAACACCTCACGTGTAACAGGGTTGTTTTTCAAAGCCTGTCCCAATGAGCCATGGACACCACAGCCTGGGCTGTGAGCAGGAGGCAAAGGGGATCTGGAAGGAAATTCGTACCATGAGGAGCTGAGTGGAGCAGCCGCTCCCACCAAAGCTCAGCGGGAGGCAGGAGTGAGCAGCAGTGGAAGGCAGCATGAAATAACCCCTGGGGTGTGACCTCCTGACTGAGCTCACCATAGAGCTTCAGGGCTTGGAAGAGGTGCCTCCAGACCAGGTGTCCTGCACAGACCTTATCCAGCTGGTTGCCCCTTCCCAACTGCTCCCAATTGTTTTCCTAACATTCACTAAGCACACAGAAAAGTCCCAGGAAAGACACAAGTCTGCCAAATGACTCTGGGAAGCTTAACTCGTGTTCAACTTGGTTTCTGCAGCCTGTTTCTTGGATTTTTTTGAACCAACTGAACACTGTCAGGAGCAACAGGACAGACTGGAGGGGTTCTCCCATTCCTCCCCACCACATGCATTGGGACACTGTGCTCCAGTCACTCTTTTCTTTCCTCTGGCATTGCAGGTGGCAACAGGGCTATGCTGAACTGCCTCACTTCACTGCCACACCCCTGCACAACCTCTTCAGTTCCAGTAATTCCCACATCCCATGCAAGTATAGATGCAATTCCTTTGTTAACCAAAGCACCCCCTCAGAATTTTGACAGAAAAGAAAGGGCCCTTCATCACATTGGTTTGAATTTTTCTCTACAGGTTGGTGGGTGGTGTTTTGTCTTTCCCTAATTCTTGAACAAAGATCATTGTCCCAAAGCTCTCTGCAGTGACCAGTGGCTCAGCTGGGAATGCCTTGGTCCAGCAGATTTATTAACCCTTTTTAACTTTTCAAAGCTGTTAATTCATGGTCATGGCTCTATAATTTCGTTGGAGGTTGCCTAGGGAACAGTGATCACGACTTGATTACATTCAATTTCTGCAGAGAAGAATCCATTCAGTAAACAGAAATATAGGATGCTTTAAAAAGTCAAACCCCATAAAGAGAAGAAAAACTGAGAAAAAAGCAGTGATGGGGAAAGGCAGATAGAAAATTGTAGTAAAAGGCAATTCCTTAGGATTTATTTCAAGAGTCACCAAGCCAACACCAGAGAAGAGAAACCCCCACCCTACTTCAGTGGTGAATTGAAACTAATAATTAGCAATAAAGAAGAAAGCCATAACAAATGGATGAAAAGGGAAATAATTAACAATTTTCTCTATTTCATAACTGGTAATTTGCATCAGCAGGGTGAGCTAGGTGCCTGCAGTCACTGTAGGGAACTGTGTCCCTGGCATTGCACCTCCCAGCTTGTCTCAGCAGGAATTTGCTCCCTCATTCCTGCCTCGGGCATTGAAAACCAGCCTGGATTTTGGCTGCAAAGGGGTCGGGTTCCTGGAGAGCCTCTGGAGAGCAGGATGGAGCAGGTCCCAAGGTCAGACCTTAGTGTCTTGAATCTTCAGGCTCTCAAATCCATGGGTAAGCGTGTGAGCTTTAACCCTTTGCTGTCCCAAAGGGCTGTCAGGGATGCAGGAATGGGGGAGGAACTGGGGAGCTCCTGGGGCTGGTCCTGGGGCCAGTCCCAGGCTCTGGCCCCTGGGGAAGTGCCATGGGATGGGGGTAAGACCAGGGTGGGGAGATCTGGGCCTGATCAAAGGCTGAGTCAGAGCCAGCAACAGAGATTTGTCCTTGTCCTCCTCAGACAGGAGTGGCCTGGGAGCATCCTGGACTTCCCACAGCCCCAGCAAACCAACCCTCTGTGTGTTCCCTTGTTCCCTCTGGATCCATTTCCATGCTGGATCCCCACAGCAGAGACAGCCTCCCACAGCGTGCTCATGCACCGTTGGGAAGTGCTTCCTGTTGGTCTGAGCCAGCTCCAGCCCTGTGCTGTTCCTCGAGGCTTTGCTCTAGGGAATGAAAATACTCTTCCCTTTGTTTCCCCCTCAGTGACCCCTTGCAGGTCTCTTCTCTGCCAGGTTGTGACATGCACCCAGCCTGTCCCCCGCTGTTAATACACCTTACTGTCCTGAAGAGCTTTAGGAGAGAGATTTTGTTCAATTTGCAAAAATTGCTGTTTATATTTGATCTGATCCGCCATTATTTACATATTCCATGTTGTTCTAGCAAGAATTCCCTCCTCTGAGCCTTGCTGGATGTTGCCTCAGCACTGCATGTTCTCTCATGCATGTTCTAATGCCATATTTTCTTCCATCTTCCAGCATATCTGACAGGTACCAAAGCCAGGTTTAAGAGTCCAGTGTTTCCTGGATCCTTTGGAGCCCTTTCTAGAAATCAGCCTGGCCTTTGCCACCTCTCCTCTGGTTTGGGAAGGTCAGGGACCTGCTGCCTGTGTCTTGCTGCAGGGTCTGCCCTGAGCAGGTACCAGCCCAGTAGTTTTTCAGCAGAATTCCCACTTCTGATGTGTTTGAAAAATACACTACTGTTAATTCTTATGTGGTAAGCGAATTACACTCAAAATATATTTTCATCTCAGTTAATGCTGTTTTTAGCTTGTGGGGAATTTGCATCTTTTGCTGTTTTCCTGGTTTGAAATAGATAATGCTAGTTTTTGCAGAATTTTTATTTTATTCCATTTTAGTTTTACTACTTATTTGTGTTTTGACTACCTTGCTTTCCTGTTAAACCATCCTCCTGCTGATTCACCATGGTATTTATTGCATTAGGATCTGTTTTGTAGGAGCCACACATCCACACAGGGCTAGACAGTGTCTCCCTGTTTTTTGCAAGTATTTTCCTCTGTATTTAATTGAGCCACAGAATACCAAACTGATTTGGGTTGGAGGGGACCTCAAAGTTCATCTTGTTCCACCCCCTGCCACAGGCAGGGACACCTTCCACCAGCCCAGGTTGCTCCAAGCCCTGTCCAACCTGGCCTTGGACACTTCCAGGGATCCAGGGGCAGCCACAGCTTCTCTGGGCAACCTGTGCCAGGGCCTCCCCACCCTCACAAAGATATACCTCTGGATGATTCCCCACACCACTGCCTACTCACCTCACCCACCACCCCTCACTGAACCCTTCTATGATGGTCTCATATCAAGGGCTGATACCCCAGGTCTGTTGTCCTTTAGCCAGGGCTCATCTTTCCTGGAGATGCTCTCTCTATCTCCAAAGTTTCTCCAGGTTATTTCTAAGCCAAAATCCAATCCCCATAGGCAGCAACCTGCCTGTCCTCACTGAGCAGCAGCACTGCCTGCCCTGCTCCAGCTTCCTCTGCATCAGTGGGTTAGGGGAATTTTTAACTCTCTCTTGGTCTTGGAAGAGGGAAACATAAATCTCTTTAGGAATGGATCCACCTCCCTGTGGCCTTTTTGTGCTAAGATTGGTCTCAGAGAACCACAGAATATCCTGAGTTGGAAGGGACTCATTGAGTCCGTCTCCTGGTCTGTGTTGCTGTGCCCTGCAGGAAAGTGCAGGTGGCTGGGGTGGCAACAAAGATCCCAATCTCCTCCTGCAGGAGTTCCCTTGGTGCCAGCTCAGTTATGTCTCCCTTATCTCACTCCTGGCTTCCCAGTACACTGCCAACAGCCCCTTGGATTTAGGTGCTGGCAGAGATCTTTGAGCTTGACAGAGGGCCCAAAGCTGCCAGTTCTTCAACATCTTAATGAAACAAGGCTGTTACTTTGCACTTACCCACCTCTTGGATCCTGAAGTGAAGTGATGCCCCTTGGGCAGCCGTGCTACAGTCCTGGAGAGGCCTCCGGAGCCTTTCAGCTCCAAATTACCAGTTTCAATCCACCAGCTGCAAGAGGTCCTGGCTGTTGGCACGCCCCTGAGAAGTGGCCCTAGGGACACCAGATGCCTCTGGAGGAACAAGTGAGCAGCCCTTGGGTAGTGCAGGCAGAGCCTGCCTGTGTGTCCCAGACCATGCTGCTTCCTCAGTTCCATCCACCACCACTCCAAACACAGTGGGATGCTCTGGCACAGCAACAGTGGTAGCAGAAGTTTCCAGCCACATCTCCTCCATCCTGGTGGTGCACCAGGGCCTGTCAAGGGCACTGAGCTCTGTGACCCCCAACAAGGGCACAGGGCAGGGCAGGGACGTCCTTGAAGAGCTTCCTCACGTGTCATCCTTTCCAATCCATGGAAATGTTCCTTTGTCTGAGCACTGCAAGGGGAGTCTGTTTTCCTGCACATCTTCCCAGCACTTTCAGAGCAAAGTGACACACCAGGAGACTCTGCCACAACCTGGCAGCCTAGGCTGGGGGACTGCAGGCTGGCATGCCTTGAGAGACAAGGGAAGAGGGAATCCGCCCCTGGGGGAAGGGAGCCCAAGAAATCTGGTCCTTGGCCAGTCTGGGGTAGTGAAAGGTGCTGGATCTGTTCCCCTACTTTCATCAGAACCGCCATCCTGGCATTTCCCTCCTGGGTCACGCTGCTTAAGGGTAGAAAATGCCAGTCCCAGGATTGCACCACCCAGCACTGCAGCAATGTTAGAGTGGGAAGAAACTAGGAGAAGATGGGAAATGCTCTCAGCAGAAGTCTGTGTATTTGTCCCTGACCTGCAGCTCATGGGACATGATGTCCATGGAAACCCTCTCTGCATGTCCCCAAGCCAGCAGCTGCCCTGGAGGAAGGTGCCACTGGGCATCAGGGGCTGTGTGCCCAGCTCACACTCCCTCCTCCCTCACAGGGAGCAGCAGGAGGCTGGGATGGAGGGCAAGGAGCAACCCAGAGGTGGCGGCACAAGGCTAGTAGCGAACCCCAGCCAAAATGCTTGCCCAGATACTGCCCAGGATGGCAGGGCCATGGGGAGGGCAGAGGAACTGAAGGAGGAATTGTTTAGCAAAGTTCCTCTTCTCAACATCTGTATGCAGCTGCTGGCTGAGAGGTGAGGAGCCAGTGCACCTTGTCCTGGGTCCATGCTGGCATGGCTGCCCTGGGGACTTACCAGCACATCCCCCACAGCGCCTCTGCCAACCTGGCCTGCATCTTGGGTGTCTTGTGGGTGGGGAAGGGGAGGCATTGCCTCGATGGACAGATAAGATCATTTCCTGAGCCAGCCAGCACCTTTTAAACAAGTTAAACCCTGAAGCCAGGTATGGGATGGGCAGGACTGGGGTTTCTGGACCCAGACAGTCTGAAACAGCAGGATGGATGTCCCCACTGGAGCTGCCCCTTGGGAATAACCCCATGGGAGATGGGGGTGACAACGGCCACCAAGGGAAAGTGGTAGAGAACAAACTGAGCTGTGATTTCAGAGACAGAGATGCCAGCAGCACGGATGGGGATGGCAGGCTTGGCACAGGGGATTGTTCTTCCTTCCAGGGGCTGATGGGAGAGCTCAGAGAGGGACAGCCCCCAGGCAAGCGTTCCCTTGCTGTTTGATCCCTGCTGCCTGATTCCTCACTGCCTGATCCCTCGATGCCTGATTCCTCACTGCCTGATCTCTCGCTGCCTGATCCTTCTCTGCCCCACTGCCCTTTTCAGTGTCCCGTGGATTTCTCCTGCGTCCCTGCTCAGTCTTCTGCACACTCCCAGTCTTGGGTGTGAGCTGAGTCACTGTGATGCCACTGCACCTCATTGCAACATCTCCCATCATCTGTTCTAGGAGCCATGAGGAGCCTGTAAATAGTTTCTTTGGCAAGATTTTTGTTTTGATCTAATGGCTCAGCTTCCTTCAAAGACAGGCATGGAGAGGCACTCCGTGAGGCAACAGGGAAGGTCATGGGGAGAACTGTAATTGGGGAGGATCAAACTCAGGCTCGAGCAGGAGTGTGGGCGGGTGGCTCAGCCCGGGCTGCCACGAGGCTCTGGCGTGTCACCACAGGCACTGACTGTCTCAGATCCTCCCCAGCCCCACGGTCACCTGTGAGTACTTGGCTGGCTGCTGGCAGCATCTGAGACAGGGCCGGGGGCCTGGGATGGCACAGACCCAGGGTGAGACCTCCACCCTGCCATTCCCATGGAGATCACAGCAGGATCCTGTGCAGCATCATGACATGGGATGGGGGAAGACAAACCAGGAAAGGATGAGCCCTCAGCCAGGCCATGCTCGGAGGGAAGGCACGTGCCATCCCCACACCCAGCCGACCTGCATCATCCACGTCACCAAGCGCACGGGCGGCTCTGCTGAGGGACAACAACTTGCTAAGCTGGGCCAGCTCCTACCTCCGAGCCCCATAATGAGCTTTGCTGGGAGCTGCTAAGGAGATGAGTGTGAGCAGGGAACCTTTGCTGTGGTCTAGTGGCTCCTTGGTCACCCTGGGCAGACAGGCTCCAGCTCCACTGGTGTGTTTGGAATGAGCTGGGGGAGTGCAGGGACACGGCTCCTGCCTGTGGCTCTGCAGATGGGCACCAAATCCAGGCATCTCCCACTGCAGCCCTGTGGGCAATGGGACCGGAGCACAGGCCAGGCAGTAAGAACTTCTACTGCAGTCTCCTGTCCAGGGCCAGACCCACAGCAGGGACTTGCTCTAGGTGCCCTGGAAAGCCAAAGCTCAGTTTTGGCCGTTGCCAGGAGCAAAGTCACCAAGGCAGGGAGCGGGGTGTCCCCTCCCAGCTCTGGCGGTGCAGTCACGGAGCGTCACTCTGTTCACACGTGCCTATTTTTAACAGCAATGCTGCTGATTCCTGCTCCCTTACCGAGACAGCTTCACCCGTGCCCTGGTTCTCAGCTCATTTCCTCCTCTCCCGGGGCCAGCCAGGGCCCAGCGAGTGGGTATGAACACCCAAGATGAAAAGATCGGATGGGAACGCTGTCTGCAAAGCAGTCATGCTCTAAGCCATCACTGCAGCATTCAGCTGAGCAGAGACCAAATTATAGAATCACTGAATTATAAAATCATTTAGGTTAAAGAATCTCTCTAAAATCAAGTCCAACCATTCCCCCAGCACTGCCAAGGCCACCCCTGAATCATGTCCCTAAGTGCCTCATCTACATGACTTTTGAACACTACCAGGAACTTCACACTTGCCTGGGCAGCCAGTTCCAAAGCCTGAATTCTTTCTCTTTATTACATGGGAAAAGGCAGTGGCTGGGGGCTGCCCCTCCCCTGTCTGCTATTGCCTGGGGTGGCTGAGGGTCATCAGAGTACCTCAAATGCCCCCCAGCACTTCTCAGCCCCAAGCAGCGGCCCGAGGGGCACCTCGTGCCCCATGTTCACACCGCAGAGCTGCCTCGGGCCGTGGCTGTCATTGTCCCCGTCCCCCCTCCCCACCCTCTTCTTCCTCCTCCCTCTCCCGCACTGTGCAAACTTTCCTCCCTTCGGTGTTCCCAGCACCAGCAGCTCCTCCTGCCTACTTGGCACCGGCAGCGGGAGCAGACGGGGCTGGGCAGGGCTGGCACAGCGGGCAGGGCAGGCGGCCACAGGCCACCGCGACCCCGCTCCGCTGCCGGCACTTTCATCCTTATCTGCAGCGTTCCGCCCGGCCCCTGGAGTGGCCCGGGAGCGCCGCGTTCCCACGCACGGGAGCTGCTCCCAAAAACCAGGGCACCAGGGCAGGGCCGGGTGTGGAGTGCTGCCGTCCGGGAACGGGATGGGCAGAGAGACGGGCACCGGGAACCGCTCACACGCACAGCCCCAGACAGAGTGTGAGCCCATCACGGACACACACAGCCCCTGCATACACAGGGGCCCCTTGTACACCCACAGCCGCTTACACACACCCGGGGGTCCGACTGGGCACACGTGAACATGTGTGTCACATCTGTGCACATGAGCAATGCATGTGCACACAACTGTGCACTCACACAGTGACATGGGTGCACACACCTGCAATGCCATGCACACACATGTATGGCATACATGCAACGCCCAGAATGTGTGTACACACACACAGAATTTACACCCGGGGTGATGTATACACACACCCCTCAGTGCATACACACTGAGAAACACACGTGTGCACTCACAGGCACATGCAGTGATACATACATGTAATGCACACAAAGGGTGACACGCATACACGTGCACACACACATAGCATGATACAGACACAGAGGTGACACACATGTGCACACACACAGGATGGCACATGCAGACACACAGAGTCACACACAGAGTGAAACACACATGCAAACACACATGCAAACACACATGCACACACCCCCCCAGACTTTCATCTACTGACAGACACTCAAACGTCCGCACACACACAGAGCATGATGCACACACACAGACACATACGTGCAGACA
>NW_020884981.1:384615-472791 GCF_003945725.1 Corapipo altera | reverse complement strand
ACACACGTGCATGCACACAGACACACACAGAGCATGATGCACACACATACACATGTGCACACACATTCACACAGCATTATGCACACACACACAGCATGATGCACACACACATATATGTGCACACACACATGTTCACACACGTACACACACACGTGCACACACAGAGCATGATGTACACACACCAACACGTTCACACACACGTTCACACACACGTTCACACACATGTGCACACACACGTGTGCACACAAATACACAGAGTATGATGCACACGCACACGCACTCACACACACACACACTCACACTGTCAAACTCTCACACACACACACACACACACTCACACTCACACAAACACACACACACACACACACACACTCACACTGTCACACACACACACACACACACACACTCACACACACACACACACTCACACTCACACTCACACTGTCACACACTCACACTGTCACACACACACACACACACACTCACACAATCACACACTCACACTCACAATGTTCACTCTCGGTCTCGCCCCGCCCGGCCCGGTCCCTCCCCCGCGCGTGCGCGGTGCGGTCGGTCCCGCGGGGGGGCGGGCGGGGCCGGACGGAGCCGGAGCCGCAGCCGGAGCCGCCCGGCCCGGTGAGTGAGGGTTGATGGGCACGGGGGGGGCGGCACCGGCTCCCGAGGTGATGGCACCGGGGGGACGGCACCGGGGGGTGCGCGGGGCCGCGGCCTCTCGGGCGGTCGGCGGGGTGGCCCCGCCCGGGGCTGCGGCAGCGCTGGGGCCCTTGGCCCGGCTCCTCCCGCTGCCGCCTCCGCGCTCCGGCCCGGTCCCGGCGGTGGCTCCTGCGGAGGCTGCGGGGCCGCGGCGGGGGGGAGGCGGCGCCCCGCGAGCTCCCCGGGGATGCTCGGCCGCGCTCGGTACCCGCGCCCCGATGGCACCCCGGGGCACACGGGGCAGCCCTCCCGGGGCACACGGGGCAGCCCTCCCGGGGCAGGGACACGGGGGCTGCGGGGATCGAGGGGGCACCTGCCGGCCCCGCTGCGCCCCGGGGCCCGGACCGAGCAGGTACCGACCCTCGGTATGGGAAAGTCGCTCATGCCAACACAGACACTGAGGGTCTGGAGCGTGTCCAGATAAGGGAAAGGAGCTGGGGAAGGGGCTGGAGCATCAGGAGCGGCTGAGGGAGCTGGGGGGGCTCAGCCTGGAGAAAAGGAGGCTCAGGGGGGACCTTCTGGCTCTGCAACTCCCTGACAGGAGGGGGGAGCCGGGAGGGGTCGGGCTCTGCTTCCACCCAGGGACAGGACCGGAGGAAACGGTCTCAAGCTGCACCAGGAGATGTTTATATTGGATATTGGAGAAATTTCTTCCCCTACAGGGTAGTCAGGACTGGCACAGGCTGCCCAGGGCAGCGGTGGAGTCACCATCCTTAGAGGGGTTTAAAAAACAAGTAGGAGGGATCCCCCCTCCCCAGATAGGGACATGAGAAACACAGTTGTTAGGCTCCAGACCTTGTTCTTTTGTTAAATCCATGATGCCACTGAATTTGGAGAGTTTGCTTTTTTACAGGCAATTGGAAACTCGCTTGGCAAACCAGTGCCGGTGTTTGTAGGGGAAAGGGTTTGACCAGCTCTTGCAGCAGCTTTGTCCTCCCTCTCTTGCTGCTGCCCCAGCACAAAGGCTGTTACAGACACAGCCCTGGAGCCCATCAGGCTGTGCCCACCGACCCCCCCCCCCCCGTGCCCCACTGCAGGGCAGCAGCCCACAAACCAACCCTCATTCTGCAAACAGGACCCACCTCCAGCACTGTTTGTGTTTACTTCTTTATTTCGAGGCCTGAAGTTCCTGTCTGGGGAAAAACCGGATCTGTAGGGCATTGGGATTTGGGTTTGCAGAGGGCTGCGAGGTCACTGGGCACTCAGTCCCTGCAGCACCCAGCACTGCTGGGCTTGCAGCCTCCTAGAAAGTTTTATTGCTATTTGCACAGCCAAGGTGAGGTTTTTACGGTCTGGCTGTTTGTTGTCACTCCCACATCTCTGTGAACAGTGAGAAGGAGAAAACACCCCAGCAAGAGAGTGGCTGGTCTGGTGGCTGCTGGCCCTGGTTGTTCATTGCAGGACCAGGGGCTTTCTGGATGCTCCCAAGTCGGAAATCACTCTCTCTTCCTGAAAACACTGGCCATAAAAAGTGGCTGCTTGTGCTTTTAATTTCCAGCACAAACGCTGCGGGGAGCAGAGAG
The DNA here is from genome assembly GCF_003945725.1 of Corapipo altera. NCBI lineage: Eukaryota > Metazoa > Chordata > Aves > Passeriformes > Pipridae > Corapipo > Corapipo altera. Next base: position 470,554 of record NW_020884981.1, on the reverse strand, counting down.
GCATTTCCTTCTCTGGCGGCAGCGTGGAAACCCCCCCGGGACTGACAGGCCTCACCAGGGGTGTGATGCCACCACCCCGGGGCACTGGGGCACTGGGTGGTCCTCACAGGGTCACAGAGGTGGAGGCACCCGCAGGGTCTGCAGCTCGTCCCCCGGGGGTGACACGAGGCCTCTGCAAACCGGCAGGAGAAACGCCGGTTTTATATAAAAAAAGGCAACGTCTGCCATTTCCAGGGCTTGTTACTATGGGAACAGGACATCAGAAGAGCAGGGATGCGGCGTGTGCTCTAAAATAACTGCCAGCTCCCAGGAGCACGTGGCCTTTGCTCGGCCCACCCGGCCCTTTCCGCTGAGAAGGCAGCCAGGCATGGCCAGATCCCGGCTGGAAGTGGGTCAGGAGGTAGGATGCTGGGGCCTTGATCCCTGCCAATCCTCAGCCTGTCCTTGTCTAAATCCACCGGCAGGAGAGCTCCGGTCCCGGCTGGCAGCTGCTGCTGCCACATTACCCGGCACAGCTCGGCACAGCAGCAGGGGCTGGGGGGCCCCCGTGGTGAGCACCACACTGGTACCCACCCGTGCAGGCTGTGGGCAGGCAGGACAGCTCTCCTTCCTCGCTGACCTCCCTGGGGATGGCCAGGGCGAGTCCAGGATCACAGAGTTAGCAGACCCTTCCTCCCGCTGCAGTCAGGTGTGGAGAGTAGGGTGTTTCCAGTGAGGGGGAGAGGAACTGGGTTGTTCTCCCTGAAGCTGATGGTGATCGTCTCTCTCTTCCCCCGAATCTTTGTCTGTGCCTCTTGCTGGGAAATTCAGTCTCATCTCATAGTGCTGAGGTGAGGCGGGAGCATCACTGGAGGGGACAGCCCGGCCTGCTGCCGTGTGTCCTCCTGCCAGGCACCTCCGAGGTCATTGTCAGCCGTCCTTTCCTGCTGCAGGTGGTCCCAGGCATGGACCGTGGGCACTGCCTGAGCTGCCTCTGGTCATGGGCATCTCGGGGCTGATCTGGGCTGCACCTTCCAAAACAGGTTTTCTCTTTTGGGTTGAAAAAAAATCGTTTCTGTGGATGCCCAGAGCCTGACCATTGTTACTCTCAAATCTGGTAAGAGTAGCCCTGTTGTAACTGAGCTTCTTCCTCCTCTTATCCTCCAGCAAATGAAAGTCCAGAATGAGTTTTCTTGGAACACTTAAAAACTTGGAAAACATTTATTGGCAGTAATGGGGTTTCTGTCTTTGCGTAGTGTTTGTGCTGCCCAAGAGCTGCTTGACATTTTCCCAGCAAAGCACCGGCCCTGACGGCAGCGTAAGACCCGCGGGGGCGGCCGGGGGGGCAGACTGTGTTGGAGGGTGTGGTGGAGTGAGCAGGATTTGGGACCTCTGTGAGGGCAGCAGCCAGCTCCAGCCTGAACTGCCACATTCATCCTCTTTAAAGCGAGCCAGAATTTTGATTCCCTTGGTATGCTCTGAATTCCCTTCATGGGGGTGTATGAGGAAGGTTTCTGCTCCTGGGGGGCTCATTTGGAGGTATTTCGGGTGCTGCTGTGTGGGGTATGGGCATGTGTGGGGCTGGGGAACCTGCTGAGGGGTCCTGCGGCAGTGTGGGCAGTTCTGTTTGGGCACATGTGGACCAGAGGTCAGCTGGAGACATGGTACTTTGGGATGAGCTTTGCTAAATCCCTTTTGCTATTCCTTTCCCACTTGCGGGGGCTCTGATGGACTTTTCTGGGCTGCAGCAGCAGATCTGTTCTGCTTTTTTTCTGCCTGGAGGAAGATCCTTGAACACAGATGTCCCTGCTGTTGTGGGAATCTGTCTTCTGTGCATGGAGTGGCAAAGAGAAGGTGGTTTTTTTGTGTGCTCTGAGAACACACCTGGGTTTTGGGCTGGGGCTGGGAAGGTGTGTGCCAAGGCAGGAGAAGGCTCCTGGAGGGCTCGAGGAGCTGGTGGCAGAGGGCAGGTGAGGTAGATGGGTGTTGCTGTGCCCGCAGCCCTCCGTGGTTCTCAGCCTGCTCTTGCAGCTCTCCCTGTGTTCACCGTCACCGCTCCAGGAGCTGAGGTTGGGGCTGGGTGGTGGTGGAGGTTGGTGAGTGCTGACTGCATCCAAGGAGCTGATACTATCCCAGACAGGGCTGGAAAACGTGCTGTGGAGCATCTGCCAGGGTGTTGCTGATGAGTTACGTGTCTGTCCTTGTCCCTGTGGCGCTTTCAGTGCTGCCAGGCTTTGGAGCTGACCCCAGCAGGTGCCTGCTCAGTGGGCACTGCTGTGATCCGGGTTGGCCCTGTCAGAATTTGCCATGCTCAGGGGCTGGGGCTGCTCGGCAGGGGTGCCCCATGTCCAGCACCGTGGGCAGGAGGCTCTGAGAGTGCCAGGGCTGCCCCTTCCTCCTCGGTGCCACACTCCAAGCCTGAAATCCCAGCCCATCTCGTGGTGGGACAGCAGTGCTCCGTCAGGAAATGCCACTGCAAATGGAGACAAAAACAACTTGGAGCCATGGCAGATGCTTCCTGAGAGGGGGAGGAGGCAGTGGATTGTCCTCAAGCACAGACCTTCCCTTGCACTTCCCTGCCCTTTTCTGATCCTCGTCTCTCCGAGGAGAGTTTCTGCTGGGAAAGCACCGAGAACGTTGCAGAACCAACCCTTCTTGTGGCAGGAGGTGGAGGCACAACTTGAAATTTTAACCCATCCCAAAATAATGGGCTGCCAGGGGTTTGATGGCCTTCCTTGGGCTGGTGTTTGTGATTTTGTAACACTGTGCTCCCGCAGCTCAAGGAAAGCTGTTCCTGCCTCCTACTGGGAAGGACCCTGATGCTTCCCTCCCTGGGAACAGCCATGCCAGAAACCACAGGCTCTGGCTCTAAGGGGTCAGCAGGGACTCTTGGAGAGAGAACAGAATGGTTATTTTGCCTTGTTTGGGGCCAAGCCAGCTGCTGTGACACCAGGCTGGAAGCAGGGAGCTGCCCTGGGGCTGGATGGGATGCTGGATACAGGGACTGCCCTCCTGCCACCCAGCTCCACCAGTTCCTGGCACTCACAGCTCTCTCCTCTGTTCCAGGGTCCTGCGGAGCGGCGGCGGTGGCACTGGGCCCCTTCTGATGGGAGGATGGTTGTGCTCAGGCAGTTTGGGCTGCTGCTCTGGAAGAACTACATCCTGCAGGTAAGGCTGGCACCATGCTGGGGGGCTGCCTCTGACACCGCTGACCGGGGGTATATCACAGCTTGCCTGGGGTCTGGCTCCTCCAGCAAACCTCCCCCGCGGGCCCAGGGGATCTCTTGGAGGAAAACTGGGTTATTTGTGCCTGTGGTGTTGTCCTGCTTTTGTGCTGGGAATTAAGGGCAGGGCTGTGTGCTCGCTTTCCCTGTGCCCAACGTCCCCCTCCTGTACTCTGGCCATGAGCTCAGCTCCCCGTGTCCCGGGACAGGAAAAGCCAAGTACCTCCCGTGCAAAGGTGGGTTTTTTGAGCTGTCTCATTGCACGCCCGCCTCTGGTGGTGTCGCTGCCTCCAAACCCACCAGGGCCCTGGTGGTTTTTTTTTTCCTCCATTACTTTCAGAAGCAGCTTCTAGGGCTCTTAAAAATATAAAGCTGCTCCCAGCCCTCCTCCCTGGATGGCAGCTGGGTGGTGCTGAGGGCTTTTGGGACCTTGGTGCCGGCAGTGTCCCGCTGGCACTGGCCGTGGCCGCAGCGCCTTTAAGTGGATGTTCCTGGGCGGGTCTGCGGCTCCGCCGGGACCCGGAGCCAGCCCTGGCACAGCGCGGCGGAAGAGGAGGGAGCAGAGGTGGCTGCCGCCCGGCTTTATTTCAATTACCGTTCTGCAGCTCAGCACGGCGCTGCTGTAAAAATAAACCAAAGGAAGAGGGAAGGGCTGGCTGGGTCCGGCCTCCCCGCAGGCACTGAGCAGGGAGCAGGGCTGGGAGGAGACCAGGGCCGGCAGCAGGGATGATTTGCTCTGTGATAGCCAGGCCTGCAACCCCCCCTGGTGCACCCCCCGCGCTGCAGGACAGTCCCCCATCCCCTGTGCAGGGCGATAGCGTCGTTTTCTGGGTGTGCCTCGAGTCGGGCCATAAGCTGACTCAGATCTGCTGTGCCGGGATACAAACATAAATCCTGCTCCCGATGAGGGCACAGAGCTCCCAAGCCATCCTTGTCCTGCTGAGGGGACGATGCTGGGACACGTGGCTCGCCCGGAGCTGGGGCTGCCCCAGGCGGAGGTGGTGATTATGGATGAGTGTTCCTGTCACCTCTGAAATACACAGCTTAAATGGCTCCTGGCAGGGCTGGTGAATGTGTATTAGCCTGCAAGTTGAGGGGGCAGGGAGCTGTTCTGGAGCAGTCCATGAGATGGAGAGGGGTTTAATACATAGTAAATCAGTGGGAGGCAGCTGGGCTGCCAGGGCTGTTATAAAACCATCCGGCATCTGCAGTGTTCACTTTTACGAGCGAGCGTGGCTGTTGGAAAAGCTCCCTTTTCCCTGCCTGCCCTGAGCAGGCTGCTCCTCCCATGGGAAGCCCCAAGAGGGGCTTTTGGCTTTACCAGTGGATGCTGACAGCCAGGGTGATGGCAGTGTGGCTTTACACCCCTGTACCCCTCCTGACAAACCATCCAAGGGCCCGTTCACCCCAGTTGCTGTGGGGCTGTCTCTCTGGAATGGCTGGGCTGTGCTCAGGGCTCCCTTCATGCCCCACTGGAGACTGTGCCCACCTGAGCCTGCCCACTTGCTGGATAAAATCCAGTTGCTGAGACAGCAAAGTTGTGAGAATAAAACTCTTGGTGCTCCTCCTGCCTGGTGGTGCTCCTCTTTCCAGCCTGGCAGAGGGGAGGTGGAAAATCCGTGTGTCTTGTAAAGCCTGAATTAGCCAGAGCCCTCAGAAGAGGTTAATGCTGCTGCTTCTGCTCTGGGCACATGCTCTGAATGAGCAGAGGTGAATCCCTGTGGCCAAGGACATCTCTGGGCTGTCACTGCCCTGACTGAGGCTGGGGGTGCTGTGCTTTCTTGTGCCTGGGCTGGGGTGAAGGGAGCTCAGTTTGCAGGAGGGAATCCCAGAATGGTTTCAGTTGGAAGGGACCATCTCATTCCAATCCCCTGCCATGGGCAGGGACACCTTCCACTAGACCACATTGGTCAAGTGACCCCAGTTCCTCTGTGATGGATGAGCAGTTTTAAATGCTAATTAACCTGTGTTGGATGCTAATGAACATGCATTGGTGGTGTGTGTTATTAGCTAGTGGGAATTTGGGAATTTTGCAGGAGAGGTGGCCCTGGGGGAAACCACTGGAGGGTCATGCTCTGGCACAGCTGCTGTGTTCTACTCTCTGGGCTTGAGTTCATTGTCCAGTTGCTTGAACCTCAATTAAAAAAACGTAGTGAACCACCATGTGTAGTGCAGGCAGGGCTTAGGGTGCAGGCTGAGCCCGTGGGTATTCTTGCTGTGCTGCAGTGATCCCAATCCTGTAGCAAGAGGCTCTGCCAGGCCCCATCCTGGGATGCAGATCCCATATCCTGCTGCCTGCAGCTGCTCAGCTCCAACAGGAAAAGTTTCACTGGTTCCAGCAGTGTTGCTGCACTCGGCAGAGCCCCAGGGCACAGGGAAAGGACAAACAACCAACTGGGATCATTCAACCTGGCAGTATGGTGGGGGAGGCTCTAATGGAGGATGGTCTGAGCCAGGGAGGTGCTTAGGGTAGGGGACACCTTGGCTGGAGAGTCTTGAAGGTTGTGGGAACCAGTGCAGCATCATTCTGGGGCTCTGGAAAAACCCAGGTTGTGAAACCTTGTGGAATGCAGGATGCTACTGCTTATTGGTGTTTCCGTGCCCTGAGCCTCTTACTGTGCTGATCTACCTTCTGTGTTTCCATCTTCTTTTTTCTCTCTTTATATCTGTATATACCTATAGATATCTATGTATAGATAGGTAACTGTGATAGATATCTATATAAAGATACTAATGACATATTTGCTATACTTCTCTCTGTGTTTGTCTCTCTTTCCCTGCCCTGCAGAAGCGGCAGATCCTGGTGACCCTCATCGAGGTGTGCCTGCCGCTGCTCTTCGCCGCCATCCTGATCGCGCTGCGGCACCGGGTGCACTCCGTGAGCCACCCCAACGCCACCCTGTACCCCACCCAGTCCGTGGATGACCTGCCCAGCTTCTTCTCCTCCCGGCACCCCAGCAATCCCTGGGAGCTGGCCTATGTCCCCTCCAACAGCAGCGCCGTCCGGAGCATCGCCGAGGCGGTGGAGAGAGCGCTGCCCATCAACATCCGAGGTGAGCGGGGCCGGGGCTGCTCCTTCCTCCCCAGAAATTCCTAGGAATTGTTATTCTGAGCCACCTGGTCTAGTGGAAGGTTCCCTGCCCATTGCAGGGGGTTGGAAAGAGATGATCTTTAGTGTCTGTTCCAACCTAAACCATTCCATAATTCTGTGATTAGGAAGAAATTCTCCCATGTGAGGGTGGGGAGGCCCTGGCACAGGTTGCCCAGAGAAGCTGTGGCTGCCCCATCCCTGCAAGTGTCCAAGGACAGGTTGGATGGAGCTTGGAGCAACCTGGGCTAGTGGAAGGTGTCCCTGCCCATGGCAGGAGATAGAATGGGATGATCTTTAAGGTCTTCCATCCCAAACCATTCTGTGACTCTGATTCTAAATCCTGATGCTCTATTCCTGGGATACATAATTTTTTTCAGAACTTCAAGGCAATGGTTTGATTTTTTTTTTCACTAAAACAACAGGATTTTGGGTTGATTTTTCATGGCTTTTTTTGCAGTTTCTGTCTACAAAAATATCGCCCTAAAACAGTTAAAGGAAGTGGCTGGCGCTTCCCTGAGAAGGAATATTTTTGGAAATCTTGAGGCACAGAAAATTTTAGCACTTGGTGTTCCAAACTGTTAGGATTTTCTCTGGAACAGCTGACTCCTGCTCTCAAAAAGGAGGGATGTCTCCATGCCCAGGGTACAGTTCCAGCATCCCGTGTGACTCCCCTGTGTCTGACAGCAGGCACAGAGCATCCCTCATGTCCTGGACCAGACCGTTCTGATAGCTGAGCATCAATCCATGGTGTGTTGCCGTGCCTTGTTCCTGCATCTCCATGTTTCTGCCTCCACAGCTCAGGGCTTTGCCTCAGAGAAGGACTTTGAGGAGTATGTGAGGCTGGACAACCGCTCTGGCAGCGTCCTGGCTGCCGTGGTGTTCCGGCACCGCTTCCCGCAGAGCACGGCCCCGCTGCCCCTGCAGGTGAGTGCTCGGGGATGTGGGGTGTGGGGACACACCCGGGGTCACCTGTGTGTCCCACCTCGGTGTGTCCCACCTCGGTGTGTCCCACCTCCGTGTGCCCCCCGCAGGTGGAGTACGAGCTGCGCTTCAAGTACAGCCCCAGGAACGCGCCGCGGAGCGAGCAGACGGGGCTGAACCCCAACCTGGACCGGGACTGGCACACCAGTTACCTGTTCCCGCTCTTCCAGCTGCCTGGGCCACGAGAGGCCAAGTTTGCTGATGGAGGGACACCAGGTGAGGTCACCCCCCCTCTGGGGCACGGCCAAGGACAGGGGGGTCACCTGCCAGGCACAGCTCAGCCCCTGCCAGGGGGTCACCGAGGCTCTGAGCCTTTAAAGAAATAGGCTCAGACTAATTTTAAATTAATTTTAAATTAATTTTAAAAATAAATTAAATTTAATGAATTATAATGAAATATTTATTCATATTTATGCCAGTACTACATTTACAGAATATCTAATCTTAATATGCACTATAATAATATGCATAGTATATAATATACAATATAGAATAATATTGTTACAATACAATACTAAATATAAAATATAATTTTATATATTATATTTTTATATATAGTATATTATTATATGTTATAATTATATAATTTGTAAGTACAAGCCAAACAAATACTTATTTATATTTATATAAATAGTAAATTTATATAAATACAGACAAGTAATTCAATAATCATTTATATAGGTATTTATATTAAATTTTTATAAATGTGTGTATAAATCTATATAAATACAAAAATAATTAAATTGTTATATATTTATATGGACATTTATATTCAATTTCTGTCAGTGCATATATAAACAATTCATCAAATAATGACATATTTAAAAATAGTTATATTAAATATTAGTTAAATTATTAGTTATTAACTATGTATTTGATTTTTATATTTATATATTCTTATATGTTTATTTTATTCATTATTTAAATTTAATTTAAAATTAATTTTATATGTTTGGATTATTCTTTATAATTTAAATAATATTTAAATATTTACACTTTTGTTATATTTATTATCTATATTCTTTATTTCAGTTTTATCCTGTGACTTCACAGGCACTGCTGGCCTCTGGGCACCTCTGCTGAGCAGGGCTGGATGAGAATAAATTTTAACGTACATAAGTTGTTTTAAAATTTAATGTTTTTTCCATTTCTAATTTAATGGAAATTTTATTTCACGATCCAAACTGCCCAGTGTTTATTGTGCTGTTTAAGCGCTTGAAAAATAAGTAGAGCAGTTCTGTGGTTTGAGGTGTTTAAGGGCAGCCAAACCACGGGCAGAGCAGGAGCCAGAGGGGACACAGTTGGAGCTGGCGCTGGCTTAGGACTGGATTTCGTGGGAGCTTCCCCTGTGGTGGCAAAGGGGGTATTTCCCTCAGTGGAGTTTCTCCCTTCATCCATATCCAGGGAGAGTGAGAGTCTGAGGAAGTGGGCAAACAGGTTGTGCTCCCAGTGTGTAAATAAACCTGAGCCCCAGAGTGTTTGCTCAGTAAATGAGTTCATATCAAACGCTGTTCCCGATCTCATATTCCCACTTTTATCTCCTCTCTCGGGGTCATTGTAACCAAGGGACTTTCAAAATGCTCATTTCAGGTTTTTTAAGAGAATTTGAGTTGTTCTTCAGGTAACACCTGGCAGCAATCCCTCTTAAAAAGAAACTATTTTAAGTTTATTTTGTTAATTAAAGCTGTGTCAGGGCAGGGTCAGGTTGGATCTCAGGAAAAGGTTCTTCCCCTAGAGGGTGGTTGGGCACTGACCAGGGTCCCCAGGGCAGTGGGCACAGCCCCAAGGCTGCCAGAGCTCCAGGAGTGTTTGGACAATGCTCTCAGGGACAGGGTGGGATTATTGGGGTGTCTGTGCAGGGCCAGGAGTTGGACTGGATGATCCTTGTGGGTCCCTTCCAGCTTTGGAGATTCCATGATTCTATTGGGAAATTAAAATTCTTTTCACTGTTTTCTAATGCACAAAAATTTAAGCCCCATGTATGAGTCACAGGATATATCCTTCCTCCCTACAGCCTGTGGAGTATCCTGTATTCCTTTGGTTTACAAAGAAAAAGGTGACTTGTGGTGCTTGATGGTGGCAGAGAATCTCCCCCTTATAAAATCACAGCCATGCTACAGGACATGGTGTAAACTGAGTTTTCCTGCCAGCTCCTTCTAAATGATGGTTATGAGAGAGTGGTTTGGTCTGGTGGAGAGTGTCCCTAGGCTAGTGGAAGTTGTCCCTGCCCGTGGCAGGGGGTAGAATGAGATGAGCTTTGAGGGCCCTTCCAACCCAAACCAGTCTGTGATTCTGTGAGTTGCTGTCCATCCTTCCCCAGCCCCGCTGTGTCTGCAGGGCTGTGTCATAGTGATGCTTTTTTGCTTTTCCTCCACACTCCATTTTTGGTCCCTGTTCCTCTTCCCAAGGGCTGTCTCTCCCTCCAGAAGCCAGTCCTGTCTCTATCCCTGTGTGTTCTTGCCATGCAGGTTATCTCCGGGAGGGTTTCCTGGCGGTGCAGCACGCCGTGGACAGGGCCATCATGCAGTATCATGCCAGTGCCAGCTCTGCCAGCCTGCTGGAGAACATCACAGTGGTGGTGCAGCGCTTCCCCTTCCCCGCCTACGTCAACGACCTGTTCCTCTTGGCCATCCAGAACCAGCTGCCACTGCTGCTCATGCTCAGCTTCACCTACACCTCGCTCAACATCGTCCGCGCCGTCGTCCACGAGAAGGAGAAGAAGCTGAAGGTGAGCAGTGGGACATCTGGGTGCTCCCCTCCCTCTGTGGCGTTTCCCAATGGATGATGCCTTTAAATTAGGAACAAACTCCCTGTTGGGTTTGGAGCCAGTGCAGGAGGTGGGGATGGCAGTGGATTAACGAGCCCCAGGGAGGAATGTTGCTAATCCTGCTGCTGGGATGAGACTTGGCTCTCCTCGCTGTGCAGCCGAGGGTGTTGGACCACAGGGATGGTGTTTCTCCTGGACTGGGAGAGAGGGCAACACTTGTGGGTTCCAGAGTTTGTGGATTCAGGAGTTCAGTGTGTGGGAAGGAAGATTTTTGTCCTTTTGAGTGTAGAGCCCCGTGTGTGTGTGTGCTGTGGGGGTGGCTGGGGCTCAGCTGTGTGGTTGCAACATCAGGGCTTAGCTTATCCCAGGTACTGGGTGTCCTGCCCGCTACTGGGTGGCCCTGGTGGCACTGCTGGCACCCTGCTGTGGGTTTGAGCTCAGCTTGTCTCTCTGGGGACATGTTCTGTGGTGGTGGCAGCCCTGTCCAGGGAGGTGGGGACACCACGCCAGGCTGGTGGCTGTGCAGGGACCACTCTGGTGGCACCTGGGGCTGCCACCTCCTCGCTTGTGCTGCGGGGCAGAGCCATCTCCAGGTCACCCTGGCCATGCCTGGGGAGCACAGGAGCAGCCCTGGGTGACACCGTGACCTCCCACAGGAGTACATGCGCATGATGGGCCTCAGCAACTGGTTGCACTGGAGCGCCTGGTTCCTCATGTTCTTCCTCTTCCTCCTGGTGTCCGTGTTCTTCGTCACCGTGCTCTTCTGTGTCAAGGTGAGTGTCTGTCCCCAGGCCATGAGCTCTGTGTTGGCAAGGCACAGGGGTGACAGAGCTGCTCTGCCATAGGGCTGTCCTGGTGTCCCAGGGCTCCTCCGAAGGCTGGAGTCGGCCTTTTCCAGAGCAAGGTGGGCAGTGCTGCCCCACAGCTGTGTTCATGGCGGGGGGGACTCCCTCGGAGGGGCCTGGGGCTTGGAAGCCCCATGAACACTGTGCAGAGCAGGACCACCCTCCTACAGCCCTTGGAGGGACTTGGGCTCTTCCCTCTCCATGTGCCCACACCGTGGGAAGCAGGAGGGGGCTGCCCGGGTGCTGACCAGGCTGTCCCCTGCCCCTTAGACCCCATGTCACATGAAGGTCAGCTGTATTTCCTTCCTCTGGAGTGGTCTGGGAGTTTCTGGGTGTTCTCATCCATCTCAGTTTGTCTCTAACCCTCGGAGAACATCGGGTCTGGGCTGCCTGCACGTGCTGCAGTCACGGCTGGCTCCGGAGTGACCCAGATTCTCTCGGCAGGTGAGCGAACAGGGAGCGGTGCTCACCAACAGTGACCCCACGCTGGTGTTCACCTTCCTTGCCATCTTCTCCATCTCCTCCATCTCCTTCAACTTCATGGTGAGCACCTTCTTCTCGCGAGGTGAGTCCCACCCTGGTCCCTCCTTGTGTTACTGATCACTTCCACATGTGGAGGGGAGGGGTCTTTCTTCCTGTTTTTGGCTGCCTTTTCCACACAGTGGGTGGGAGGGGATGTGGGTGCTGTTGCTTCCCAAACCAGAGCAGGTCCAGAGTAGGCTACAAAAATGCTCCAAGGGCTGGAGCCCTTCTGCTCTGGAGGCAGGCTGGGAGAGCTGGGGGTGTTCATTCTGGAGAAAAGAAGGCTCCAGGGAGACCTGAGAGCCCCTTCCAGTACCTAAAGGGGCTCCAGAAGAGGTGGAGGAGGACTTGGGACAAGGGCCTGAAGGGACAGGACAAGGGGGAATGGCTTTGAGTTGAAATAAGAGAGATTTAAATTGGGTATTAGGAAGAAATTCTTGGCTGTGAGGGTGGTGAGGCCCTGGCACAGGTTGCCCAGAGAAGCTGTGGCTGCCCCATCCCTGGAAGTGTTCAGGGCTGTGTTGGATAGGCCTTGGAGCAACCTGATCTGGTGGAAGGTGTCCTTGCCCATGGCAGGGGGTGTGGAACAAGATGGTCTTAAAGGTCCCTTCAAATCCAAACCATTCTGTGATTCTACGACAAGTTCATGCCTTAGGGCCTCATGCTGCTGTCTCGCGGCCCCAGGACTCTGTGCTCTGGGGTGTGCAGGGCCTTCTGCAGCTGCCCACCATGGGGTTGGGAACCAGATGTGGCTCCTGCCTTGCTGTGGGACATGGGCTTGTCCTCATCCTGTCTCCATGTACCCAGCCTTTGTGCCAAAGGCTGGAATCTCCCTGGATGGAAGGCTGGTGAGGATACTGGGTGGCATCACCGTGTTACTGACGTTTTCCCTCCTGCTCTTCCCTGCTGGCAGCAAACGTCGCGGCTGCTGCTGGCGGCTTTCTCTACTTCTTCTCCTACATCCCCTACTTCTTCATCTCGCCCCGCTATGACCTGATGTCCCACAGCCAGAAGCTGGCATCCTGCCTCATCTCCAATGTGGCCATGGCCATGGGGGCACAGCTCATCGGCATGTTTGAAGGGAAAGGTGAGCAGCACCATCTGTTCCTGGGGAGGGAACATCCTGTCCCTGGGGAGAGGAATCAGCCTGATTTTCTGATGGGATGAGACTGGCTTGGTGGAAAGACGTCGGGGAGAAGCACTTTCCTGCTCCTAAGGAGAGCAGGAGGGTGAATTGCTGATTGCTTCCACACCAGGGGAGGCTCTCCGTGCCCCTGGGCTGTGCAAAATGCCATCATCACTTTAATTACCAAAGGAATTCTGTTCTAATGGATAGGAACCATTGCATTTCCTCCTTCCTGATATATATCTTTAATTTCTTTAATTAATGAGTCTGCTGTTGGTTCCAGCAGAACCATGCATTTACAAAGTGCTGGCAGTAGACCAGTGGCTGTGGTGACAGGGGTGATGCTGGAGAAGGGATCATTTCATCCCAGGCAGCGGCAGAGAACGGGGTGGAAGGAGCATGATGGGACGGAGGGAGCATGGTGGGGTGGAAGGAGTGTGGTGGGGTGGAAGGAGTGTGGTGGGGTGGGGAGCCTCAGGGTGTCAGTGCCTCTTTTCCCTCCATACATAGAAGGGATTGTAGAGCTGTGCAGGTGCTCGTCATTATAGAGCTGGGAACTGGGAGAGGGGATGCTCTTTGCCAGTCCTGGAGAAGCCTGTGTCCTGCTGGGGATGCAGAGGTGGCAGTGCCCCATGTGCCTTGCAGGGACTGGCATCCAGTGGAGGGACCTCATGAAACCCATCAGCGTGGATGACAACTTCACCTTGGCCCAGGTGCTGGGGATGCTGCTGCTGGACTCGGTGCTCTATGGGCTGGTGGCCTGGTATGTGGAGGCCGTGTTCCCCGGGGAGTACGGTGTGCCACAGCCCTGGTACTTCTTCCTGACGGTGAGCTCTGCTTACACCCCTTCCCTGGGCTCCAGGGGCATCATTTGAGGATGGTCACCACTTCTGTGCCATGCAGTGGGCTGGTCTGATGTATGACAGTGGCACCATCTGGCCTCCAAAGTCACAGTGGCTGCAGCATGTCCTGGCTGAAGGCTTATGCAGCTGTAATTTTTTACTGCCTATGAAAGTCGTCTTGGCTTTAAATCTTTGTCCCGACACTTCCTGGCATGCAGGGTGTTGTTAAATGTCTCCATGCCCAAGCAAAGGCATTGGAGAGAAACCTCAAGTGTGAGCAACCAGATCCAGTCATCTGACACCCCCCTGAGCACTGCCATCCACTGCCAGCCCCCACGTACCAGGGGGTGGGTGATGACTGTCACCTTGTCAGCTGAGCCACCCTCGCTCTGCCAAGCCAAACACTCGGCATCACCTTCAGCAGCTGCAGCTGTGGTGGGCACTGTGGGGAGCGACACAATCCCTTTGGATCCTGTGGCTGGATCCCTTGTTTGATAGAGAGGCTTTTCCTCCTCCCCTCTAAATTCCTTATCCCAACATGGTTTCACTCCAGCATCTCACTCCCTCTTGCAGCCAGGCCAGGGGAGTGGAGATGCAACTATCTGCCAAAAGCCGATTTTGCATCCAGGAGTTGTTGAATTGTTATTTCCACAGGGATTTAAGGTCCCAAACACTTGATTTCATTCCCAGAGAGCCAGATGAAAAGAAAAAAGGCTGTAACTGCAGCAGGTGGACTCCAGGCTGTTTGTATTTAGTGTGTGTCAGAGGTTTTGGAGGGAGTGATCATCCCTCTCGTGGGCTCTCCTGGGCTTCTGCCTGAGTGATTTTACTTCTCATTGAGATACTGACCTTTTCCATGGGGGTGAAGATGGAGAAAGCTGCTCTGTAACCCTGGGCAGTCCTGCTGTAAGAGAGAGATAGAGGAAGGAGGCAAGGCAGGAGGAGGTGTCCCATCCTGTCTGCCCTGCCTGCTGAAGGTGTGCTGGTTGGCAATTCCCAGATTGAGGAGAGTGGTCTGATAGATCCCTAGGAGATGTCTGTGGGAGAGGAGGGTGGCCAAAGCTGGGGAGAAGAGATGGGCTCTGCCTGTGCCTGAGTTCTCTCTCTCCCTTCCTCCATCAGCCCTCATACTGGTGCGGGCGGCCCAGGACTGTCGTGGGGAAAGAGAAGGAGGAGGAGGAGGACCCCGAGAAGGCCCTGAAGAGTCAGTACATTGAGGAGGAACCTGCTGACCTCGTGTCAGGCATCAAAATAAAGCACCTTTCCAAGGTACCCACTGCTCAGCACAGCACAAACACACCATAATGTTGGTTTTGTAAAATCTGCTGCCTGCTGGGGACAGCAGGTAAGGCTGTTCCCAGAGCTGGCTGCATTTTTTGGTGGACTGAAGTGCTGGGTACTTACAGGTGCAGTGACATCTGAATTTAACCTGAATTAGAGCTGTTGTCTACTGCAACACCCTGTGAGCATCCCAGTGGATGCTGGATGGAGTGAGGAGGTGGATTCCCAGAGCACTTGCCTGGACTACAGCATCAACTCATTAATGTGATCTCTGCAGGTCTTCAGAGTGGGAAACAAGACAAAAGAGGCAGTTAAGGACCTCACAGTGAACATGTACGAAGGGCAGATCACTGTCCTGTTGGGACACAATGGTGCTGGGAAGACCACCACCCTGTCCATGCTCACAGGTAGAGCATCCTGCTGTGGGGCTGGTGTGGGGCAGGGAAGGGCTGATGGCTTGGCCCTCAAAGAGGAGCTGAACCTCATCTCTGAGGTTGGGGAGGGGTTTTTGCTTTTCCCTGGAGCACCTTTGGTTTGCTGAGCTGTTGGCCAGGTGTGCTGGGGTAGTGAGAGGGAAATGAAGGGAGCATGGGGGTCCCTGCTCAGCCCTCTACAAGAGTGGGATCAGCTAGTGGGGGAAATGACAGCCAGTCTTTGTGCTGGAGAGCCCTGAGAAGACACCAGACCCACTCTAGGATGGGTTTCTATAGGCTTTGCCATGATAAGGCAGATAAGGTAGAACTAACTGGTCTTTGTCACCCTTGAGCTGCTGGGCTCCAGGGTGTCTGTTTTAGCATGATGGACGAGGTGACCTTTGATGGTTCTGTTCTGTTCTCTATTGCTCTGAGCTGCTCCTGGCAGCTCAGGGGGCTCATGGGACCTTCCTGGAGTTCTGTCCTGACCTCTGCTCGGCTCAGAGCCAGGCTTGTTCCTTGCTGCACTGCCAGATCCATGTCCCACCTGTGGGTGCCACACAGCCCACCCTGAGGGTGGGAGGAAGCTGTTGTACCCCAGCTTGAGCAGGAGATAGGCTTGCTCTGAATTTTGGCAGAAAGCTGCATGTGTGAGGGGATGCTCTTTGCCTTTGGGGTTATCCTGAGCTCTGAGGTTATCCTCTCTCCCCTGGCAGGGCTGCACTCCCCGACAGGTGGCCAGGCCTACATCAACGGCTACGAGATCTCCCAGGACATGGTGCTGATCCGCCGCAGCCTCGGGCTGTGCCCCCAGCACGATGTGCTCTTCGACAACATGACGGTGGAAGAGCATCTGCACTTCTATGCTGGGGTGAGTGTGGCACTGGGGGGCAGCCAGGCCTGGGGGAGGCAGCCAGCAGGCACCTCCTGGCTTCCATCAAGTGGTTCCAGAGGAGGCCACGTAAATGGTCAGAGGGTGGAGCCCCTCTGCTCTGGAGCCAGGCTGAGAGAGCTGGGTGTGCTCACCTGGAGAAGAGAAGGCTCTGGGGAGACCTGAGAGCCCCTTCCAGTACCTAAAAGGGCTCCAAGAGAGCTGGAGAGGGACTTTGGACAAGGGCCTGGAGTGGCAGGACAAGGGGGAATGGTTTCCCACTGCCAGAGGGCAGGGTTAGATGGGATATTGTTGGCTGTGAGGGTGGTGAGGCCCTGGCACAGGTTGCCCAGAGAGTCTGTGGCTGCCCCATCCCTGGAAGTATTCCAGGCCAGGTTGGACAGGGCTTGGAGCAACCTGGCATAGTGGAAGGTGTCCCTGCCCATGGCAGGGGATGAGACTGGATGAGCTTTAATGCCCCTTCCAACCCAAACCATTCTATGATAAGCAGAACAGCCCTTGCCTCCTCCTCCCACCTCATTTGCAGGCAGGAGCTCCCTGCTTGGCTGAGGGAGGAGTGGAGGGTCACTGGCAGCATGGCTCTGTGGAAAACCCCACACCAGCTGTGCCAGCTCCTTCAGGGGTGGGCAGGAGCCCATCTCTGCTTCCCCACTTTCCTGCCTGGGTATGGGAAAGGGAGTGTGGTGGGGTTTGGCAGACCTGGGCTTAACTCTCCCTTCCCCCATCTGGCAGTTGAAGGGATACCCACCTTCCAAGTGCCCCGAGGAGATCAACCACATCCTGAGGATCCTCAACCTGGAGGACAAGCGCCGCTCCCTCACCAAGGCTCTCTCCGGGGGAATGAAGCGCAAGCTCTCCATCGGCATCGCCCTCATTGGGGACTCCAAGGCAAGCAACTTCAATGGGATTCAGCTCAAACCTGGGGCCAGCACAGTCCTTGGGGTGGCTCTGAGGCTGTTCCTCACCCATGGTGAGCCAGTGGGAGAAGCAGGGACAATGAGAAGGGGACAGGAACACCCCCACAAAGGGGACGATGCCCTGAGGCTCTGCTGCCTGGCAGCTGCTCCCCCAAACAGGATCACTGCTGCGAGGTCAAGGCTCCTCCTGGGCCCCGGGGTTGTCCCTCTTGCACTGCTGGGCCTCTCCCAGCCCTTCCTGACCTGCCCCCATGTCCTGTGTGCAGGTGGTGATGCTGGATGAGCCGACGTCGGGGATGGACCCGGCATCTCGCAGGGCCACCTGGGACCTTCTGCAGCAGCAGAGGAGCAATAGAACCATCCTTCTGACCACCCACTTCATGGACGAGGCAGACCTGCTGGGGGACCGCATCGCCATCATGGCCAAGGGCGAGCTGCAGTGCTGCGGCTCCTCGCTCTTCCTCAAGCGCAAATACGGTACGGGAGGGGCAGCGGCCCACGCTCCAGGTCTGCTCGCCAGGGAGGAGCAGGATGAGGGCACAGGGCAGGGAGGGGCCTATTGCTCCTTGTCTGAAGGCTGGTTGCTCTCCATCCTGCTGTTCTGCCTCTCCTGAGGCCCGTCCCCACTCTTGCTCCTGCATCGTGTCCACAGCCCAGGCAAAGTCGTGCCTGAGCATCCCTCCCTCCAGCCCCCTACCCAGGCCAGGCTGGGCTGGGATTGACCCTCCTCTCCCTTGTCTTGTGGCTCTGCCCAGGGGCAGGATATCACATGGTGATGGTGAAGGAGCCCTACTGCAACCTGGGGGAGATCTCCCGCCTCATCTGCCAGTACGTGCCGAACGCTACCATGGAGAGCAACGCCGGGGCAGAGCTGTCCTTCATCCTGCCCAAGGAGAGCACACACAGGTAACGCCATCATCCCCTGCCTGGGGACCCTGGCTGGGTCCCCTTGTCTCCACACACTGGGGCACACACTGTCCTTGTGAGCTTGCTGGAAAGGGGAGCTGCTGGTCAGAGCTGGTCTTGGAAAATGGGGTTCAGTTCCTCCTGCAGTGTGGAGGGTGGCACAAACAAGGCAGGCTGCTCTGGCTCCAAAATCAAATCTATGGACCCAGCAGTCAGGGGAGGTGATTGTCCCCATCTACTCTACCCTTGTGAGACCCCATCTGCAGTGCTGCCTCTGTCTCTGGGGCTCCAACAGAAGGACATGAAGCTGCTGGAGCAAAGGTGCTGCGAGGGCTGGAGCTCTTCTGCTCTGGAGCCAGGCTGGGAGAGCTAGGGGCGTTCACCTGGAGAAGAGAAGGCTCCAGCAGACCTGAGAGCCCCTTCCAGGGCCTAAAGGGGCTCCAGGAGAGCTGGAGAGGGACTTGGGACAAGGGATGGAGGGACAGGACAAGGGGGAATGGCTTTAAGTTGAGAAAGGGGAAATTCAGATTAGGTATTAGGAAGGAACTGTTGGCTGTGAGGGTGGTGAGGCCCTGGCACAGGTTGCCCAGAGAAGCTGTGACTGCCTCATCCCTGGAAATGTCCAAGGCCAGGTTGGACGGGGCTTGGAGCAACCTGGGCTAGTGGAAGGTGTCCCTACCCACGGCAGGGAGTTTGGAATGAGACAGTCTTTAAGGTCCCTTCCAAACTCAAACCCTTCTGTTTCCATGATTCTGTGATAGCTGAGGCAAGGAAGAGCAGCTGATGGAGCCCAAAAGCTGCTTTTGGGGACAGAGGGGTGCTCAGTGCCACAGGCAGCCCTGGAGTTGGCTGTAAGACTTAAACCAGCTGCAGGGCTGATGCACAGAGGGTCTTTACCCCTGAGTGCCCCCTCTCATGAGCGTCAGTGTCTAACATCTCACTTCTCCACTCAGGTTCGAGGCCCTGTTCACAGAGCTGGAACACAGGCGGGAGGAGCTGGGCATCGCCAGCTACGGCGCCTCAGTCACCACCATGGAGGAGGTTTTCCTGAGGTAGGAACGAGGGATGACCCATCCCCATGTGGTTTGGTGATGTCCTATATAGCTTATGTGGGGTTTGCTGCCTTGAGTTTGGCTTCCTCAGCTCAGAACAGATTGATCTGGCCTGGGCTTGTATTGCATCACCTACTCTCCCTCCTGGCACAGGGTTGGGAAGCTGGTAGACTCCAGCATGGATATCCAGGCCATCCAGCTGCCTGCCCTCCAGTACCAGCACGAGAGACGCTCCAATGACTGGGCCATGGATGACTCGAGCAGCCTGAGTGGCATGACAGACATGACAGATGACAGCGGGGCTCTCATCACCGAGGACTGCTCCAGCATCAAGCTCAACACCGGGGTGAGCGCTGGGGGGACGGTGCAGCAGGAACGGGGAGGGGGCTTGTGAAGAGGGGGTTTGGAGCAGGGTTACCAGGTAGAGCCTCCCCCATGGCTGATCTCATGACATGTGGCTTGATATTGGAAGATCAATTTGGAATCTGTGTTGTTAGGGCAAATGACTTTTAGGCTTGGTGGGATTGGTCACTGCCATCCTCTTTTTGTTAATCTTGACATCTACAGAATTGCTCTTTGAGGTATTCCAGGTGGTCTAAAGTGGTTTTCACCTGCCGTTGCTCCATCACTGGGGTTGAAAATCCATCTTCCTTCCCTGGCTAGGCTTGTGTTCCAGATCCTGCACAGCCCTTCACACCCCGCTGCCTCTGCGCCTGTGATAAATATCCCTTGTCTTCTCAAGGGCACGTCTGAAAGGCAGAGGGGGAGAAGGGTGTTGCAGGGTTTGGAAAGCAGAGAAGGTGCTGGGAGGGGCTGGGCTGGGCACTCCAGGCGTCTCACCTGGCTGCTTCAGCAGCAGCTGCCCCACAGTAATCCTCTTTGTGAACCTCAAATGCTGGGAGGTGGAGGAAGGTAAAGGTCATGGCTGATGCTGCTTTTAACACCTGAGATCCCAAAGTGGCTGTGTCTTGTTCAGAAGCCAGGGAGTCGGATGTGCTGGAGCCAGGCACCTACCCTGCTAATCCCTTGACAGGCTTGGCTGAGAGCAGGCTCTGCTGCAGGCTGGAGGGTTGCATGCAGGATAGGGAGTGGTTTTGGAGTCGTTTCCCCATCAGCTGTGTGGGGTGATGTGTCCACAGCCAGCAGGGCTCACCTTGACCTGACCTCTCCCCTGCCAGTTCTACCTGTGCTGCCAGCAGTTCTATGCCATGTTCATGAAGCGAGCCATGTACAGCTGGCGCAACTGGAAGATGGTGGCGGCGCAGTTCCTCGTGCCTCTGATCTTCACTGCCTTCGCCCTCATCGTGGCCAAGACCTTCCCGGGCCCGCGGGACTCGTCCCAGCTGCGGCTGACACTGGAGCCCTACGGCCAGACCGTCGTGCCTTTCTCGGTGCCGGGTGCCACGGGGCTGTCCCAGAGGCTGGCAGAGCAGTACGTGGAGCTGCTGGATGCCCAGCGCCAGTCGCCGCTGGAGGTGCTGGGTGAGGGCTCAGGGACCACCCGTGGAGCAGGTGGAGCCACTGGTGCAGGTGGTTTAGGTCTGAGCCACGGTGTATCTGACACGTTCCTGTGTATCTGCTCCTGTGTGGGAGTGTCCCAACGTTGGCAAGACCCCTCCTCACCTGAGCAGAACTGCCTTCTTCGTAACCCTATGTTTGTGGAACGGGCTCCCCTGGGCAGTGGTTACAGCCCCAACCCTAGCAGAGCTCAAGGGGTGTTTGGACAACGCTCTCAGGCACATGGTGGGATTGTTGGGGTGTCCTGTGCAGGGCCAGGAGTTGGACTTGGTGGACTCCCATGGGTCCCTTCCAACTCAGGAGATTCCATGGATCTATGTTTCTGTGATCAGGTCTAGGGTGGGCCACCAGGGCTGGGGTACCTGGGGTCATTTCCAGTTGGCCCCATTTAATTCTCTTGCGATGGACTTGCTCCTGACAGTGGTGTGTTTGGCAGGTGGCCTGGATGAGTACCTCAT
This sequence comes from Corapipo altera, assembly GCF_003945725.1. Classification (NCBI taxonomy): domain Eukaryota; kingdom Metazoa; phylum Chordata; class Aves; order Passeriformes; family Pipridae; genus Corapipo; species Corapipo altera. Next base: position 449,740 of record NW_020884981.1, on the reverse strand, counting down.
CTCAAGGGCCTCCGAGGAAGGGGGGGCCTTCAACGAGCACTACATCACAGCCGCCTCCTTCGAGGGCACCGGGAACCGCACGGTGGTGACCGCGCTCTTCAACAACCAGGCCTACCACTCCCCGGCCACCGCCCTCATGCTGGCTGACAACGCTGTCCTCAGGGTGCTGGCAGGCCCCAACGCCTCCATCACCGTCACCAACTATCCCCAGCCCCGCAACATCACTGAGAAGGCCAAGGACCAGCTCATGGAGTACGTGTGATGGCACAGTGCTCACCTACCTGCTAGGGCCCGTGGCTCCTGTGGGTGCAGGGTGGCTTGGTTGTACTGGGTTCAGTGGAGGAGCCAGGCTGGAGCTTCTCAGACCCAAATGTAGCTGTGATTACACTCAGGAGGACAAAGGAGCAAAGCTGTGGAGGTGACTTACCTGCCTGAGCCTGGAAGCCACGTCACCCCACAGATACGTCTCAGAGGTTGGGGTTGGTTTCCCTTGGGAGGTCAGAGCAAGGGGTCTGTGTGGCTGTACACTTCACAAAATCCCACATCCGGGGTCTCTGAACCTTTCCTGTATAGAGGCCATGCATGGGACCTCGCCAGGGCAGGGTGAAGGTTTGTGGTGGGCTGTGCAGGGTGGACTCTGTCTGGGAGATGCTCATCTCACTGGGGTGTTTATTCGGCGTGCTGGGGTAGTGCAGCCAGCTTCTTCCAGCTTCTAACTTCTTGCAACTTCTTCTCTGCAAGAAACCTGGTGTGGGTGTGCTTACCACAGCTTCCTCATGAGGGGCAGCAGAGGGGCAGCACCAATATCTGCTCTCTGTGACCAGTGACAGGACCCAAGGGAACAGCTGGAGCTGTATCAGGGGAGGGTTAGGCTGGACATCAGGAAAAAGTTATTCCCCCAGAGAGTGGTCAGGTACTGGAACAGGCTCCCCAGGGCTGTGGGCACAGCTCCAAACCTGCCAGAGCTCAAGGAGTGTTTGGACAACACTCTCAGGCACATGATTGGATTGTTGGGGTGTCCTGTGCAGGACCAGGAGCTGGACTTGATGATCCTTGTGGGTCCCTTCCCTCAGAATATTCTGTGATTCTGTGCTGTCCCTGTGTGGCCTCAGCGTTGGTTTCTCAAGGTGTCCCTGCTCTCACCTACCCCTCTGTCCCCACAGAGGCCAGACTGGGTTTGCCATTGCCATCAACCTGCTGTATGGGATGGCCTCTCTCGCCAGCACCTTTGCGCTGCTGCTGGTCAGCGAACGGGCCATCAAGGCCAAGCACGTCCAGTTCGTCAGCGGCGTCTACGTGGTCAACTTCTGGCTTTCTGCCCTGCTCTGGGACATCATCAACTTCCTCATCCCTTGTGCTCTGATGCTGGTGAGTTGCCCTAATGTCCGCTGTGTTGGTGGGAGCACTGGGTGCTGCTCTGGGATGTGTGAGGTTGCAGGGAAAAGGATAAGGCCACTGGTGTTGTCTCAGTAGAAAGGACCAGCAAGAAAGCTGTCCCTTGGTCCTGCTGGGAGCTGGACCATGGCCAACCAGCTGGGGCAGTTGACTGCAGCCTCTGGCACCTGAATACTTGGCTATGGGCACTAGGAAATGTTAAATCCATGGGAACTTGGAGAGGAATTTCCCAGATCTGCCCTTCTGCAGCCCAGTCTGCAGAAAGGGCTTCCCTGGGGGCAAGGCCAGGCTGCTGGTAGGACCCATCCATGAAGGATTCTCTGGGTCAGTGCAGTGCTGCTGTTACCCCAGTGTCTGGGCTGCTGGGACAAGGAGATGTTGCTTGAGATTAACCCAAATGTGTGTTCTCCCCACATTGCTGTGCCCCAGGTGATATTCCAAGCCTTTGATGTGCAAGCCTTCACCCAAGACAGCCACCTCGTTGATGTGATGCTGATCTTCCTCCTTTATGGCTGGGCCATCATCCCCCTCATGTACCTCCTCAGCTTCTTCTTCTCAGTAGCAGCTACGGCCTACACCCGACTCACCATCTTCAACATCCTGTCTGGCACTGCCACCTTCCTCGCTGTCACCATCATGAGCATCCCGGGTAGGTCACTGCCCTCTGTACCTGCCCAGCCATCACCAGGATGGTCCAGCCCCCAAGGGAACTCTATCATCCTAGGGCTGTCCCCACACTGGCAGTAAAACCCTACAACAGTCTGTTCCCACCCATTAAACATGACAAAATATGTTTGATTTCTTTCTGAACTTGGCAATATCAGCATCTTTCTCCCAAACTAGCCATCTCCAATCACCTGATCTTCCTGTGCTCCTCTTTCAGAGCTAGGCTTGGTGGACCTCTCTAAAACCCTGGATAAAGTCTTTCTTGTCTTACCCAATTACTGCTTGGGCCAGTGCATCAGTGACTTCTACCAGAATTACGAGTTCATTCAGTTCTGCACCTCCTCTGTTGAAGCCATTTTCATCTGCAAGGCCTTCAGTGAGTCTCACGGTGTTGGTTGGTCCTCACCTGGCCAACCCACCATAGCCACACTGGGGTTCTCTGTGGGGTGGGTGGTGGAGCTGAGCAGTATCATGGGGCCTCTACTTGGGCAGTAGCTCCAGGTACCATTTTAAACCAAAACCTGGGCAGTGTTTGACACTCATAGGTGATCCAATTAAGGATTGGAGGAAAATGTGGGCTAGGGAAAGTTTCATAGACAAGTAAAAAAATCCCTCTGCATACCTCTATTGAGCATCTTCTGACAGATCCCTTCCAGACCCAAATCCTCCTGTGGGAAGTGTTGGAAAGAGCTGTGGGCAGGAGAGGATGGAGAGGAGCCTGGCAAAGCTTTAGGCTCACAGATTCCTCTGGAGGTTATGTGCTCCTCCCCTGAGTGTGGATTGATCCAAGTGTTGATTTTGTTCCATCCCTCCTCAGATATCAGTTATCAGATGAACTACTTTTCCTGGGAGACGCCTGGGATCGGGCGATACCTGACCTCCTTGGCTGTCCAGGGTTTTTCCTTCCTCTTCCTCCTCTTCCTCATTGAGACAAACCTTCTCTGGAGACTGAGAACTCTGGTCTGTGGCATCTGCAGGCGTCGGAAATGGGTGAGCAGAAGGGTGTGGGAGGGAGCAGTGAAGGGCCCTCCAAGCCCAGCCCAGGAGTCCCTGTGAGCTGGAGACAGGCCCTCTTCACCCAAATCATCTTCCCAGGGAGCATCCCTGGGACAGGTTGCTCAGAGGAGCTGATCCCGTTGCGTTTATGGGTTGGGAAAGGGAGTGAGGCGTCCCCAGAGGTGGCTGATGGAAGGGATGGATCCTGCTGGGGTTGGGGACACTGGAGGAACCCATTTGTCCCCCAGCAGCCAGGTGACACAGGGTGTGTCTCCCCCGTGTGTTCAGGTGGCACTGCTGAACCGGGTGTCTGTGCTGCCAGAGGACAGGGACGTGGCAGATGAGAGGAAGAAGGTTTTAGAGTCGCCACCAGAACTGCTGTCATCTCTCAGCAGCCCTCTGGTCATCAAGGAGCTCACCAAGGTGAGGAGAACATGTCCCTGAGCATCCTGCTGCCAGCTGAACTGTGTACTCCTGGGGCTGGCAAAGCCACCCCTTGCCTTGCCATCGGGTGGTGACACATGGCTTTGTGTGTTCCCCACCAGGTCTATGACAGCCGGGAGTCCCTGCTGGCAGTGGACAGGATCTCCTTGGCCGTCAGCAAAGGGGAATGCTTTGGCCTCCTTGGCTTTAACGGAGCAGGCAAAACCACCACCTTCAAGATGCTGACTGGTGACGAGAGCATCACGTCAGGGGATGCCTTTGTGGATGGGCACAGCATCCTGGCCAACATCAAGAAGGTACCGAGGGCTGCAGGGGCAGAGGGCAGTGCTGCAGACAGTCCTGTGCCTGGCTGGGCTGAGCCACCTCACAGGTGCCTCTGTGCAGGATGTGGTTGTAGTTCCAGGGGTGGCAATATCCCAGGGGTATTATGTCCTTGGCTGGCCCAGCTCTCCATTATCTGGTCATGTGGAAGCAGTCCCCTCTCCACTGGGATCACAAATGTGATAGAAATGGAAGCCAAACCTTGTGAGGGCGGCAAACCCTTCATCTAAGGTTTTGCTCCATAGTTGGAAATGTGTAAAATGTGAGTTACTGATCACAATTGGAAAATGATCTCTCTAAAACAAGTAGGTCAAACCTTTCCAGATCCCTGCTAGAGGACTCCTTGGGAGTTGCCCACTCCGTTTGGAAAAGCAAGAAATGAGCAGGGTTGGGTTTTCAGTTCAATCTCAGGATTCCTCCACCACTGTCACAGATTTCACAGAATATCCTGAGTTGGAAGGGACCCACAAGGATCATTGAGGCCAACTCATAAGTGAATGGGATCCCCGACAAGGTCAGGCACAGAGAACACAGGAAGGGTCTGCCCTGAAAGCATGGCCCAGATTGATTCCCTCCCTGAAGCTGCCTTCTGTCACACTCTTGTCCTTGGAGAGAACCAGGACATGGTGGAGGTACCAACCCTCCAGCACTTTCCTTCTCCTGAGATCCTGGGAATCCCAAAGTGGTCCCTCACAGTGAGGAACCAGCTTGGGAGAGGGCAGTGTGAGCCCACCCAGTTGTCACCCAGAGACACATTGTCTGTGTCCATCCCTGCCAACCCAGCTGCTCCAGCAACAGGAGCGTTTCCATCTCATTCCACCTGTGGTTTCGGAGCTGTGGCTCAGCCCCCATCGTTCAGTGAGGAGCAGCAAAGCCCTGTGGGTGCCCAGGCACCTCCTGGCCCGGAGACCTGCCTGTGAGCTAATTCCCTTGGGTTCCTCTCGCCCCCAGGTGCAGCAGCGGATCGGGTACTGCCCGCAGTTCGATGCCCTGCTGGAGCACATGACGGGCCGCGAGACGCTGAGCATGTACGCGCGGCTGCGGGGCATCCCCGAGCGCTACAGCGGCAGCTGCGTGGAGAACATGCTGCGGGGGCTGCTCCTCGAGCCCCACGCCGACAAGCTCGTGAGGACCTACAGGTGAGAGAGGCGTGGACAAACCCCATGTCCACTGCCCCGGTGCTCCCTGTGCTCATCCTGGAACTCTGTCTACATTCCCATCTCCCTTTTTCAGTCGACCTGATGATCTTGGAGGTTGTTTCCAGCTGTAATGGTTCTGTGATTCCTCTGCAGTGGTGGTAACAAGCGGAAGCTCAGTGCTGGCATTGCCCTCATTGGTGGTCCCCCCGTGATCTTCCTGGATGAACCCTCCACTGGCATGGACCCCGTGGCCCGGCGTTTGCTCTGGGACGCGGTGACACGGACGCGGGAGTGTGGCAAATCCATCATCTTCACCTCCCACAGGTGACACTTGGCTGGGCAGGGCTCAGCGTGAGAGATCCGGGAGAGTGGCCAGGTCCAAGGGATGGGACCCAACTCCAGAGCCTGGTGGGTGGGCAGTCCCTGTCTGCAGCCAGGGGCTGGCTTTACCTAAATCTCCCTCCTCCAAAAGCCTAGAGAAGAGGGAATACACCTCCAGCCACTTTGCAGAAACTTCTGCTGTTGTGTCCTGGTGCTTACATGCCCAGAGAAGCTGGGGCTGCCCCATCCCTGGAAGTGTTCAAGGTCAGGTTAGATGGAGCTCTGAGCAACCTGGTCTAGTGGAAGGTGTCCCTGCCCATGACAGGGGACGGGACTAGATGAGCTTTAAGGTCCCTTCCAACCCAAACCATTCCATGATTCTCTGAACGAGTCCTCTCCCTCCTGCAGCATGGAGGAGTGCGAGGCACTGTGCACACGCCTGGCCATCATGGTGAACGGGCAGTTCAAGTGCCTGGGCAGCCCCCAGCACCTCAAAAGCAAGTTTGGCAGTGGCTACACTTTGCTGGCCAAGACACGCAGCGAGGAGGAGGGCGAGCTGCTGGCCTTCAAGGCCTTTGTGGAGAAGACTTTCCCAGGTACTGTGAGCCCTTGGAGGGAGGGCAGGGTGCTGGGTGTGAGCTTTAGCACATTCCCTAACCCAGAGCCTGTCCTTGCTCGTCTCTCCCAGGCAGTGTCCTGAAGCATGAGCACCAAGGCATGGTGCATTACCACTTGACCAACAAGAACCTCAGCTGGGCACAGGTAAGGGGGTGCTGGAGTAAATCCCCTGTTTGCAGGAGGAGGGAACCCTCCTCCTGCCCCTTTGTATGCTCTCAGTGCTTTGCTTCCAGTAGGCGTCATTCCCATACTGATATCCCTGTGGGGAACATGGCACAGGTGGGCACCTCCCTGCTCCTGTCCCTTGGCCCCAGGAGCCCCCTGGCACCCCAGCTTTGGGTGTCACCCTGTGGTCCCACCAGGGCTGTGGGCAATGGCTTTACCCAACCATGGACACTGTAGGATCCCAGCCCAGGGATACAGATAAAACCCCATGGGTGTACATATATATATATGTGTATATATATGTATATATAGTAAGTATAGTATGTAACCATCTGCATAGAATTTACATAGGGAGTAATATATGGAGTATATACATAGTATATACAGATATATATTATCTATCTCTGTAATGCTATCTGCCTATATATATACATGCTATCTATATATAAATACATGTATACAGAGGTATACATAGTATACAGATTGTTTTCATATGCAGTATATAGGTATATATAGGGGTTTATATATCTGTATATTATATACAGTATGTACAGTGTATATATTGTGTATATACACTATAATATGTACATGTATATTATATACATTACAATATATTATCCTATATACACTATATAATATATACACTATAAACACTGTATATAGTATATATAGGGGTTTTTATTTATCTGTATACTGTACACTATATTCTCTATATACTTATATAGTATATGGTGATACTCTAGAGTATAAATATATCAATTATAAATATTGTATAGAATATATATAGACTATATAGAGAGTACATAGTATACAGATTATATAAAAACTACATATAGTTTATAAATATATATGTGTGTTTATAAATATTTTAGATATTATATATAACTATAAATAAGCTAACTGTATGCTATACACAGGTAGTTATGTATATAGTATATATAGTATGCTATGCAGGTTTTTTAAGATTATGTAAATATTTTATATATATTATGTATTAGCAGCAACCCTGGGCTGGGATTCAAGCCCAGTTGTGTATGTGTGTTTGTATATATATGTATATATATATGTATATGTATATATTCATTTATCTCATATAAATATATAAATGTTCATATACAGAGCATATATTTTTAAATGGAGTCAGGTACTCTGCTAAATAATCCATCTCCTGGCTCCCCCCACCTTTCTGCCAGGGAAGGTGTCACTTCCACAAGTTTCCCTGGAGATAAAAAGCTTCCTCTGCTTTCCCTGTCACAGTGTGAGAGTTCCCTGTCACAGCCTAGGAGTTCCCTTTCACAGTCTGGGGGTTCCCTGTCACAATCTGAAGGTCCTCCTGGCAGCCTTGGGATACCCCCTGCCAAGTCATGCTGCCCTAATGTCTGTGCCCTCCCTTGCAGGTCTTTGGGGCCTTGGAGAAAGCCAAAGAGAAGTATCACTTGGAAGACTACTCGGTGAGCCAGATCTCCCTGGAGCAGGTCTTCATGAGCTTCACCCGCTTCCAGCACTACACAGAGGACAGAGGGAAATGAGCCCCCCTGGTGCCCTTCCTCACGGACTGGCCCCCAGCCTATACATAGTATATATAGAGACAGTAATTTATATATCAGCGTGTCTTAAATACTGTATAAATGTAAAACTTTTCACCGGGGAAGGGGGGAGAGGATGGTGGCGTTTCCTCGTGCTGCCGGGATCACCGGGATTACTGGGATCACCGGGACTACCGCGGTCCGTGTGTGTGTGTGCACATGAGACACTGCCACTCTCCAGCCTTCATCCCACCCACACAGCAAAAAAACCTGCCCAAAAAGCTGGGAGGAGCCTGGATGGGTGGTGAGGGGTGTTGGGCTTGGGCTGGCAGAGGGGGAGTGTGGTGTCTCCCTGCTCCCCTCTTCCCTGCCCATCGCTCACGCCCGCCTCGTGGTCCTCGCCCGCATGTCAATGTGTCGTTTGGTGGTTGCTCGTGGTTTAGCAGGAGGCTGTCACATAGCTTAGGTCCAAACCGTCCCTGGGGTCACCAGGATTGCCCCTAGAAGCACTTTGTGTCCAGCTGGAGGGACACTGCACAGCTCCTGTCTGGCCCCTGCCTGGCATGGGACAGAGGAGGCTCCATCTCCTTTAACTGCTTGGGAAAACTCTGTCTCCTCCTGCCTGCTTGCCAAGCCTGGCCTGAGGAGCTGGCACGGACCCCAGCCATGCAAGGGGAGCTGTGTGGTGCCAGGAGCTGGCACTGGGTGAGAGGTAGGACGTGGTGCTGGAGCAATGCCTGCAGCTCAGCCCCTGAACAGCACGTGATGGGCATGACTGGAGAGCCAGAGCCTGGGCTGGAGGCAGCGGTGGGTGAGGGGTGCCCGGGGACTCCTGGGCTCTGTGAGAGGTGCCACAGGGTCCCTGGGGACACTGCTGTGCTCAGTGGGATGCGTGTGCAGTGCCACAGGGTGCCCAGGGACACTGCTGGGCTCAGTCTTGTGCCCATGCAGGGGTTTACCAGCAGCACTGCCTCACACTGTGCTGTGCAGCCACAGGACTGGATTGAAGCCAGCGATGCCCTGGCTTGTGCCCATGTCCTGCTGAGCTCACCCCCTATGCCCCACACAGCTCCAACCAGAGCATACCTGTCCCACATCCCCATCCCCTGTTCCAGCAGCGGGCAGGGAGTGAAGGCCCTGTCCTGCCCCTGCCCAGCTCTGGGATGCTGCTGGGCACCAGCACTGCCCAGCCCTGCCTGTGCCCAGTCAGAGGCAGCAACTGGGATTTCTTTTTAGCGTTTCCCAGTGGTTGGGTTGCTTTTTTGTTTGTTTGTTTGTTGGAAATCCGTGTTGATTCTTGTCTGTCCTTAACTAGTCCCTCTGTCACTTGGGGCAGCCCCTCCGGCCGCTGCCCTGCGATCAATGCAGAGCTATTTGCACTATAGTACTACACACAATTGCACATAACTAATTAATATTTATGGAGAGGGGGGCTGATTCCCTCCCAGTGATTGCATTGTCAGGGGTTGGGTTACATTTTTGGGTTGGGTTTTTGTTCTTTTCCCCGTGACTGACTCATTCTTTCCTGTTCCATTTTTTTTCCCTTTGCCTAATGTTGTTGTTCAGAACGATGGTGCATCATGTTACTAAGAATTTCCCTGGATCTTAACAATGTGTGTTTTATTAGCAAGCAGCCAGCAGGTGAATGGCATCCCTGGACATCTTGGAGCCCTCTAGAGCTGCTGGCAGGGAGGGGTTGCTCCCTGGGAGCATCCCAGTGGGCAGCAGAGCCAGCCACTGCCAGGGCATCATGCAGGAGGGACTCCCAGCACCAGCGACATCCTTGGAGAGGGAAGAAAAAGGGGGATGCTTTCTGCTGGAAGGGTGCCTGGAGCCACCAGCAAAGTGCTGAGATTCCCAGTACCTTTTATTTTTTTTTCTGGAAAGGGACATACAGCAGAGCCTCCTAGGTTTTGCCTGGGATAGGGAGCAGTGGGAATGTGGGGTTTGCAGGGGGTGAGATGCCAAATTGCCACGGGCTGGCAGTGCCCTGAGCACAGCAGTAACAGTACATGTCCTATTGGGGTACTGGTGACCCCCTGCAAGGCTTGGTGCTGGGAGGGGGTACACAGAGGCAGCATAACCCCCATAGTGCCCATGATGCCCTGGCAGAGCTGAGAGGAGTCCGTTCACGGATGGCGTCCCCTGACCCCACCCCTCCCTCACTGGGGTCATCCTGGCCTAAAGGAAGAAGGGCTTAAGGAAGCAGCATTCCCCTGTCACACGGGGCTGTAACACCCTCCCTGTCACCAAGGCAGGTGCTGCTGGCTGTGCATGGTGCTGCTCCCAATTTCAGTCACAGCCACAGTGCCAAGGCAGGGAGCAGGACCAGGAATGGTCACCTGGCAGACAGGACCAGGAGCTCACCAGACAGGTGCTGCCAGGGTCAGGCTGCCCTTGGCACTTCTCTGGCCTCCCAGGTGGGAGAAGCAGCACAGGTCCCCGGTGGCTGCTACTCCCTGCTGGCTGCAGTGTGATTGTTATTCCCATCATAGGAATAATAAAAACAATTCTTTTTCCAGTGGGTGTTTCCTGGCCTCCTTTGGAGTCAGACTCTGCTCAGGCTGTGCTGGCCTCCTGATTTCTGCTTTGGGGAAAAGGACATGAGGGGAGGGGAGTGTCCAACAAAACCAGAACTGGAAGAGCTCGGTCTGGCCAGGAAAAGCCCATGAGCTGAGGAATTTTTGTGTGGAAGCAGAAGTTGGGGTCCCCATCCTTTCCACCAAAGGCAGCCACAACTGTCCTCTCTTAGCCTCCCCCAGACAACCATGGGTGAGGGGGAAATCCTGAGCTTAGGGCTCAAAATGACTTCTGGCCTCCATGGCAGGGAGGGGCTGGCCCTGGCACCCTCATTCCTGTAGCTTTCCCCACCTCCACACTGCAGCCTGGCTCTGAACCACAGCCAGGGTGCACAGCCCCCCTGCAGGTGCCCCCTCAATCCCAAACATCACCTAAGACAGCACCAGCCCCTGGCTGAGGCCTGGGACATGGCACAGCCCCAGGACAAGGATGCAGCTCCAAGGGAGAGGCTCCAAGCCCCTTGAATCCACAGTGGCCAGGCACCCACTGAGCCACGACTCAGCTGTGAGCATCCCCTCTCCAGGGCATGATGCTGCTCCCCCACCCTCCCCATACTCCAAGTGCATCTCCATGGGCAGTTTCAGCGCTTTATTGTCAGGCGGTCCTGCTACAGCCCCCTGCTGTCCTCCCCGTGGCCTGGGCTGCAGGGGGGATCCACTCCCTCGCCCCCAGCACGGCACTAAAGTGTCCCTGGGAGCTGGAGGCTGCAGGAGCTGCAGCGGTCCAAGAACTGGCACTTAAGGAATCCTGGCTGGGGCCACAGGCTGCTCCTCCTCCGGGCATGGGGAAGGCACGTGGCCGGGCATGGCTGTGGTCCGGTCCCGGGGGTCACTCCAATCCGGGCATCTTAAAAATGTGGTTGGAAAACGCCACCGACTCTGGGCTCTGACCAGAGTTATGTGCTGCTTGCAGCTTCGTTTCTCTTAAAATGAGACCAAATGCAACCTTTTCTTCCCTTTTATGAGCAGTTCTCGATTTTGGCCAGAAATTGCTGTGCCCACCACTCCTCCAGGTCGATGGGAACAAAGTCTGAAAGAGAGGGGAGGGAGAGAGGGGAGCAGCTGGAGCAGGAGCAAAGCTCCAGGTGCTCACCCCGAGCCACCAGAAAAAATAACCATGGAATCACAGAATATCCTGAGTTGGAAGGGACCCACATGGATCATCAGGTCCAGCTCCTGGCCCTGCACAGGACACCCAAACAGTCCCACCCATGTGCCTGAGAGCTTTTGCTCTGGCAGCCTTGGGGCCATGACCACTGTCCTGGAGAGCCTGTTCAGTGCCCAGTCGCCCTCTGGGGGAAGAACCTTTTCCTGATATTCAACCGAATGACACCTCCAAATTTCCCCCACCCCTGTGTCATGTCCTCAGAAGGCCAGGCTGGGTTTACAGAGACACTCTCTTCTTGGGGAGCTCTTGGGCACTGCAGGACCCCCCAGGCTGCAGTCACAGCCCTGACTCCAGCTGCCACCAGAGAAGTGTTGTCCCCATCCCCACTTGGTCCTGCTGGCCCCAGGAGAAGCAAGTCCCCACGAGGACTGGGGAGCTCCTCTCCAGCATGGTGCTGAGCCCACCTTGGTGGCTGGAGAAGGCCTGAATCCCAGAGAAGTCGTCAACCAGGAGTCCTGCTTCATGGGGTCCTCCAAGGGGCACAGTGGGACATCCCCACCACAGTGCCAAGGCCAGCTGTCCCTGCCCAGGACCCCCAGAGTGGCCTCAGCACCAGCAGGACAGACCCAACCAGCTCTCCAAGCACCTTAATCATCCTCCTCCTCCCACCACAGCCCTGCTCAGGTGCAGGTTGAGCCCACACCAGCTTGTTGCACCCCTGAGCCCAGCGTACCCCGAAGTGCCCCAACCAGTTCCCACTCACTTTTGAGCCCAGGGTTGGGGGTTTTCTCCACGTACTGCACAGGGCCGCAGGCGCTGTCCCCGCTCCGGCTGCCGTCCAGCTGCTGCTCTACCTGCTGCCAGGCTGGGGGGAACAGGCAGGGCGTGAGGTTGGGATGGGGGTTTCCCAGCCTGGGGGGCTGCGGGAGGGGAACAAGAGAGGGCAGGTCCCCAGGCTGGCAACTCCATCCCTGCACTGCCGATGTAACCAGCACAATGCAGCTGCCTCAGAAGGGACCCCACACGCTCCAGCCCCCCCAGTGCTGCCCAGGGACCCTCTGCCCTCACCTTCATAGATGAAGCGGACGTTCTCCTCATGGGCCAGGGTGTAGCACTCCTCAGGAGCTGAGACCTGATGCAGCAGCACCTGTGGCCTCTTGCCATTCACTCTGTTGAACACAAGTTTCTGGGCTGGGCTGTGGAGACAAGCAAGGAGGGGTGAGGGGGGCCAGCAGCTCTTCCCACCCCAGTTTGAAGCAAGGACTGGGTGCCCTGGGTCACCCCACTTTGTGCACACTCACCCACAGCCCCAGCAAGGCCAGGGGCACAGCTGCAGCCACCCAGCCCTGTCCCCAAGGGAGGGGACAGAAAGGGAAAGGGAGAGGGGGTTCTGACACAGGGAGGGGTGAAAGGGGAGCTCCCTAGGGAAAAGCATGTCTCCCATCTGTCCTCCAGCCCAGCACCAAGTGCAGTCCCTAAAATAAAGAATCTGCCACCAAAACTGCAGGAATATCAGGAAAATGGAAATGAAATCCACTTGGGCACAAGGCAGGGGATGTGCCATCCTCTGCAGACCGAGCACCTGGGATCACCGGAGCAGCCCTGACCCCAGCATGAGCCCAAGGTGCCCCAGAACTGAGACATAACTCTCTGCCAATGAGGAGCAGGTCAGCCTTCCTCAGAGCTAGAATCCCCCTTGGGAGGGTGGCACTTAAACCAGCCCCAGCCTGGAAGCAGCAACACCAGACAGAGCCAAAGGAAAAACTTGGGATGAGATTTTGAGGGCACATTCAATGTAAAACTCCAGTATTTTGGCTTTTCCGCCCAGCTCTGGGACAGGACTTGTCTGCAACTGCCACATTCCTCATGGGACAAAGTCTAAGGGGCCTCAGGAGTGGGTTTGGAGGACAGGAGAGACTGGGAGCAGGCAGCCCCCGTGGACCTGTGGGCAGGGGCTGGGGAGGGCAGTGACCCCCAGACCTCCACAGCCAGGGGTGCTTGCAGGCAGCAGGAGAGTGAGTGTGGCAGCAGCCCCTCCAGTGATCACCGGAAGGGATCCTGGGAAGGAGGGGAGCTGGACAGGAGGGGCTTTTATGTATTTCTTGAAGCTGGAAGGGATGGGCAGAGCTGGAGGGGTCCCACAGCCCTGCCTGGGTGGGCTTTGCCCCCAGGCATCAAGCCAGGAAAGGGTCTCCTTAGGGATAGACCCATCATCACCCGGCAGGCGCTGGAATCCCCTCCGGCACACACCCGGCAGCTCCAGGTACCGCTGGGGGACGCTGGGAGTCACCCCAAAGCGTCCCCCCAGACACACCTTAGGGGCAAGGGGCACGGCCAGTCCCGCGTGGGTGCGTGGCGTGGCGGGAGCCGCGGCCCGGGGCGGGCGGTCCCACAGCGGGGCCGGCACTTGCCCCGCCGCCGGTTTGTGCAATCGGGGCCGTGCCCGGGGCCGGCGCGGGGGGGTCGGACAAGCCCAGCCCGGCCCGGCTCTGCCCTGCGCCGGGAACCCCCCGCGCCGCCTCCTTGGCGTGACCCCACGGCTCCCACTCCCCGCGGTTTTTGGGGACAATCCCCGGGAAGGAGGAGCGGCGCCAGCCCCGGCGTTCCCCCCACGGGGGCGGCCCACGCCACCCGTGTTCTCGCTGCGCGGGACCGGGCGGGCACCGGGACGGCTGCGACCCCCGCGCCGAGCGGCACCGGGCGGCGGCACCGGGACCCCCCTCCCGCGGCCCCCCGGGCGGCCCGGCAGCCCCGCTCCCCTCCCCAAGGTCACGGCCCGGCCGCCCCGGGGCCGGTCCCCTTCCCAAGGTCACGGCGCTCACCTGGCGGGGGGCCACGCTCCGGGCTGCGGCCGCCCCCGCAGCTCGCCCAGCTTGCTGCTCTCCACCGCCTGCTGCGTGGGACCTGCGGGGGGCGCGGGGCGTCAGGGGGCAACGCGGGGCGGGACGGAGCCCCCCGCGGCCCCCGGGCCCCGCGCCCCCCGGTACCTGTGCGGCGCTGCGTGGCGAGCTTGCTGGGCCCGCGCGTCAGCGTGTACATCCTGCGGGCCCGCACCGGCCCCGCACCGGCCCCGCGCCCCCGCACCACTGCCGAGCGCGCCCCTCTCCGGGGCCTTTAACGGGCCGGGCCGGGCCGGGCGGCCCCGCGACACGCCCCCGCGCTTAAAGGGACCGCGCGGGGGGCGCGCGTGGGGCGGGGGACCGCGCAGAGGGGCTGGGGATGTGCGGGGAGGGGGCGTGGGACACGCGCGGGGCACGTCGCGGGAACACGTGGGAGGTGTGCGGGGACACATGTGACACATGCGAGGTGTGTAAGGGACGCGCGTGGCATGGGGGGACACGTAGGGGGCACACACAGGACACACAAGGCGGAACGCGTGGGATGTGGGGACGCGCAGGGGACACGCGGGACGCATCACGGGCACGCGTGGGAGGTGCGGGGGACACACGGGACACGTGCAGGGCACACCGGGGACACACATGGGGGACGCTGGTGGCAGACAGGGGGTGTGGGGACACACAGCGGACACTCAGGGGATACACTGGGGGCGTGTGTGGGACGTGGGGATGCACAGGGGAAACGCAGGACATGTCGGGGGGACACGTGGGGGGACATATGGGGGCTCACAGGGTGCAAGGACACACAAGGGAGACGTGCAGGACACGTTTGGGGCACATGTGGGGGCATACACGGGACACATACAGGGACCTTAAGGAAAGGACACGGGATGGGGGGACACACTTGGGACATACATAGGACTTATGAGGGGCACACGTGGGATGTGGAGGGCACACAGGAAACACACGGCGGACACATGGGGACATGCGTGGGACATGAGGACATACAGGGGACATGCGTGGGACCCCGAGTACATGTGGGACATGTGGGAGACACAGGACACACACAGGACACATAGAATGCACACAAGGGACATTGGGACGCACAGGGGTCAAAGTAAGGGAAAAGGCACAGGAGGCACGAGGGACACAAGATGGCACAGGCACACAGGGGACACGGGAGTCACAGGGGACATGGAGAGGACCTGAATGGGGACATTCAGGAGATGGAACACGGGAGCCATGGCACACACAGGGGACACGTAGGAGTCACTCCTGGGACACAGAGGGCCCAGGCAGGGGACATCGAGGGGGCTCAGAGGCAGGGGCTGAGGTGCCACCCCCGTGGGTACAGCGCTGTGACAAGCCCAGAGCCGCACACCCCATGACCAGCGCGGGAAGCCGGAGCAGGGGCCGCGTCCCGGCCGCCACGGTGACCTTTGGAGCTGGGAGGTCCCGCTGAGGTGTCCCCACGTGGTGGGAGGTGCAGACCCGGCACATGACCCGGAGCTGGTCCCCGGCCCCCCCCCCGGGGCTGGCTGGTGACAGCAGCCAGGGTTCGGGGAGAGCCCATGTGACAAACCCACTGGGGTCTCCTGAATGCTCCATCCCAGCTCCAGATGCTGCAAAGCCACCCCACGAGAGTGACCTTTGCCTTTCTGCCACGTGTCCACGGTGGTGGCCAGGGAGGGAGGGGATGCAGGAGGGTGTCCCCCCCAAAAAGCACAGCAGCGCCTGACCCTGGTGGGTGCCAGACACCCCTGGCTCACCCGCAGGGGTGTACCCAGCACGGTCACATCCACATGACTTCCCCAACCCTATTATCGTGCCTAAATACAACCCGACCCATGGGGACACCACCGCTGGTTGTCACCTGCCCTGTCAGCCGGCAGGGGCTGTGCCTCAGTCTCCCCACTTGAGACCTGCCTGGGGTTTGTCAGTGCCTGTGGGCACATCTCTGAGCTTTTCTATGCTCAGAAGGGCTGAACTCCAAATCCTTGTGCTCCAGACGGATCCCTCCAGACCTCCATCACCAGTGGGAACAGTCACAGCAGGGGTGGTTCCCCACTCACCCCCAATTTCCTGGGGTGTCCACGCAGAGCCTCGATTCGCTCTTGTTGGGGAGGACAGGGTGGGAATGTCCGTGCATGGTGGGTGAACTGCAGGGCCCAGCGGCCTCCCCGGGGTCCCGCGTGGGGCCGAGGCGCGGCGGGGCGGGAGCGCTGCCGGCAGCGCCGCTGGTGTAGTGGTATCATGCAAGATTCCCATTCTTGCGACCCGGGTTCGATTCCCGGGCGGCGCAGGAACCTTTTCCTTCCTTTTTTTTTTTCCTCCCCACCCACCCCGCCGTGGAAGCTCCACCCGCGGCCGTGGGGGCGGTCCCGTGGGCCGGTCCCGCGGGGGTGCCGGGAGCTGTAGTTCCCCCCATCCCCTCCCAGCCCGGCCATGGAGGTGCCGGCGGCCGCGGAGCGCAACAAGGGCCCGATCCTGGCGGTGCTGCGGGAGTGCGCGGGGCGCGGAGCCCCCGCGGGGGCGGCGCTGCGGGTGCTGGAGGTGGGCGCGGGTGCGGGGCTCCACGCCGCGCACTTCGCCCGCGCCCTCCCGCACACGCGCTGGCAGCCCTCGGACATCGACCCCCGGGCCCTGCGCAGGTGAGGGGGGCCCGGGGGGTTGGGGGGCCCGGGGACACCGCCTGCCTGCAGCCCCCTCCCACGGACCCGCGGCCCGGGTTCCCTGCTCCCCGCTTCATTTTTTCTAGGAAAAACCCCAGCTCCAACTCTCGGGCAGCCAAGGCTCTCCTGCTCCGTGCTGTGTTTTTTCCAGGAAAACCCCAATATCCAGCTGTCAAATGGATATTCTTTCCAGAACAGACCCACTCAACAGTGGGCCCAGGCTCCCCACTTTATTTTTTTTTTTTTCCCCGGAAAAATCCAATATCCAACCCTTTGGCACCTCAGGCTCTCCTGCTCACTGCTGTATTTTTTCCAGGAAAATCCCAATATCTTGCTCCCAGATGAGCTCGATGTGAATTTTTTTTCCAGCAAAGACCCTTTGGACAGCCCAGGCTTCCCTGCTTGACACTTTATTTTTTCCAGGCAAACCACAATATTCAACTCCTGCCCATCCCAGGCTTCCCAAGTCAATACTCACTATATTGTTTTTCAGTAAATCCCAATATCCAACCAGGCTCCCCAGCTCAGGACTTTATTTTTCCCAGAAAAGCCCCCAAATCCATCTTTTCCCCATGGAAAAAAATACACGTTGTGGGGAGGTGCCGGAATCGGCGCCTGTCCAGGGGGGGTTGTGTCCTGCCCACCCAGCAGCACCCACTGCCCTGTGAGGCTGCAGAGCCAAGACCTGGGTGGTGAATGTGCCAAAAAGGGTGTAAATCACACCAAAATCTGGCGGTGCTGGGGCAGTGGTACCGGGGGGGGTGCAGGCAGGCAGGAGCACAGGCTGCTCCGGAATGGCGTGGGGGGTTTGGGCCCTGGGGCCTCTCCGTCCATGTGCTGCTGGTTGTCCAGGTGCTGCCAGTTCTCCATCGGGGAGCAAAGACCCCCCAGCTGTGCTGCACCCACAACCTCCTCAGACACCATCCAGGAGTTCTGCCTGTGCCTGCAGCGGGAGCTGGAGGGATGCACGGGGGGGGGGGAGGACCAGGCAATGCCCGGCTGGGGCTCAGGTGGGGTTTGGTGCCCACAGCATCTCTGCCTACGTGGAGGCCACGGGGCTGCCCAACCTGCTGCCCCCCATCGTGGTGGATGTCTCGCAGGGCTGGGAGACGTGGGGGGGCACCCAGCCTGCCTCCCTCGACCTCCTTGTCAGCATCAACATGATGCACATCGCAGAGCTGCGCTGCACCCAGGTGAGCAGCACTCCCACAGGCCCTGTCCCCTGGTCTGAGAGTGCCAGGGCCAAGGAGGGGGTCCTAGGAGGTGTCCCCAAGCCCTTGACCTGGTCCCCACCTCTCTGATTCCCCAGGGCCTGTTCAAGGGTGCTGGGGTGCTGCTGAAGCCCGGAGGAGTGCTCTTCACCTATGGGGTGGGTCACTGTCCTGGTGTGGGAGCATCTGCAGGGCACAGGGCATCACTGGGAATGCTGGGGGGTGGCAGGTGGGAGGGCAGCTCCAGGTATGGCTGGGGAGGGGGCGGGAAAGGAGAGAGCTTGGGTTTAGGGAGTCTCTGCCTTTTGGGGCACATGCTGAGCCCTGGATGGGGCAGTTTTTGATGGGAAAGATGCTCATCTCCCTTGCCTTATCCAAGGCAGAGTCTGGGGGGGGGGCTGTGGAGGGTGATGGGATCTGTAGGGGGTGACAGGACCCAAGGTGGGTGACAGGACCTGAAGTGGGTGACAGGACTCGCAGAGGGTGATGGGACCCATGGTGCCTCTTGGGGGCCACGGCTCTTCCTGCTTGGCTTCTGTGCATGGTGGGGACAGCAGCCCATGGAGGGGGTGCTCAGAGGGACACAGCTCCCGCCTGCAGCTCCAGCTCCAGGTCCCTGTCCCACCAGCCCTACGCCGTGGATGGACAGATCAGCCCCCAGAGCAACGTGGACTTTGACCGCAGCCTGAGGCAGAGGTAGGAGGGGGCTGGGGTCCCAGGCTGCTGGGGGCCTGTCCTGTCTGTCCTGCCTGTCCGTGCTCCTGCAGCTGCAGGAAGCTCCCTCCCAGTGTAGTCCTTCAAGATAAGCAGCGTCTGGGGGAAGCCCCCGCACCCCAGGGCACCCCCGGGAGATGGGGATGCCTCGGGATGCGATGTCTGTCTGTCTGACCCGCTCCTCCCTCCCCAGTGTCCATCTGTCTGACCTGACCCAGCCTCCCTCCCCGCAGGAACCCTGCCTGGGGCCTGCGGGACACGGCGCTGCTGCGGGAACTGGCCGAGGCCAACGGGCTGCGCCTGGAGAGGATGGTGAGTGACGGGCTCTGGGGGGGGTCCCCAGACCAGTGGGCGCCTCCTGACCCCCAGCTCTGCCCCCAGGTGGACATGCCGGCCAACAACAAGAGCCTCATCTTCCGCAAGCTGTAACTGCCCGGACCTCCAGCACCTCCCGGCACTGCTGCCCCCACTGCTGCCTCCTCGAGGGGTCCCAACGTCCCCCCACAGGTGCCATCTGGGGACAGCAGTGATGGGTCAGTGCCACACTTGCCCCAGCTGGGGCTGGCCTGGCTAGGGGGTCCATCTCCCCCAGTGCCTTCTCTCTTTGCAGCAGAGTGCCACAGCCTGGACCAGAGGAGGACAGGCATGGGGGGCACAGGTGTGGGAGAGGGGGCACAGCACCCCTGGGTATGGGGGAGACTTCTTGCTCGGTTTGCTCCAAGGATGCTGTGCTGATGGCAGGGGGCCCATCATCCTTCCCCCTTTCCCAGGACTGTGCTGTTCCCCCAATAAACTTTGTGGCTTTGGCTCCCCCCTGACCCAGCAGCTCCCTGATGCTTTCAGTGCCAACACGAGGGGTATCTCCAACCCACCCCCAGCACCCACGGGGGTCAGATTCTGCACTGGGGGTGCTACACGGGGTCCAGAGGCTTTGCTGAGGTGGGAAAGTTTTTATGGGGAGCAGGGATGTCCTGGCAGACCTCCCACCCCTCTGCAACCCAACCCAGTTCCTTATTGCTGCTGGCCAGGCTGGGGGACACACAAGAGGGGGGCATGCAGCAGATAAATTACAGGGGAGATGGGAGCTGCTCTGGGGCTCAGCATGAGGTTGGGGGGAACTACATGAAGGTGCAGGGGCTTCCCCAGGCCACCCCCCTCCATGGTGTGTTTGCAGCTCCCCCCGTTGGCACGTCCTGGCTCTCCCCTAGTCCTGGAAGCGGTTCAGGAGGTCGCAGGTTTTCTTCTCCATCAGCTCATAGATCTTCTTCACACGCTTGTCGTTGGCTGCCCGGACGTAGCTGCTGGGGTCCAGCGTGGCCATGCCGTCGTGCACCTCGCCCATGATGATCAGTGGCCCGTCCTCCGCCGTCATGTTGGGGCAGGGGCAGCTCCAGTCCATGTCGGTCAAGGTCACCTCCAGGTACTTGATGTTGAAGAACTTGAGGCCCATCTTCTCGTCCTTGAGGACGTCCTCGAGGGCAAAGCGGGCAATGCCAGAGTCCTGGTCCTCCACGATCTCCATCAGCCGGCCCACAATGGCGAAGTCACTGCGACAGAGGCTCAGCACCATCTTGCTCTTGAGGCGGCAGGCCTTGCACTGCAGGCTCTTGGGGAAGGGGCACACGTCCTCGCACGTCTCCTTGCTCTCGAAGTTGTTGGTGTTGCCCTCGCAGCCGCCGTAGACGAAGGAGTGGCACTGCTTCAGCAGGTGGTTGTACGCCCAGCGCGGCTCCCAGTTCTGGCAGGGCCCCTGCACCATGGGCAGCAGGCAGGTGGGGCGGGCGCTGCCCAGGCAGGCGGCTCGGCACTCCTCGTACGTCTCAAAGTGGTTCCTGTTGGCCCCGCAGCCGCCGTAGCGGAAGGTGAGGCAGGAGCCCTGCTTGGCATCAAAGTGCCAGCGCACCTCCATGGCCTCGCAGCGCCGCCGGTCCGGCTCCTTCAGGCACTCGGCGCTGGGGAAGGGCTGAGGGCTGCTGGCCCGCGGGGTCCCCCCTGGCTCCCGCCTGACCACCGACAGCGGGAAGTCGGCGCGGAGCAGCCCGGCGGCGTTGCGGGCCGTGCAGGTGTAGATGCCAGCGTCCTCGTGGCGGGCGTTGTAGATGACCAGCTGGCCGATGTTGGTGACCACCACGTTGCCGTACATCTGGTCCGGCCGCATGATGAAGTTCTCCTCGCGCTCGCTCTGCTTCTCCCAGGTGATGTCCGGCCGTGGGCGCCCGCTGACGTCGCAGCGGAAGCTGACGGTGCCCCCAGCGCGCACGGACTGGTGAAAGGGGTTGGTGTAGAGGGCGGGGGGCACCGGCACCTCGGGGCCGGCACCGGGCGTGGGGCGCGCCGTGGTCTCCTGCGGCACCGGGCTGGTGTCGGGCCAGGTGAAGATGTGCTTGCAGGGCACGGTGGTGAGGCGGGTGCCGCGCAGACACGCCTCGGCGTCCATGTAGCACTTATTGTAGTAGGTGAGCCCGTCGGAGGCGCAGGTGAAGTTGGGCTCCTTCTCGCAGCGGTCCTTGCACTTGCAGACGGGCTGCCCGTCCCAGATGTCGCAGTCGGAGCCCTGCTGGGCGCACACGAAGCTCTCGCAGGACGCGGCGGGTGCCAGGGCCAGCGCCGGGGCGCTGCCGTCGGCAAAGCGCGCGGCCACGCAGCTCCGCAGCCCGCACACGTTGGTGCAGCACTTCTCAAAGTCTTCACAGTCCTGGCCCGGGAGGGAGAGGAGGTTGTGGGGAGGACATGGAGGTCACTGCCGTGCTGTGACTGTGGGGGTTGTTCCTACCCCGTGGGACTTTTGGGTGGGTGGGTGTCTCCCGTGCAGCTCTGTGCACCTTTGGCGTTGCTGGGCTCTGGGTAAGAGCCTAAAACCTCCCCAGCACTGCTGCACCGTCCCCGGCCCACCCTCAGCACCCCCAGGATGTTTAGGGGTGCAGTGCAGTGATGATGGGCCCTTCTCCCCCAAAGCAAACAGCATCTTGCCCCTCTCAGCTTTTGCTGGCTGAGGGGAGGCAGAACTCATTACACAGATGAATTGTGAAGGAGTCTCCCCATCCTGGGTCTGGGCAGCCCTAACCATGGTGGGGTCCGCTCACCACTGCAGAGCCCAGAGCCAGGGCTCTCTGGGATGGGCAGCCCAGTTCGTGGGTGTGCTTCTGCCCTCAGGGAAAAGTTGGGAGGAGATTGATTCTGTCCTCTGCCTGATGGGATCCCCGTCCCAGCACACCATGGCTGGGTGGGGCAGGGGATCCTGTCCAAGGGGCATGGCCTGAGGGGGAGGCGTGTGGGGGCAATAAGCAGTTTCTCTGCCTGTGGAGAACCGGGGAACATCCCCAGGGCACCTCTTATGCCAGCAGGGGCTTAGGGGGGGCAGAGCTGCAGCCGGGCCGATTGCACCGAAACAACTGAACCAGCTGTGCCACCGGGCACAGGACCCACACCCCAAACATCTCTTCGGGGACCTGGGGATGCCCCCCAAAAGCTGTTACCTCCCTCCGCCGCAGCCCCCCCCCCCCGCTCACCTGGTCTGCTTGGCACTCCCGCTCGCAGGTGCTTTGCGCGTCCACCCACAGGTTGGGGTTCAGCTGGTTGGGGCACACGCCCGGGTGCCGCGTCCTGCCCGGCTGCAGGCTCAGCCCGGCCGCCGCCGCCAGCACGGGCAGGAGCAGCGCGATGCCCACGGGGCCCCGCTGCCGCCCACCCGTGCGCTGGTCCCGGGCCCCGCGACCCCCACGAGGAGCCATCGGGCCACCCCGCGCCGCCGGCCTGGCTCGCTGGCGAGGGCTCGGGATAAATCACATTCAGGACGGAGGGAATGAGGGGGAAGGCGGGCAGGCGGGGGGACAAAGAGGAGGAGGAGGAGGAGGAGGCGAGGACCAAACCTCTGCCCTTCAGCACGGCCGGCGCCCGCCGGACCCCCGGCAACGCCGCCCTCCATCCATCGCCGCGCGGCTCTCGGGGACACGGTGGCAGCGGCGGGTGTCCCCGGGGCTCAGTCCATCCCCGGCGCGGCGAGCGGGGCGAGTGGGGTGGAAGGGGAGGACGGGAAGGTTGTAATCTGAATCCCCTCCCTTCCCACTGATGTTTCTGGGTGTTTGGAATGGGAAAGGCGCTGACCTCAGCCTCTAACCCCGGCGAGCCCGGCGATCCCTGGGCAAACACGGGGGGAGATCAAAGGCAGAATGCAGAAAGTCTCCAAAGAGGGAGAGTGAAGGGGGGGGGGACGACACACGAAAACCCGCTCGGCCCACGGGGCCGAATTCCTGCAGGATGAGAAAACAGGCAGAGCCTGCAGTCCGGTGGGAGGCACGGGGAGCCCACGCTGCGGGATCGGGCTGCCCGGGAGCCCCTCACCCCGCACCTCGCCCCTGGGCACCCACTGGCACCACAGCCAAAGGTGCCCAGGAGCGGGATCCCGGCAGCGGCACGGACCCATCCCCGCTCCCCAGCCGGCATCCCACGAGCGCCGCGCTGCCGGCACAGGACCCCGGTTCGCCCCGCGGGCTGGGTACCCACCCAGCCAAACTGGAGGGGCTCCCCCTGGGGCTCCCAGCCCTCCCTCCCCGCTGATTTACAGCCAGGCTGTCCTCTGAGCCAGACCAGACCCGGCACACTGCGCCTGGGCTCAACCAGCACGTCCCGCACCGGCCCTGAGCTGCCAGGAGCCGGCCCCGGCTCCCCGGCCAGATCCCCCTAATCCCCGCTGGAGACTGACCTGTAGCAGGAACATTTCATGGCATTTTGGGAGCATTAACTCTTCCGGCTCTGGTGAGAGCCTCAGCGCCGAGGGGGGTCTGCGGCCTCTGCGAAACAGCAAACCCGAGGGGCTTTTGCCCCGGGGGAGCAGCTCAACACCTCCAGCCTCTCCTCTTGGGGGGCAGGTGGTGGAGGGGACATAAAAAAAGAAAGGGAGCCCTTTCTTGTTTGGTTTTTGTTTTGGCGGGGAATCCAACTTACCCACACCCCGAGGGGCTTTTGCCTGTAATGGTTTGGTGCTCCCCTGGCGTGCAGCTCCTCGGGGAACCCCTTTTGCCCCAGACCAGATGATTTAGGGGGCCCTCGACACCCCCACGCTGGTGTGAGCAGGGTGTAGCTGCAGTGCCCTGGCACAGTCACCTGCCAGTGCTGCCACCTCCCTGCCCGGGCTCACCATCAGCTGTGCTGCCGGGGGCTCTGGGCTGCCCAGGGCAATGCTGGGGCTCCCCGGGGCCCAAAACCCCAAAGCACAGTCAGGTCTGTCACCAGCTGGCCACAGCCACACCTGGAGGGATGGAGTGTGTCCCATGGCTGTGCCTGGGATCCCCAGTTCCACAGCCCAGCAGCCAACCAAGGGTCCCTACAGCCATGGTTGCCAAGGGGAGGTTCTGCTGCCCCGGGACACTTTCAGGAAGGCTGATGTTTTGCAAACAGGGAATTGCATCAGGATAGCCCAGCTAGGAGCTGCTGGGGGCTATACCCTGCATACCCTGGCACCCCAGAGACCCCCAGAGCCACCCAGCCCCCCCCAGCCACCGGCTCCCTGGAGATCCCTGACCCACAAACCCACCCTGCTCCAGATGGGAAGCAGTGTGGCAGCTGCAGGGCCCCTTGCACCCTGGTGATGCAGCCCAGGGCTACAGAGCCACTTTGGGGTGCCCCAGAATCCTCCCAAGGGTGCTGGTGCTGGAGGGAACAGCAAAGCTGAAGCCCAGCTTTCACCCATCCACAGCCTGGGCTCTGTGTGGTCACAGCATGATGATGGTGCTGGGGTCTGGGTCAGCTCCTGCCCCACGGCCCCTCTCCAGAGCCAGAGGAGTAGCCCTGAGGGTGGCACGTGTTTCACACCAGAGCCCAAGACGTCTCATCCCTGTGTCACCAAGACCAAAGGCCATGAGGCCGGACAAGCAGTGGCAGGGAACCTTCACCCCAGTGGTGCAGCACTGGACAGAGAGATGCCAGTGCTGCGTGGTTGGAAATGCAGCTCCCAGTGACTTGAGAGCCTCACCCACCCCTGGGGACCCCCACCCAGCTTGAGACCCTCACCCCCACCCAGGCTCTTCTGGTGATTCTTCAGCTGAAGATGAAGGACAAAGTGACCCTCCCAAACCTGACCAAGCCCACAATACTTTCACCATCTCAAGGCCTGAAGCAGCTCTAACTTCGGTCTCCCCTAAACTGTTCACCTCCAAGTGTCCAAGCACCCATGGCACCCGAAAACAGGATTTTTGGTGTCCCTGTGTCCCATCCCAGACACAGATGTGAGTTTTATCACAGAATATTATGAGTTGGAAGTGACCCACAAGGATCATCAAGTCCAACCCTTAAGTGAATGACCCATACAGGGATTGAACCCATGACCTTGACATTATCAGGACCAAGTTTTAACCAACTGAGCTCATGCCAGGTTATGGTTCATCTTCTCCCTTCAAGACAAGGGAGTGGTTCAGCACTGTGTTCCGGAGAAAGGGTGCAGTGCCATGTGTCCCCCTCCAAAGACCCCCTGCACCCAGGGGGCTCCTGCCCCTCTTCCACACTCACAGGGACACGCACCCACATTTTCAAGCATTTTGCAGTCAGATGGAGGTCACCACCTCTTCCCAGCCTGTGAGGAAGAGTGGGACCAAACCAAGACACCTCAAATGGGGAAGGTGTTTGTGGAGAAACACACTCTGAGGAAAGACCTGAATCACCCCAGAGGAACCTGCTCCCTCCTCCTTCTCCACAGAGCCCTGAAGCTCTTCCAGCCTTCCCACCACGTTGAGGCTGTGCAGTGTTTTCCTGTCCTGCTCTTCCCAGGCAGACAGCTGTGGCCCAGGCAGCCCCCGCTGCTCCAGCGTAATGGGCTCCGGCTGTCCCTGCCCCACCTGAAACCACACACAGCCTTTGTTTCAGCCCTGCAAGAGGCAACAGACACTTCCAGAAACCCCTGAAAAAAGGGGGGGGAAAAAAGGCTCTTCCCTGACCAGGCTTTCACCTTAGCTCCAGGGTTTTCCAGGCTGCAGACACGATCTCATTTCCCCCTGCCCCCTCCCAGCCCTGGCAATTACTACTTAAGCCGTTAAAACAAGCGTGGCCAGTCTGGTACGAAGTGGAAAATCTGATCCTAGGGAAGTGAGAAGGCAGGGGAAAAGGGAGGTCAAGGGGAGGTGGGCTGGGAAAAAAGGATCAGACAAGAAGTCTCCCTCAACCCCAGGAGCAAATCCCCTTTCTTTGGGGCTCCCAGTGCCTCCGAGGGCCACCCTGATGTGACACTGGTGGTGCATCCTCTCCGTTTCAGTCACATTTATCCCAGGACGGCCTCCAGCTTGCTCCAGTCTGGGCAGGATGGGTGACGGCTCCCCCAGGATCACCTGGACCCAAAGAAGGGATTTAAGGCTTTACTTGCAAACCTGTCCCTGTGGAGCAGGGATGAGCACAATTCCTGGCAAGCTGCTGGGGAGCCTGGTTTTCTCCAGCCACCTATGGGACCAACTGTGTTGGAAATGAATCTGTGTTTTCTTAGAGCACCACTACCCCAAATCTGTGAGAATCAAGAACAGATTTAGCCTCTGCAGGTACAGAAAAGGGCAAAAAGCCACCACAGTCAGGAATCATGATTGTGAAGACTCCCCAGAAAATGTAATTTGAGTTATTTTCTGGATGACCTGGAAGTGGCAATACACCCCTGCACTAGAAGCAGCTCCCAATCCCCAGGTATGGGCAAACTGCCACCTTTTCCCTTCAACCTCTTCCCAGCCCCCACAAAACTAGATACAACTTCTCCACCTTTCAATTGGTAGATCAAAACAAACAAAAAGACTTTAATTTATACAAAACAAAACCATGTAGAATCAGTTGAACAACACTGACTGTACAAAGGAATAAAAAAATAAAAGGATAGTCCAAAAAACCAACTCAGGAATGGTACAAGTGTTGGAGAGCAGCTACAGACTAGTGTTGACGTCAGATGCAAGCATCTTTTCCTTTTAAATTAAAGTTTGTTGCTGGGCAATCACTCCAGGGAAATCATCCATCCTCACTCCAGACAGGATCCGTGAGACTTTACAGGGTGGCAAAACCCACACCAACCACAGGGAAACAGTGTGGGGAGGTGGCACACGTGGCACAGCCAAACCAAAGCAGAGGTACAGCCAGTTTTGAGACATGCAGCAGCTTGGTGGTTTCAGGAAGGAGCCCTCCATCCCTCTTTGCCCCACACACCGGTGCCGGGAGCAGCCGGGGCCCTGCAGTGCCCGGGTGGTGTTTCCCGGGAGAAGCCGTCGGTTTTGGTGCCCGTCACCTGTCGGCCGTATATCCCCAGGCTGCTGAGCCAGCGATTGTCTTCTGCTGTGTGTTAAGTGATGGGAAACAGGTGCCAGCCAGCCCAGACAGGTTCTCCAAATCCCCCGGCCTTGTGCCACCGCGCCGGGCCCGGCCCTGGCTTTGCTCTCGAGCCAAAGCACCACTACAAAGGATTCTTCTCCCCCTCCGCCTGCCTGGGGTTTAATTCTCTCCCCGCTCACTTGAGCTGGGTGATAAAGCAGAGATAAAGCTGAGCCAAGAGACCTGCCCCTGTTGTGTTCTGCAGAGGGGACGGGGAAGGCTCCAGTACCTCCCAGGTGGGCTCGGGAGCGAGGGAAGGCGATGTCCCCGCGGGGGGATGTGTCCAGCCTGGACACGGCGGGTCTGGCGGGTCTGTCGGCCGCACAGGAGCTGCTGCGGCTTCATCCTGCCCACACAGTGCAACGAGCGGCTTGGGGAGGGGGAACGGAGTGAGCCCAGGCCTTGAGGAGCTGCTGATCCCAGGAGCAGGACGGCAGCACTGTACACTTCGCTTCCTACCATGGTACTCACAGTCCACACACCCCGGCCACCCACGAGAATCTGCCACCACAGCTCAGCCCCACTGCCAACCCCCTGAGCTTCTGGGGTAAGGGCTGGGCATTACTTCTCAGCTTCCAGGTGAATTCCCAGCACAGGTCAGCTGTGGGATGAAGCCAGGAAAGCAGGTGCACTTGCTTGACAGAAGATCCATCCCAAGCTCTTGCCCCTTCAAAATCCAGGAGCTGTCCTATGGAGCAAAGCAGTTTGCTCTCCTGATCTTCTGGGACTGCCCCAAGAACTGAGTGACTTTGCCACTAAGGGACCTGGGGATTGCTTTTTCCCCACCCCGACCTTTCACCTTCCTAATCCCTGCTCCTTCACGCTCCAGTAGGAAAAGCCATTTCTGCCCTTTCCCACTTTCATCCAGGAGGAGCCACAGCAGTGCAACCTCAGGCAGCATCTTTGGGAAAGCAAAGCTGGAAGCAGCCAGAATCCACAGGCTGTCACACGGGGTAGTGTCCTCGATGGAGGGCACTGGAAGCAACAGCCAAGGTTTTGCAGCAATAAGGGACAAAATTCAGCATTTTTCCTCTGCTTTAGGTACAATGCTTCCACCCCTTGCTCCCAAATCCCCAACTGCCATCCCACCCTGCATCAGCACTCACAAGTTTTAGGGAGTGATTGGAATAAAGCAGCTTGGGGCATGTTCCACACGAATTGTCCTCTCCTTCTGCACACGCAGTATTTAAAAATGCCACCATGAGCCCAGGGGTGAGGGAAAGTCTCTTAAAGCATTTATGTGTTTTCATCAGAAAATCCTCCACTTCTCCCCTTTGCTGACACTGGGAAAGTCCATCCAGTGCTTGTATTTACATGGCTGCATAAAATTTTCCCTGACAGCTTCTTAAAAAAACCCTTAAAAAACAAGTGATATATATATATATATGTATAATATTTACATAAATAAGCGAAGGCAGCGAGCGCTGCCTTCCCCTTTCCAATTGGCCAACTCTTGCCTTATTTTCTGGGTTTTTTTGGCAACAGCAGGTGAACATCCCGGTGAAAACTGTCATTATTCCCCTGTCCCTGTTTCTTTTTGTCTACATCCAAGGATCACTATTGCACCAGCAATCTGTTCAGGAGGCCAAGAGTTAAAGTTGCAGCACAGACTCTCCTTGCCTACTCCCTTAAGCCTCTCAATCTTCCATTAAATCCATTGCTCCATTGAGACTTGATGAGCTTTTTTCCCCCTTCCCCCCTCCCCAGCCCGGCAGCTGCTGAATTTTCCACCCCAGGCCGAGAGGCAAAGCCCAAAGCATTCTTGGAGGGTCACTTGGCAGATCCTCTCTCCGGCAGCGCTGCGGGATCCAGCCGGCACCACGCTTCTTCCTATGCCAAGCCAAAACGTGAGCACATTCCTAACGCTTGTGCGTGCCATTGGAAAAGCAACCCATCCGAAAGGATCCAGTGGGAAAGGGCCGGGTGTGCAAACAGCTGTACATTGGTGGGTGGGTGCGGATCCGACAGAAGCTCCCGGTGCCCATCCTGCTAAGAGATCTTGCAGTTGTTGCGTGAGCAGTTCTGTGGGGGGCTCTGGGGCGGCCGGATGGATTTGGATCTCTTCAAGCTGTTCCCTTTGCTGCTGCTCCCGCCCCCACTGCTGGCCAAGGAATACGACCGGCCGTGCATCATCACTGCGTTCATCCCGTTGGCCATGGAGAAGGACTTCAGGTGGCTCTTGATGGTGACAGGCAAGGGCAGCTTGTCGATGAGGTGGACTGGGGTGCAGGACACAATGGCTCGGCAGCACAGGTCCTGCAAGCTGAACACTGCAGGAGAAAGGACCACATAGTCAAGGGCCAAGAGATTTCCTGGGCTGCCCTCATCCCACAGCTATTCCTTATGCTGCACAGCTCCAGCTTCTCGGGGAGAGATACCAAGAATGACTGCATAGGAGCTTTGAGGAGGGAGCAGGTTGGTTAGGAAAAAAGCTTGGGCAATCAAGGTGAGCTCTGCTGTTGGAGGTTTGCGCTTTGCCAGACACCAGCTTTGGTGTCAACACAGGGTTAGGCACTGCCAGCCCTCCCCTGCTCAGTGCAGGGGTGGCAGGGCCTGGCTCTGTTCCTGACAGACACTTGGCTTCTCAGCACATCCTCTGGCAACCAGGGCATGCCCAGGGAAGAGGCAACAGGGTCAGTAAGTCCTGAAACAGGACAGTGTTCCTTGGGACCTCCTCGGGGAGCAGCAGCTCTCTGCAGAACCCCCCAGGCACAGAGACCCCACCAAGCCAGAACACCACTCTGCTCTTCCCCGTTTCCCAGCAGCCTCTTAGCTCAGCCTGCACCATGTGAGCCCGCCTTGGGAAGTCCCTCTCCTTGGAGGGGAATTCCCATTCAGCGGCCACAAGAGGGCACGCGTTATCCTCCTCCCGCCCGCCAGTGCCACGCTGCTGATCCCGAGCACGCGGTCCCGACCCCGAGCAGGCAGATTCCCACTCCCGAGCAGGCAGATCCCGTTCCCGAGCAGGCAGCCCCCCATTCATAGAAACACAGAATCGTTCAGGTTGGAAAAGCCCTCTAAGACTATCCACTCCAACCGCTCCCCAGCACTGCCAAGGTCACCACTAACCCACCTCCCCAAGTGCCACATCTACACCTCTTTTGAACACCTCCAGGGATGGTGACCCCAACCCTGCGCTGGGCAGCTGTGCCAGGGCCTGACCATCAACCTTTCAGGGAAGACATTTTCTCAATATCCAATTTAAACTTCCTCTGGTACAACTTGAGGCCGTTTCCTTTTGCCCTATCTGTTCCCAAGCAGGCAGCCCACAGTTACAAAACCTCTGGAAGAGGTTCAGGAAAGGTCTGTGAATGCAGCACATTCCCTGCCCACCATCCCTCGGTGACCTGGAGATTGTGGCACAGCAGCTAAGTGTGCCACAGTCAGGGACAGGAGCCCAGGCAAAACATCTGGGGACTAGGGATGGCAAACAGGATTCCCCCTCCCTAGTGAGCAGGAGCTGAAGATCCATGGGAGGGCAGGGCACTCCAGGTACACAGATCTCCTGCTGCTCAGACTGCAGTGGGACACTTCCAGCCAGGAATAACGTGGGAACTGAGATTATTTTTCTTCAAAGCCAACAAGCTGAGACATAACACGGAATCTGCTTGTGGTTTGCCTCACTGCAGCCCATGTGCCGGGATATATGGAATCCCCCAGCCCAGTGCTGTCTGCTGAAGGCAGGGAGGAGGTTTAGTCCCTTTCAGCTCCTTGGGCTTGCTCTGCTTCCCTCTGGAACAGGGGGGACAGGCTCAGGCAAGGGCAAGGACCGAGGTGCTTACGCTTGGATTTGTCCCACACAGCCGTCTGACTGAAGTACTTTCAAGCTGGGAGATAATTGCCCTGAGCCTCCTGCAGAGTGAGTGGGAAGGTGGAGGATGCCCCAGAGCACTGCAGATCCCAGACATGCTGAACTGCCCTGTGGAGCTGCCCAGCCCTGCACCAGTCCAGGCAGCTTGTGGCTCAGCTTCAGCTTGTCTGGCCCAAGGCACTTCTCCCTGTCAGGTGGATTCAGCTCCCACAGTTCCTCAGGAACATCCCCCCCCAGCCAGCCCCATCCCTCCACGTGAGCCCAGCCTTCCCCACAGGAGCAGCCTCCTCGCTCACCTCGGTTGGGTCTCCAGATCTTCTCCATGCCGTGCCGCATGAGGACGATGCGGGACAGCTCCGTGAAGGACTCGATGACGTTGAAGTTGCACAGGGGGCTCACCTCGAAGAAGGTCATGCAGTTCTTCTCGGCGTAGGCCCGCGCCTGCTCCGTCGGCACCTGCCGCTTGAAGGCCAGGTGGAGCCTGTTCCCCACCAGGATCCGAGGGACACCTGGGGCGTGCTGGAACAGGGAAAGGAGTGGAGAAATCATGGCTCTCGTGAAGGGCCTGGAGGAGAAGCCTTGTGAGGACACTGAGGGCACTTGGTGTGTTCAGCTGGAGAAGAAGAGACTGAGGGGAGACCTCGCTGCAGTTCCAACTGCCTGGGCAGGGGCAGAGGAGGGGCAGGGACTGAGCTCTGCTCTGGGGGGACCAGGGACAGCAGCCAGGGAATGGCTGGAGCTGTGTCAGGGCAGGGTCAGGTTGGATGTCAGGAAAAGGTTCTTCCCCCAGAGGGTGGTTGGGCACTGACCAGGCTCCCCAGGGCAGTGGGCACAGCCCCAAGGCTGCCAGAGCTCCAGGAGCGTTTGGATGATCCTCTGGGGCACATGGTGTGACTGCTGGGGATGGTCCTGTGCAGGGCCAGGGTTGGACCTGATGACCCTTGTGGGTCCCTTCCAACTCAGCACATTCTGTGATCCTGTGATTTTAGAGGGAACTTCCCTACCTTCCTCGACCATTCCCAAGCTCTTTCCTACTACTCCAGATTTACACAGAGGTGGACAGCAGGCACTTATCACTTTGCTCTGCTCAGTACTGCACTGCCACCATGTCCCCTCCATAGCAGAGCCATTCCTGTCCCCATATCAGAGGTGACACCTCAGGTGATACCTCCCCAAATTTCTGCTATAGATCCCTGCACATGTTCTTCCATTCCCTTACCTCATCTATTTCCTTTATCCATCGGTCTATCCCATCAAAGGACCAGCGATTAGTGATGTCATACACCAAGAGAATTCCCTGGAAGAAAATCAGAAGCAATCAGGAGGTTTCATAGTAGGCAACATGAAAAGGGGGGGACATAACCTGAAAAGACCATCTCCAAGTGCAGAAACCAAGAGGGCAAGAGACAGAACGTTGCTCCAGCTGCACCATTTGTGTGCTGATAGGGCAAAAATGGAGACAACAGGACTGTGCTAATGCACTCCCAGGTCATTAGGGAAGGTTTTACTCCTGTTTTGGCTTTGGCATCCTCCAAATCATTTCCAAAGCTGCAGTCTCTACACAGGAGCAGGAACTGCCTTGGTGACTGTGTATCTGGAGGAGCAAAATACACCTCATCCTGTCACAAATTTGATACAAGTTCACTGAGGCAGAAACAGTCTTTTTCTTTCCCCTTACACAGAAGAGCTGCAGTCAGTGGCAGACAGGCAGCAGGGCAGGACAGAGTCAATCACGTACACCCCTCTTCAATGTGTTTTCCCTCTACAGAACAGTCTCACTGTCAGCCCTGTGCTGACAAGGAAGAAGCTGAATGATGCCAGTAAGCCCCACAGCATCTCTGCAGGACTGAGCTCTCAGGACTGGGATCCACCCGGGCTTTGCTGAAGGTGTCTCCCACTGTCACTGGCACACCGACACAGAACAACCCTTTCTTCTGGCAAGAGGTACCTACAGCATCCTCAGGCCCACCTCCATTGTCCCTGAACACCACCCACATCCATGACTCACTTCCCAGTCACCTCTGGAGTTGCAGCACAGTGGTGCTGGCCCAGGACTGGCACAACCCCAGGCAGGAGCAGCTCCTTGGAGTCTCCACCTCACCCTGAGCCTGGTTAGCAGGACCCAGGAGCGTGGCCAGACTGGTGGCCACCACTCAGGTCCACAGCATCTCCCACCAAGGAGCTCTGCTCGACTCTGAGCATTGCTGAGGACAGACACGAGGGCAGTGCTGGCCCTGCAGGCACAGGAGGCAGGGCTCGGTACTGGCTGGGCAACACACAGCATTTAGGGAATTGTCCTCAGCAGCAGCATTTCTCCAGCTCCCCTCTTATTTTTCTGACTTCTTGTCACTCTCTTCTTTGCAATCAAGGACATTCCAAGTGACAACAGGCACTCCAAGCTGACTTGGCAGAACTGCAGTTGAAGATGCCCTGAAATGGGAACTAGGGAGGAGCAGATGATCTCATGCTGAGAGAGGAGACAATCCAGCTGGGAAGGCAGCACTGGATGAAAGGGAACCCAGGAGCAGCAAGACAAGCTAAAGGCAAACCAAACCAGATCACTGAGCAGCAAGCTCAGCAAACCAGTCCTCCCTGAATCAGGGGTATCCTGAGGAACAGCTGCCCCTCCAGTGAGGCCCCAGCACAAGCTTAAACTGGCAAAGGAAGGGCTCAGCTGGCAGCCTGGTCCTCCCAAGAGGTGCCTGGATTCAGCCCAGAGAAGGAGAGAGCTGACAAACTGCCCACCATCTGTCCTGGTATGAGTCAGGGACCACCAAAGCACCCTCACCTACCTGTGGAGTTGCTCCTTCATTCCCTGAAATGGAGGATGTGCTAACAGATGGAAAACACCAGCTATCCAGTCCTCTCAAAATCCCTGCTGCTGCTAAAGCCCATGAGGGGCAGCCTGTACAGCCTGTATCTGATACGCTTCAAATTTATGAAAAAATAATCAGCAACGTGAGATGTGGAGCACACAGGAGTGATAAACTGGCATCTGAACCACGAAGGCACCTGAATCCTCCCAGTGAAGTCACATCTGCAGCTGGCACTGCTGCCCCACAGGAACAGCAGCCTTCCCCCAGTGCACTGCGTGTGCCTTGACCTTGTCTGCCTTTCTTTCAGCTCTTTCAGAATAAGCAGCTCTCAAAGCCTGACCAATTTTATAATTTTAGAACAATTCAGATTCCTTACTCTAGAAAATTCTGATTTTTTCAGCTTTAGTCCCAACCTCACTGCATGGTGCTTCCACCCCAGGGTAGGTGCTCTCCAGGCAACACTTGCTGTTTCTGCCCTCACTGTCCCACCCACATCTCCACATCTGCACCTTCTGCACAAAGGCTCAAATGTACAAAAACAGAAGGGGAGGGGGCACAAAAGGCAAGTCAGGTGTGGTGGGTTGGCTTTCGTGTTTGACAGCCCAACATGAAGAGTGAGCCCTTCCAAGTGTGGGTTTGAGGTTCTTCTGAGGAATCTGCCATTTTCATAATGGCAGAAGTATCTGTGGGATGGGAGAAGCATCTTCAGTGTCCTCCAAAGAAAGTCTGGAGCTCATGCCTAGAGTTTGTAATTTTTTTTTGCAGTGCCATTTTTAGAATAGCCCAAAAACGTCACACTCAGAAAGAACTGGAGGTTGTTTTTGTTTTGGAGGAGAAAAGGGTCAGTTTCTTCCACACTTAGAGAGGAAAAATTAGAAGGGAGTAATGATTTTCCATAATTAAAAACATCCCACAAACCCAAAGACACTGCTTTTCAAGAGCCCCATCTAGAAATACTTACTAGCAGGATACATCACATTTTAAGTGCATATTAAAAAAAAACAAGACTCTGAGCTTTCTTTTAATTTTTCCTCTATTTGTTTTGATTTCCATCTTCCAAGGCCGCGCGTGAGAATGAACGAGAGGCAGGAAACAACGAAGCAAAGAGTTTGATGACCCCCTTCCAAGATAAACGGCCAGCAGGATAAATGAAGTCTACTTCCTTCATCTCTGGATTGACAAGTTCCTTTAGCCAAGAGAAACAGACCCAAGAGCTGTCTGCTCTTGCCAGGAATATGCTTTAGGAGGAGAGAGCTTTGCTGGCAGCTTCCGCCTGGATCTTCTTTAAATAGGAATAAGGATAAAACATCAGCAGAAATGCAGCCCCACGTTCTCAGCGGGGTGGAAGGTCAAGCCCACAATTTCTAAAAGCAAGAGATGACATCCTGTCTGCCAGCTGGGCCTCCAGGCCACGCCACAGCTCCAGCACACACATTTATAGGGAAGACTGTCAGAAGACACCGAGGCCAAGCTGCCTGTGCCCTGCTCTGTCCCCATCCTGCCCAACCCAGCTGTGCTGTAGCTCAACAGAGGGAGGACACAGCCTTCTAAACCTCTGGCCAGCTCCTGGTGCTGCCAGATAACCTTGTACTGCTTCCAAGTGGTGCTGGCATGCTCTAGACACCATGTTTCCAGAGCACACATCCCAAATCCACTCTGTCATTACCATCTCTCCCCCAGAGAGAACAGCACTCAGCTATGCACACAGAGAGAGCTGGCTCCATCTCTGCAGACAGTTCCAAGTAAGATCTGTCAGGTTTTTTTAAAGTCTGCTTTGGAATAACGTGCACAGAATTTTAATTTCCTCCACTCGACAAATGAACAGTTTCCCATTTGCAGCCTAATTTGCTCTCTAAGTGCCTAGATGGTTGTCAACACTGTATTCTCTCCATGGCTCTCCATTTTTAGCTTCACAAAGCCCTTTTGTGAGCATTACGTACCCCAGGTTCCCACAGCATGCAGTAAAAGCTCCACACTCAGCTTCTCAGATCAAGGGTATCCTGGACCCCTCACAACAGCCTTCCTTCCTTCCTTCCCCAACCTGCCTACAGCTTCTGTGTGAGGTGGAAGAGGACTGGACTCATCCGCAGATCCATCTCAGGTCTTTTCACAGTTGATTTTCAGAGTTCATTCCCATTCTGGTTTTGTTCCACACTACTGAGATTGGCACAACCCTCAGCATAGCAGTGACAGAAATTTCCACATGAGTGAACAAGGAACATAGAGAGATCACCAGTCATTGTATCCAGCAGCACATGTGGACACTTACTCTGCCAAAAGCCAAATTTGTTTCCAGCAGGAGCTGACACACAGATCTGTCCACATAACCACAGTGGTGGTAGGGAAGTACCATCTCTGCCTGCTTGCAGCAGGTTTGGACCAGGTTTATCAGCAATAAGCTTTGAAAGGCGAGTGGAAATCAGCGTGTTCACTGTTGGTGCAAGGCAGCCTTGTCCAGAAACACTTCCCAGATGCTTTAGGAGCTGGATCTCACAAGGAACTGCTGGGAGCACTCCCATGACTGCCAAAGGCCTCGGCCCAGTGCAGGCAAGTGACAGGGTGGCCAGGGAAGTGTCACTCACTGCTATTCTCCACTGATGGAAAAAAGCTGTTGCTGAAGAAGCCTGAAGACCCCCAGACTGGATTTCTCTGGCCCAAAGGATGAAGCAAACCATGAACAGAAAATCCAGTACTGACAGGAACCAGAACACTCTGTCCCTCCTGCTCTTTTTGAGCTCCATTTGGTCATGGCTTTCCAGCTGGCACCTCGGGCCTTGGCTCATGGGCAGTTACATCCTGCTGCCAGGCCATTTCCCAACACCACAGCACACTGGGGGGTTATTTATCCCTGTGCTTTTGATAAATATTTTGGCAGGCAGGGCAGACTTCTCCAGTAGCT
Source organism: Corapipo altera (assembly GCF_003945725.1). Lineage (NCBI taxonomy): Eukaryota > Metazoa > Chordata > Aves > Passeriformes > Pipridae > Corapipo > Corapipo altera. The sequence goes on along the minus strand of NW_020884981.1, from coordinate 413,174 downwards.
AGACAACCCCACCTGAATGACCCAAGGCAGGTAAGGTATTTGCTGCAACCAAGAAAGCAGAGCCTACACCTGAGTCTGCTGAGCTGCCAAAACCCCACCATCTTCCTGCATACTAAGAAGCCCTTAACAGGACAAACAGCAGCTCCTCAAAACACCTGCCTAAGCAGAACTCAACAATATTCATCATTCCTTTAGGGCTGCAGCTTTGCTGTAAGATGGGAGCATTTTTCACACTGTCTGGGAAGAGTCTGGCAAGCCATACTTTCAGGAACAGTTTAAATCACTGGTATATGAGGACATCAGGAATGATCCTAGCACTGCTTCTTCCTGATTGGATCAGGAAGCACCACCACAAGTCTTCTTCCCCTCTCTGATGACTCTTGGAATAGTTTGCATCTGCTCACAGCAGCCAGAAGAGCCACAGCTGCTCCCAACAGCCGAGACCAGCGTGCCAGCTCTGCTGTTGGAATATTGAAACCTTGAAGCCAAGCTCAAGAGGAGTACAAGTCCAAGAGCAAAAAAGATTTCTGCAGCACCTTTAAGCATCACTAAATACTATACCCTGAACTGCGACAATTAACATAAAAATCTTTCTGCAGCACAGCAAGCTCCAGACTCCCTGAGTTGGTTCTGCACATGCAACACCACTGGGTTTCCATCTCTACCTCCCCGGCCCCGCTGTCTCCATGACATGGCCTGCACACTCTCCTTGTGCCTGAGGCCAATGCTTGGCTGTCCCAAACACAAACACTCCTTTTTTGCTCCAAAATGAGACCCTGAAGTGATGGCCCTGCTGGCCCTGCAGACACCAAGAGGGAAGGGATGAAGTGGAAACTCAATCCCCAGAGAGGCCAGAGAAAAGGAAGGGGGGGTCCCAGGCACAGCAGTCCCCACAAGACTCCACCTTGAGCCCAAGAGCCCCTTGTGTCTCTAATGAGATCACATCTGCTGAGCAGGGCAGAGAGGAAGGCAAGAGCTCTGTGATCCTCACAGCAACCCCTGGGGCAAACACGGCTGGTGTGCCTTGGCTGGACGAAGGGGTTGGTCCTTGTTCAGAGCCAGCTCATCAGGGCAGTGAAGCTGTTTTATTGCAGATGTTTTCCAGAGGAAGAGGTTCCTGCTGAACACGAAAGCCACATGTATGGACCCAGGCAAGTGGAGTTGAAATTGGAGAAGGCATCAAGGTACCCAAGTCCTCCCCCTGGGGAGGAACCAGCCTGAAGTTCAGCCTGAGGGCTGTGCTGCGGAGGAAAGAACTCCCAAGGTCTACTCCTATCTGGAGACCGTTTTTCCATGTTGCAACCTCTCCAGGGTTTACTTTAGAAGATTCAATTCTTATTGCTATGCTCAAGAAACAAGAAGGAGTGTGTGGGAAAGTCCAGTGTGCTTCCCTGGCTTGAAAGCACTTTTCAAGTGTCCCTTTAAGCACTGGCTATTCAGACCCTGGTAACGGCTGCCAGCTTGCTGAGCCAGCCTCCAGTTCTCACAGCTAACCTGTCAAAATCCTCTCTGGAACCTCATTCTTCAAGGTCCCCTCATGCTCCTCAGTCCTCGACCCTGCAAGAACCTTCTGCTAATTCTCAGTGTGAAGCTGCTTGTGGCCAGTTTACACCAAGCTGTTCTGGTACAAATATCACACTGCACTGCAAACAGAGCTTTTCCTATGGCATCTCTGTTCTCTGCTGGATTTGTTCTTCCTAAGCTTTTGGCTTTTAGGTTAAAAAAGCTGCTTCTCTTGCCTCTGATGGGGTTTGCGTCAGCCTTCCCACAGCAGAAGTCTTGGAGCCTGATGATTCCAGGACAGCAGAGAGGGAAGCAAACAGCTGAACCAGTACAGCACACAGGCCTGAACAAATCTTGGAGACCCCACCTGGAGTACTGTACCCAGCTCTGGGGCCTCCAACATCAGAAGGATGTGGACATGTTAGAGCAGGTCCAGAGGAGGCCACAGAGATGCTCCAAGGGCTGGAGCCCCTCTGCTCTGGAGCCAGGCTGGGAGAGCTGGGGGGGTTCACCTGGAGAAGAGAAGGCTCCAGGGAGACCTGAGAGCCCCTTCCAGGGCCTAAAGGGGCTCCAGGAGAGCTGGAGAGGGACTGGGGACAAGGGATGGAGGGACAGGACAAGAGGGAATGCCTTCCCACTCCCAGAGGGCAGGGTTAGATGGGATATTGGGAAGGAATTGTTGGCTGTGAGAGTGGGGAGGCCCTGGCACAGGTTGCCCAGAGAAGCTGTGGCTGCCCCATCCCTGGAAGTGTCCAAGGCCAGGTTGGATGGGACTTGGAGCAACCTGGGCCAGTGGAAGGTGTCCCTGCCCATGGCAGGAGGGTGGAACGAGGTAGGCTTTAAGGAGCTTCCAACCCAAAACATTCCATGATTCTAAATCAGGCAACTCAGGAGCATTGTATCTCTTTCGCTGCCAAGACCACATTGGTCAGGTTGTGTTTGTGCTCAAGCCATGCCAAGAGGAGTCAGCTTCTGCACACTGAAAATAACTGGAGGTGTTGGAAGTCCATCCTTGCAATCATGCAGGCATTTGTTATTCAAAACAAACAGTCCTCTTGCTTTGGTTAACCATTCAGAGTATAAATTTAGATGCTTTCCCCTTCCACTGAAAGATGTGGGGAGTTATTTAAGAGAGACAGTACCTGTATTCCTGTTAATACAGGAATATCACTATCACCACATGGGAGCCAACCACTTCATGCTGAAAACAATGAGTTTTCCTCCAAGCTGCCTGGAGCAGACAGTACAAGGACTGCAGTCACTAGTCTTCAAGAGGCTTTCCACTGTGTTTCACTTCCCTTGGGAACTCCTCCTCCTGGGCAGACTCACTCCTTAGGGCTGGTTTGCTGCCTGAAGGGAGGTGGGAGCCAGCTGGGGGTTGGTCTCTTCTCCAAGGTAACAAGGGCAAGAGGAAACAGCCTCAAGTTGTGCCAGGGGAAGTTTAGGTTGGATACTGGGGAAATTTCTTCCTTGAAAGGCTGGTCAGACCACTGGTGGTCACAGGCTGCCCAGGGCAGTGGTGGAATCACCATCCCTGGAAGTGTTCACAAACCCCCTGCAGAATGTGGTGCTCAGAGACATGGTTTAGTGATGGCCTTGGCAGTCACTTGGCTGGGTTAATAGGTGGACTCGATGATCTCCGAGGGCTTTTCCAACTCTAAGGATTCCATGATTTGATGAAGCATTCACACTGAAGGTCCCCCTGCCTGGCCAGATACCTTATGGCACCCAAATGTCGTATCCAGGCTGCAGGAACCCCATGGATGTGCTGTGCCAGTACCTCACAGCTCCAGGCCGGTTCTAGACCTGTCTCTCCATCCAATTTCTCATCACTCCTTATTTCACCTCCCCCCTCTGCCCCAGTTCCCTCGGTGGCAGCAGCAGGTACAAGTTCTGGTGTGTGGGTGCAGCCCTGTGGAGACACAGCACTTGCTCTGAGGAGCTCACAGGCTACACTGAGGGAAGATTCTGCACAGTGGCTGCAGACAGGGGTAAAAGCTCTCAAATTGTATTTCTGGACATATTAGTTGCTGCTTTCTATTCCCAGTTTGTTCTGGGAATCTGACACAGCGAGGTCTCAGAAAAAAGCCTGACCAAAGCTAAGCTTCGTGGTCACCAGCAAACCACACTGACCAGGCTCTGGCCATTTATAACTGCTGAGGGAAGTGATGTGGCCTCGAGCCCACAGGTTCCATTAGGAGGTTGTGGACTCCCCATCCCTAGAAGTGTCCAAGGCCAGGTTTGACGGGGCTTAGAGGAACCTGGGCTAGTGGAAGGTGTCCCTGCCCATGGCAGGGGGTGGAATGGGATGAGCTTTATAGTCCCTTCCAACCCAAACTGTTCTGTGATTCTGTGATTGGAGCTCCAGACTTTTCTGAAATGTGTAAGGGTAGAGGAAAGCTTAAAGTTAAACTCAGACACGGGACTGAGCATGTGAATGGGAGATCCTGGGCTCTCCCACTGCAGAATTCCAACACTCCTTGCCCAACACTTCTGCAAGCACCAGGAAATTGGCCTCTGCTTCAAAGGAGCTGCCTCAAAGCATCCAGACCACCAGAGATGTGCACAAACATGAATGAACAGGACACCAGAGGAGATCTCAACCTCACATCCCAGGTGAGGTGTTCCCATGTCTACAGCATAAGGGAATTTGCAGGAAGTCTTAGGGAAAGAGAGCAAGATGGATTTTCCCAGTTTCAAAAGCAAAGGTGCTACAAGGAGCAAAAAGCCAAGAGTGGCAAGAGCTTAAATGAAAGTGGCAAAGTTTCCCAAAGGCTGGGAATCTGCCAGGATACCAGCACAGTCAGGAGGCTGATAGGCGGCTTCTGACTCCAAGTGTCTAAGAGAGGAGGAATTTTCTCCAAAGTTTTCCAATTTGGAAACAATAAGGTAAATACAGTAGCTCGTTAAACGCAGGGAGACTTTATCTTGGAGAGCCTCTGTCATGTTATTACAAGGACAACAACAGAACCGTGAGAAAACACTAAAAGCAATTTTCCAGAGGACCACAAGGATTTTTGTGCTGTTGAGGATCTTGATGCTATTCTGGAGCAGGCCCCAGAGGAGAAACTCAAACTGTAATGCTCTGCCTCAAGTTTTAAGGAACACACACACTTTACGATCCAACTGAGCTGCTCTAGTTCCAAGTTTGCCTCAGACACACAAGTAGGAGCCACCCCTATTTTTGGAACTGACTCGAAGGCAACATAGCCTGGAAGAGCTCCACTGGGAAAGCCAGTGTCATATTTAAACAAATTTGGGAAACCTCAGAAAGTAGGAGCTCCCACATCAAAGCTTAAGGCACATCTAGAGCAAGAATTGCCTCGTCCTCTCTAACCCCACCTCTAGAAATTAATACTGAACACAGCCTGTACAGACCTTTTCTGTAGGAGTTTAGCAAAGTCTGTCATTCCCTCCCCTTTCTCCCACCATTTCATAAGAACAGAATCCCAGGCAACAAGATGTTTCTTGGCATCTCCATAGATCCTTTTGCTGATCAATGCCTTCCTCTTCAGAGCTCTTTACTACAGTAGAAAAGATTCCTACAGCCTAAAGGAAAAGCAAATGCACCTCTTCAAAGCCCTGAGAGCGGCACTTACCTGGGCTCCTCTGGAGTAGGATCTGAAAATGGTGCAAAATCTCCCTTGCCCTGAAGTGTCCCTGAAACAGAAAAGTTACAGCTGTGAAATGTGGAGAATTGACTCCCATACTGCACATCTCCTGCTGGACCCAAAAAACCAGAATAAAATCAGTGTTGATCTTGTCAGATCTTTAGAACACACACGGTACCCAAAGTGCTCCACATGGTGGGTTTTTTGGGAAGAATCAGTGGGTACAACACCACCTTTGGACACAGTCAGACACTCAAGAGGTTGCCACTGTCATTGTGCTTCCCATGGAGAAGGTACAAACCCAAACCACTTGGCTTCAGCACTGTCTGATGATGTATGAGGGTGCAAGTCATTTTATTTCCCTGGGCAAAGGATTTTCTGTCTTGTTCCCTGCAGCCCACGGGAGTTCAGAGTCAGAGTGAGTCTGCAGAGCTCTCCCTGGCATGGAGAACATCTGACCTACCATAAGATGAATGTAACCACTCCAGGGAGGAGAAACTGTCTTACACTGTCTGGCTTCACTTATTTTTTCACACAAGTTTTAAAAATTGAAAATAAAGGGAATTCTCTTATACCCAGATTCCTGCCAGACCTGGTTGATCCCACCCTATGGAGAGCTAATGAACAGGACTAGGGAACAGTGTTTCTATCCCACTGGGACAATAAGGGGCTCTTCAGTCACTATCATTTTTACTGACTGTCTTAGCAGGGTATAACTAAGTTTGACAGCATTACCAGCACTCCAGTGCCTGTGGGAACATCTGGGACAAAAAGCCAGAGCCCAGTACACCAATTTAACCAGTACAGACTTAGATGCACCAGGGTAATCAGAGATACATTATCATGTTTGCCAAATCTATTCCCTGGGCCAGAATAAAAGACATTAATGACCACTGAAAAGACTGATGATTTGCCCCCTCAGCCCCAGATTTGCATCAGCTCCATGAGAAAGGCACTGACCTCAAGTTCAGGCCAGTCACTCCTTCAGATCTAAAGCTTAAAGCTTCCAGGGATCATATTATAGGCCCTGGACATCAATCTAACAGCCTGTGCTTACATCTCCTTCTCCCCTGACAATCAAACAGTGGGTAAGTAATGGTGAAAGATTACACTAAGGCATCATAAACCATTGTTATCAGCTTTTCAGCTCCTGTGCTGCTCTCCAGCTCAAGAATTGCAGCATAAAAAGAAGATGGTTTCAAGAGGGAAGCAGTAAGTTACTACACACTTGGGGCTGAAATGTTCCAACAGGCATCTTATAAGAGAGAGGCAAGAATGCAAGTGGCACATATAAACACACAGGCTAGAAGAGACAAATGAGCTGCTTTTGTTCTTTTTTGTAAGAAAAATGAGGACATTCAGCTTCAGAGAGTAGGGTATAATTAAACCACCGAACTCCATGCTGCCAGAGTCACTCACTGAGGCTGAGAACATGGAGTTCATTCCTAGTTAACAATTCACACAGGTTACTAATATTCCTGTTACTTGACTCAATAGCTGGTAAGGGGCTATTTAACTCCATGTTTTAGGGCCTGTGTCATTCCCCACAAGATCCATGTAAAACCCAGAACATGGGCAGATTATCTATCCTATCCCATCCTATCCCATCCCATCCTAAAGCTATCCTACCCAAACACCATCCTACCCTATCCTATCCCATCCCATCCTAAAGCTATTCTATCCTTCCCCATCCTATCTCACCCTAATGCTATCCTATCCTATCCTATCCCTCCTCTCTCATCTCCAGGATTGCTGTGTCAGCTCCTCAGCAGGTTAAACCTCAGACACAGCTCAGCCAGGACTCCAGCTCTCCCTGCAGTGCTGGCAGACAAGGCAGGAGTTACCTCTCCCATAGAATGTTCTCCCATCTCCATCCCAGTGTCCAGTCACTCCAGTCAGTCCTGTTCTCCAGGGGTTTACCAGATTCTGACACTCTGAGGTCTATTAACTGCTCTTGTTTTAATTTAATTTTCTCCTCTAGTCATTGAGAAATATCCAGCTCCTGAGGGACTAAGGGCTTCACCTATTTTGTCTTCTCCTTTCCTATTCTGTCTGTATTTCTCACCCTTGGATTTCAGGAAAATCCAGTATTGCTTCTAAAATAGTACTGTTCCCTCAATGATCAACAGCTGTACAGGAACATAGAAGCATACAATGGTTTGGGTTGGAAGCTCCTTAAAGACCATCTCATTCCACCCCCCTGCCATGGGCAGGGACACCTTCCACTAGCCCAGGTTGCTCCAAGCCCCATCCAACCTGGCCTTGGACACTTCCAGGGATGGGGCAGCCACAGACTCTCTGGGCAACCTGTGCCAGGGCCTCCCCACCCTCACAGCCAACAATTCCTTCCCAATATCCCATCTAACCCTGCCCTCTGGCAGTGGGAAGGCATTCCCTCTTGTCCTGTCCCTCCAGGCCCTTGTCCCAAGTCCTTCTCCAGCTCTCCTGGATCCCCTTTAGGCTCTGGAAGGGGCTCTCAGGTCTCCCTGGACATGAGCCAGAGTGTGCCCAGGTGGGCAAGAAGGCCAACGGATCCTGGCCTGGATCAGGAACAGTGTGGCAGCAGGAGCAGGGAAATGATTCTGCCCCTGGACTCAGCACTGGTGAGGCCACCCCTGGAGTGCTGTGTCCAGTTCTGGGCCCCTCAGCTCAGGAAGGACATTGAGGGGCTGGAGCAGGTCCAGAGAAGGGCAACGAGGCTGGGGAAGGGACTGGAGCACAAGTGCTGTGAGGAGAGGCTGAGGGAGCTGGGGCTGTTCAGCCTGGAGAAGAGGAGGTTCAGGGGAGACCTCCTCACTCTCTCCAACTCCCTGACAGGAGGGGGGAGCCGGGGGGGGTCGGGCTCTTCTCCCAGGAACCAGCAGTAGGACAAGAGGGCTGGGTCTTGAGCTGTGCCAGGGGAGGTTTAGGTTGGATATCAGGAAGAAATGCTTTCCAGAGAGGGTGCTCAGCCATTGGAATGGGCTGCCCAGGGAAGTGGTGGATTCACCGTCCCTGGAGGTGTTTAAGGTGAGACTGGATGTGGCATCAGTGCCATGGGCTGGGAACCACGGCGGGGTTGGATCAAGGGTTGGACTTGAGAATCACAGAATCATAGAATCAGATGGATTGGAAAAGACCACTGAGATAGATCATCTTCTTCAGGTGAACAACCCCAGCTCTCCCAGCCTGGCCCCAGAGCAGAGGGGCTTCAGCCCTCAGAGCATCTCTGTGACCTCCTCTGGACCTGTTCATGTCCATGTCTTTCTTGTGCTGAGGACCCCAGACCCAGACATGCAGGGGGGTCTCACAAGTGCAGAGCAGTGGCAGAAATGGTCAGGCATGATGGAGAAAGACAGAAATCAGACTATTCCAGCACAGAGCAGCACGGTGTTTGTGCTACTCCACTGACAGAACGGTATCTGGTTTGCCACAGGAACTCACTGGGAAGAACAGGCAGGAGCCTGACCATGGCCAGGGATGCTCTGTGCTCTCGGGTCCAGCAGCCCCCCAGCACTCCCAGAGCCCCCTGCCCCTGCTCTCCTGGCCTGCATCACACTCACAAACACTCACCAGAGTTCCAGCTTGACCCTTCTGCCATCCAACAGGATAGTAGTGGTCTTGTAGTCAATTCCTGAAAGAAAAGCAAGGAAAAGCTGAGCAAACACTGGGAAGGTCTTCAGAGACACAGGAACCCTGCTCTGCCCACCCGGATCTGTCACCTCATGTTTACTGAAAGGGAAACATCCCTTTTTCTCTCCCCCCTGCTCTGCTGCCTTTTTGTGGAGGACAGTAGAGACTTGATAGAAATAGGCTTCTGCTTCAAGGCAAAGACTGCTCTGGTGGAGCTCTATCCCTCCTCCCTGAAAATGCAGTTAATCCCAATGCTTCTTACAGTTTGTGCATTGTTGGATAAAACCTGTCAGGAGAGGTTGGATGGGGCTTAGAGCAACCTGGTCTATTGGAAGGTGTCTCTGCCCATGGTAGGGGGTGGAATGAGATGGGCTTTAAGGTCCCTTCCAACCTAAATCATTCTGTGACTATGTGAGATTCAGTGGTTTGCAGCATTATCCCATGTGACAGTGATAATTTAGACTTTTGGAGAGTGAGACACAAACTCATTTTATAAGCACCTCCATTACAGGAGCCTGCAGTCCCAGCATCTCAAACATCCCTGCCTGCAGTCACAGGACATTTTGAGAGGTGGCTGATATAGAAAACCTGCCCAGGGAATGCTGTTTCTTCTTCTGAGCAGCCCTGGGGTGTGGATCCCAGAGGCAAGGCAGGACACACTCCCCCTTATGAAGGGCTGAGAAGGCAGCACAGACATCATCTACTTTTCACACACAGCACTAGAAACCCCCCCTAAACCACAACACCCAGCTGTGCTGGCACACAACTCATTCACACAGGGGGTGTCCAACATCTTCAGCCACACAAGGAGTTTGTTAACAGGGGGAGCCTGCCTCACAGTCAGACCGAGAAGTTCAAAACGGGCAACTCTACTTGCAAGCAACAGGTTCAAATGATGCAAAACTCAACCCTCCCCACAGCCCCAGGCACAGGGGTAGAGCCACAGCTGCACCTCCCACCTCCTTCCCGAAATCCAGGTGCCCAGGAAAAGCGGCTTCTCTGCAGGCTCTAGTTAATAAGCTTCAAGTGAAGTTGCTTAAACAAAAGCACGAAGCACCACCACTGCACACCCACTGAAGCATCAACTAATTTACAGCCCTCTTTAATAAAGCAGAGTCGCTTCACTCTGATTAGATCAACTTTATTTTTTCCTGTTGCCAACAGATATCAGACTTTGAATCTGTATTAAAATCCGACCTGTATTTCCCTTTCCCTGCAAGGAGAACACTGCCCTGACAACCAAACAGACAAGTTTGTCAATAAAGCAAATGGATTTTTCTGAGTCATCTGCAGGAGTTCCCTGTTAGTGAAAAACAAATTAGATTTCAGCCTTCATAGGGTGCTATAAAAAGCAATAAAGATAATTATCTTAAATCCCAACTATTTCCAGAGCTTTATCACAGAAAACAGAGAGTTTACATTTTATCTTCCTCCAGAAACAAGTGACTGATCCGTATTTATTTTCAGGCGGGTATAAATCTCCCTCATCCCCAGGGATGGTGAGGAGCAACGGGAGCAAGGAGGGAGTATTCAGACATCTTTCCCCAGCAAGAAGGGAGTATCCAGACATCTTCTCCTGCCAGTTCCTGACCCAGGCTCTGATGGGCTGTTGGGAAGGGGCTAATTAAGCCCAGTGTGCTGTTTCAGAGACTCTGCCCCACGCAGAACCTCCTCCTCAGGCACAGGAGCTCCTTGCAGGCAGGGAGCCCTCGCTCAGCAGTGCAGGCACACAGATGGAGCAGCTGCAGGAAAGCACCAAGGAGGGGGAACAGAGGCAGTTTTCAGGGCACAGAAACCACATTTCCAAAAATGCCACTGCTGAGGTGAAACAAATCATTTGATTATGAGCCCTTAAGAGAGACTCAGCTTGACTGGGAAGAGAAGAAAGCTCATTAATGTAAATGTCAAACACACAAATGTCTTCATTAGGCTCCACACCCTCAAACTGCCCATCCTACATCCCCAACATGGGGAACATGGGTTCCCTGTCCCAAATATTCATGACTCAGTCACCAGAGAAATGCTTTAAACACTCTGTGTTCATCTGAAACTACACCAGATACTTTAAATCAGAGTGACACCAGTCTTTGGTTGTTTCATGTATATATATATATATATATATAAAATATCAATAATACAGCCACAACCAAAGCAGAAAACCAGTAGAAAATGCACTGGAAAACTTCCTGGGGGAAGTTTCTTTCCTCAATATGCTCAGGGAAAAACAAACAGACAAAGCAAAAGCCCTTCATGTCCTTTGCAGTGATGTCACACACAGAGAAGGTGTGTGAGATGGCGGGAGGAAGCACGAGGTTGTCCTTGTCCCTGCAGATCTCCCTTCCCAGGGGACAGGCAGGATTGGCAGCCCAGAGCTCCCATGGGAATTCCCAGAAATCCCCACAATGGATGGTTCTAGAAGGGTCTCCAGGTACCTGCTGCCCCCCACACTTCATGCCAAGTGCAAAAGCTCAGTGAAAAAAAAAGTACCAAACCCATCCCTTCCCAATTCCAGGCAGCTGGAATTCCAGCCAAGTGGTTTTGTTGCCTGGCTCAGGAGAGTCTGTGTGTTTGGGCAGAACTTCTCTCCTTGGCATCGGAGCACAGGAGGTGGAGGGGGGAGGCCTTTCTGAGGATCACCCCCGTGGTACTGCTGGGACACTGCTCTGAGATGGTCACACACACCTGAGTTAAGGCAGAGCAGTATGTGGTCAATGGGGTGCAGGAAAGTGCTGCACTTTTTAACTTGCACACACTGAAACTGGCACTAGGGACTGCATTTACAAAAGGTTTTGGAGCAAACTCTGCCCACAAGCTCATTGATAAGGAGCAAAATCTGTACAACTGATGTTTTGGAGAAGATTTCAGCCTTCCTCTTCCAGAAACACTCAAGAGCATCAGGACAGCTCAAAGGGACTCCCTTTTGGTGTTATTTTTCCCAGCTGGTTAGCATCCCAGGTAGGACACAGCTCACAAGCACAGCTTTCCCACAGCTGTGCAGGATGACCCTGGCTCACTGGTGCCACAAAATCTACATAATGTAGATGTTGGAATTTTTTCCCAACGTTGCCTCCCCTCCATTCCCCCCATACCCTCCCCGGGCTGCCATGGGTTTCTCCTCCCACACCTGGGGATTTGGGACTTTGCTTTGTTTTCTTCTGAAAGTTTTTAATTGCACCATTTGTTGTTTATTCAGATTTTGTTAATAAAAAGCTGTTTCTTTTTCCCTTTCTACACTTCCACCTGAAGTCTCCTTATTTCTAAGTTGTAATCTTGTTAAACTAAGACAGCAGCCCAGCTCACTTTCCTAGGCCCAGCCTACAGCTCAAACTCAGCCTTGGCTCCTCCCTCATCCCAGGGACATGGGGACAGAGGGCCACAGCAGCCACTAGATGCCACCTCTGTGCAGAGGCTGAGGGCAGGGAGACAGTGCATGGCCATGGCCACGCCAGGGCTGCTGCTCTGCCTCTGCACTTCAGGCAGCTCAGACACAACAAGGGCAGGTTTTAAAGTTTCCTTTTTGTAGTTCAGAGAATCAGAGAATGTGCTGAGTTGGAAGGGACCCACAAGGGTCATCGAGTCCAACCCTCAGCCCTGCACAGGCCCATCCCCAGCAGTCACACCCTGTGCCCCAGAGGATCATCCAAACGCTCCTGGAGCTCTGGCAGCCTTGGGGCTGTGCCCACTGCCCTGGGCAGCCTGGTCAGTGCCCAACCACCCTCTGGGGGAAGAACCTTTTCCTGAGATCCAACCTGATCCTGCCCTGACACAGCTCCAGCCATTCCCTGGCTGCTGTCCCTGGTCCCCCCAGAGCAGAGTTCAGTCCCTGCCCCTCCTCTGCCCCTGCCCAGGCAGTTGGAACTGCAGCGAGGTCTCCCCTCAGTCTCCTCTGCTCCAGCTGAACACACCAAGTGCCCTCAGTGTCCTCACACGGCTTCAATCAAGGCTTGCCCTCCTTTGGACACTCCCTAAGAGCTTATATCTTTCTGACACTGTGGTGTTGACAGGTTTCCCCCAGCTGAGCATCCCCTCTTCTTGCAGCCAGGCACAGACATTCCAGTTCCAGCCCTGATCCCTCAGCAGGGCCGTGCTGCTCAAACCCCACAAACCCCACGCGGTGACGAACCAGCCCTGCCCGGCCCTCGGGGAGCGGCACCGGGGCAAAGAAACCACTCTTGTTTAAAGCTTATTTTATATCAACTGATCTCCTCCTGGACCAATATCGAGCATGATGCAACACAGTGAATGAGGCTTGGGGAACAAGTCTGGGCTGTTCTCTCAGATTTAGCACTTGGGTCGACTCCTCTGCTAATTTTCCAGCCCTGCTTTAGACTCCTGCTGACGCCATCCCAGCCCCATTCCTGGAGCAGACCTGGCACAGGGCACTGTGCAAAGGGATCTGCTGTCACCAAGTCTGATGTCAGACACCCAATTCTCCTCTGCAGAGCCGGGTTTCACGCTCCCGGGCAAGGCTCCAGGGAATTCCAAACCTTTCCTTCTATTGCCAACTGGTCTAAGGAAAACCTAAGAAAGCAAAGTCATTTTCCCATGGGAACACACAGGATGTGTTATGGGAAACTCTGACCTCTTCCAGATTACTCATCCAGTGCACAACACACTTTGCATTGATATCACCTGGAAACCCCAAACCCAACCTGAGCTTAGTTCAAGCTTTCACCCAAAAGATGACACCTGATGTGAGCAGGAAAAGTAAAACCCCTCCAAGAGAAATGACAGCTTTCTGTCATTCCCTTTCCCCTTGGGAATTCATGGCTTGGAGACAGGGGTACCTCCACTCTGCCAAGCTCCTGAACTGCACCTGCACAAGCATGGGAAACACAAGGGAGGAGGCAGCAGGAAAGCAGGTACCTGGATCTGGAAGTCCCACTGGAAAAGGCAGAAAGACAAGGGAAATGTGCATTTCATGCTCTCCCTTTAAACAGATTGATGTCTCAGGAAAATTGCTTTAAATAGCTCAAGTGAACAAGGCTCTGTAAATATTTACTGCTGAAACACAGTGGCCTCTGGGCTCTGTGTGGGTCTTTGTTTCAGAGAAAAGGAGACAGGTTTTGCTGTTGCAGACTCACGAGGTGCCCTAATGCCTGGGTGGGGGACCAGAAGGGTCACCTCCCCTTAAAAAGGCAGATTTGAGCAAAACCTGAGAGCAGCATATGCCTTTCTCCTGCTTTAGCTTTCCAAGGGGATCATCACTCAGTGCTGGGGCAAGAACGATCCCAGCTCCCGGGGTGATGCCAGAGCCAATACTGCATTTTAGGTGATTGGTCCAAATGAAGTGTCCTCTCTAACGATCCAACCCCCAACAGCTCCATTGCACCTACACAAACACCACAAAGGTACAACCAGGACTCACCCCATAACAGAAGGATGAAGGGACCCATCCCACTTTAAACCAGACATCAGCAGGTTTTCCTGATACCTCCCTCACAGGCTGGGCAGCAACACCCCCAGTCTGCATCCACAGTGTCTCTCAGAAGAACATAATTTATTCACAAATCTAGGGCAAAAGACATTCTAGGTGATGCTCAAAAATCTCTTTCCAAAGGAAAAAAATTTAAAAATAATAAAAATAAATCAATGTGCTCAAGTGAGACATTGATGCAGTTTGAAGACACTTGCTTTTCCTCTCAGAGACGCCCAAAGTCATTTCCACTTTGACACTTAAAGTCATTTCCAGTTTGCATGAGTCAGACTGACCAAAGATGCTTTTGCCACCTCATTTCTTACATGACTGTTTTCTGCTTGTGGGAGCTCGGAATCCACCACCTCACTCTGTTAGTCCACCCACAACAAAAACCAGTGCACGTTACTTGAACTTCATTAAAAATACAATCAGTTCCCCCAGCTTACACATGCGTGCTGTATAATGCCACCTCAGCTTTTTTCCTCCATTTTTTAAATTAAATTGTGTTTCATTTATTTATAGTTCAAAAGAAGACAACCAATCCACTGGCAAAGTGATATATAAGGTCAACAGGCAAAACTGGAGATGTGCAATGACAATGAGCCAAGGCCAATCCTTCATTCAATGCATTATATAAAGAAGATCAATCGAGGGGACTCTGTCACACCCCTACAGAAATGCTCTGCTCGACTGGGAAATCCCAGCACTGGTTCACTGCCTTTCCAATCCAAACCTCCCCATACTGTAGAAGGGGATAAAGTCCCCATGATGCATGTGAGGAATGTGTGAGGGAAGATAGTTTGGACCAGTCCTGCCTCGAGCAAAGGCAAACCCACCCATGGGACTGGTTTTGCTCAAGGACTGGGTGCACTTGGTGGCTGCTGCAGAGGGACAGGGAAACATGATGTGCTCCTCAAGGAGATGTGATTTTTGGGTGAGAACAGTCTATGTTCAATGTATGACAGTGGCTGCTGAATGACACTGCCACTGTGTGCCAGAACTGCCATGGACAATGAGGATGGATTGCTCCAGAAACACCAGTCCTGAGCTCCTGATGCAGCTGGAACCAGCTGACAGCACACCAGCCCTCCTGCCCTGGGAGACATCCAGGATGGAGAGAACCCACAGCCATGGACTAAATGAACTCAACAGACACCCTGGGGGGATGGTCACTGACTATGGAAATGATACCTTATGTGTGTGTATACATATATATATATATAAAAATATATATATAAATATATATATATGCTCTTATGTATATACATATAGTGGGAAGGTGTAGGATCTGGGTATGACACAGATGGTATAGAATAAGGGGTGGAGAATGCCCTGGTTCTGGCCAAAAGAGTGTTAATTTTTGCAGTAGCCAGGAGGGGCATGGCCAGGACACTGAGGTTATTCTGTACCACCTCACCTCATTGCTGGGGGCAGGGGGAAGGGACTCTTGCTCACAAGCCACCAGGATACACTCACAGTGCCACCACAGTGCCTCACCCAGCAAGCCTGGAGATGGACTTTGATCTGTGACTGTCACTAGCACAGCTGAAGCCACCACGCCACCAGGGTCTAACTGAAAACGTTGGATTTTCCCCCAGACACCCCCAGGCTCTTCTGTTTGCCTACAGGTCATAAGCTCTGCCCAGTGCAGAAGGCCTTCCTAGAGGTTTGTGGGGTTAGTGCCACACTGACCAGTGGCTGCTGGGAAGGGGGGAGAGCACGGGGCTGGAATGAAAACACAGAGAACACACATCAAATATTTAACTTGCTGAGATTTCCCAGTGAACGGGAGTAACCAGCTGTGAAGAGTTGGTTGTGCTGCATGGCATGGGAGAGGAGAAAGGGATGGAGGGCTGTGAGAGCAAAGAACTGAAAAATTAAAGACATGCCATGATTATAAAACAGGCAAACACTGTCAAGAGCATCCAGCCAACTCTGCCTCGAATTTGTAACCTGTGTTGTGACAATCCTTCCTTCTACACAGGGAAGCCACAATCACCCAGTGTGCAGCTGGTCTTAAATGAGTGTTTTCACTGCCACAGATGTAAGATAAGCACCCAGAAACACTTTAGAGTGGGTCAACAGACTGTAAATCCTTTTTAATTTGCTTTTGCAAACTGAAAACATTAAGAATGAATCTCTGGTGAAGCTTCTCAGCAGCAAGGGCTCCCAGAGCTGGGGCTAAACAGAGATGGGTAAATTTGGTATAAAACCTTTATCACCAGGTCAGACAATGCTGTGGATGCCAAGAACACCACGACAACTATGAATTTTTGTGAGAACATAAACTATGCAGAAAGCCCTTTCCCCTCCCCAGCAGTCAGGCTCTCCAGGCCAGGCTCTCCAGGGTGTCCCTTCCTCTGAGACCCTCTTGCAGGGCTGGCAGTCACTCAAGCTCCCCCCCAGTCCCCTGACACACCTCTGCGGACATGTTTTTTGTCACACAAGCCAGCTGTCATCCTACTGCTGTGTCCACAAGACACGAGCTGCTGAAAGGTCCCTCCCTCTCCCACCAAAGGGCCTGTGCCAACCTGCCAGCTGGATTAAAAGAGTTAGAACCAAACAAATAAACTGTGCAAAACCCAGCACAGTGGCTGGTCCTCTGCCTGTGCCACAGACTTTGGAACTGAAGCCCTTCTGTGCTCTGCTAAGTCCAGCCTAAAGCCATTAGTGCAGAAATTAATTTATCCCAAATGCCAGCAATATCTGAGCAGTGTCCAAAGGTGACTTGTTTACTCTACCAAGTCCCTGGGTGCCACAGATGTTACTAGACCTTTCCAAGCCATGCCTGACGTGGCTGGGTTTAGAAGGGAAAGCCTTGCCCCTGTGTGTGCAGCTCAGGCACCACGTGGGGCTGCCCAGCTCCTTTGGAAAGCTGGAGCCACTGTGGGGGAGAGCAGCCAGGGGCCAGATGCCCCATCCCTGGTGAGCACAGAGAAAAGGCAGATGCAGCAACACCCAGACAAGTCCCATCCTCACCAACCAGCCCAAGAGAACAGAGGGAAGAGAAGTGCTGGGAGGTCACAAAACTGAGGCCAAAAGGTGGGTGGTCACAAAAAGGAGGTCACAAAACTGAGGCCAAAAGCAAAAAGCTCCAGGTCTGCACTGGGCCATGACAGAAGGCCAGCTCCAGAATAAGAGCTTCATTCCTACTTCCAGGCCTCGGCATGCAAAAACCTCACCCCAAAACCAAGGCAAAACCCTACAGGCCACCCCCACAACCAAACCAACACTCGCTCTTGGGGCTCACAGAAAGAATGTGGACAGCAGGGACACTGGCACAGCAGTTCACAGCAGGAATTTGGACAGCAGGGACACTGGCACAGCAGTTCACAGCAGGAATTTGGACAGCAGGGACACTGGCAGAGCAGCTCACAGCAGCCCTGAACAGAGACCCTCCCTGGGAGGTTATTTCAGGGTGAAATCCCCCCACCCACAAGGTGCTGCCCACAGGCAGCACTCCCAGTAGCAGCTCTGCAGAGCCCAGCTTTGGGGGGGTACTGGGAACATGACACAAGGTGAGCCCCCGAGGGCCAGAGCAGCTCCACAGCACATCCCTGTGACATACACACTCCTGGCTTCTCCACAGGCTCTCCCCCAGACTGAGGTGGGCACTGGCCTCCTGGGACTCGTTCTCTGGCAGAACAACAGTAACTACACTCCCATCACCATGTTCACATTCTCCCTCTCACTGCACCCCACATCCTGCACCTTTCCATTTAACAACTGCTTATGGTGGGGATGGTCATGAAATGCCAACCTACAGCAACTGGGTCCAGTAGCCAAGTTGCTGCAAGAGCAGAATATGAAGCCAGGATGCATTATGGTGTAGTTCAGAATGTCTTATTTTGGGTCTTTTTTCAAGCCTTCACCAACTTGTGAGTAAAAGGGCAGAATTCACTTATCAGACTTGTTTGATTGTGGGTAAAAGCTGATAGGGAAAGACTTACTGCTTCATTTCTAGTCAAACGAGGCAGATGGGCATGGAAATCACAGGTAGCCAGGAGCTGTTGAGAGCACGTCCAGAGCAAACAGGTTTAACCAAATGTACTAATCCAACACCAAACTCACTCCCAGGCAGAAGGCAGCTGCTGGGGCACAGGTAAGGTGTGCACCCAGAGACAGGGTTTGAGATCCTCTGATTCTATGAGTAATTTAAAAACAGGCAGCAGCATCTGTATGTAGAAGACACCACCTGCTCCTACTGTGCACTTAGAGTAGTTACTTTCTCTGTCATCTGTAAGTGATACTAAATCATTCAGAAAAAATGCAGTATGAGGGCATCAACACTAACAGATGAAAAAAGTAAATTCAAGCTATTCAAATAACAACTGATGAAGTCACATGACCTTAAAAAGTGTGTACAGCAGCACATTAACAGCAGCAATTTAACCAGTCAGCTCAGAGCTGGGAGCCACGGGAAAAATCCCTTCCCAACAACACATGAGCTCATCAGTTTGAGTCATGCATTCAATTACCTACTCTTTAGATAGAGAAACAACAAATTATCTTCACCAACAACAGGAGTCAGCCAAACAAAGGTGGATTCATCCCAGGTCTGTGCCTTTACCCCCCAGTATCACTCCTTGGTTTCGAGCAGGGTGAAAAGTTCAGGTAAAAGTTCCCGAACAGCACCCCTGTAGAATAACCCCTGTTCCTCCCTGCAGGGCTGAAGGTCAGCAGGCACGTGATCCCACCTCTGTGCTCCTGCTCTGCCTTGTAGCTGAGCCCTGGGAAAAGGACTGAGGGGTCTCAGTGGCTATGGGGTGCGTGGGAGACCAGCACTGCTGGAGATGGGAGCCCCTGCTCCAGCCTCCATCTCCTGCCCCCAGCAGCACACACACCCCACCCTCGCTGCTCCGCTCAGGGGGAGCCCACGAGGAGTTCTGGTGTGCAGCAGAGGAGTGTGGCTGGTTTGAGCAGAGCAGCCCAGCCCCACGTCCCAGCACGGAGCTCTGCCAGCTCCAGGGAGCTGCCACGGCTCTTGGCAGCTCTGGGTGATACATCCACCACGCTGCCAAGCACCTCGTACTGAGACACATGCAGAAACAGAGAGAACAAACGCCTTGCAATTATCTCTAGTTACCCAAATTGGTAGGTTTTCTCCAGAAAAACATACTCCATCTTCCATTCATATCTGCCTCATTTTGACTGAGGGATTTCCATTTAGCCTGGAAGTTCTGCTCATATCAGTCTGTTCCCAGGCATCTTCATCTCCAGCTGAGGGCTCCGAGGTGGGGATCTCAGGCAAATAATTGCTTGGTTGATTTTGTAACCAGCCAAAAGCAAAACACTTATTTGGAGACCTCTAAGAAGCCCAGATTTGCAGAAGAGCTCACTTGTCCGCTGCCTGCTCCCAGCCCAGCAGCGACGTGGCCCTCACACAGAGGAGCTCTGTTCTGGGCTCAGCTAAGGGTGACAAGTGCATCTGAAAACAGCACTCAAAGCCAGGAGCAAATCTGTTCCTAAAGCTCCAACAATTTCAGTGGGCACGCAGGAAGCTCCAGAAACAGTTCAAAGTCAGTCCAGAATTGGGGATGTGAAGTGGATTTGTGCTTTAGAAGAAAATCAAGAATGATTTTATGCAGAGAAGCGACAACAAACAAAAGAGTTTCTTCATGCTTTGCAGTTCAGATCTCCATAAAAACTATACAGCTGCATGCAGAAACAAAGGCAGCCTGTGAGGGAAATCAGAGGGCACCAAAACAGTCTGCATTGTTGCTGGATGACCATACAAAC
This sequence comes from Corapipo altera, assembly GCF_003945725.1. Lineage (NCBI taxonomy): Eukaryota > Metazoa > Chordata > Aves > Passeriformes > Pipridae > Corapipo > Corapipo altera. Next base: position 393,290 of record NW_020884981.1, on the reverse strand, counting down.
ACCAAGATATGCTTGGAGACAAAGAAACCCCACTAACCAACACTCAAAAATACCCAAGTATTTGTACTAAATACCTTCAATATCCTGGGCCTCCAGGATGTTTCTGGACACTGTGAAGGGAAATGTTGTTCTACAGCATCAAGCTTTCTTGGCATTGGACCTGCTCCTGGTGCACACCAGGCTCACCTGCCCACCTGCTCAGGGATGCTGCAGAGGCTCAGGATGTGCAGGATGCCTGGCTCCCCATCCACAGCCCAGCTGGCACCTCCAGGCTTGGCTGACAATGACACAGTGTCTCCAGGCCGATGCTCTACACCCAAACACCCAGAAAAAGCTGCAGCCCTTCAGCTGGGTGTAGATGCACCATGTGCCTGCTGAGCACAGGCACTTCCAGAGCTCCATAAAAACCTCTCTTTCCATGGTGAGACACCACTCACCATGAATTCCTCTGGCTCCTGAGTCTGGTCTTGCTGCACTGACCACCAGCCCCACACTGGGAAGGGAGTGCTCCCTGCTGGAAGCACTGGGATGGCTCCAAACATTGCTTTCACATTTCCATGTGCTGTTTCCAGTGACAACAGATCTCCAGACTTACTGAGCATGGCTGGCGTGCTCAGTGCTCCCTCCTTGTTCCTAAAGGATGGACTGGCCCTGCTGGCACAGCACCCCTGACACACCTGGACAAACTGTGCTGCCTCACAGAGCTCTCACCTGCCTGAAATTGTGTTTTCAAAGCCCAAACTGGAGCCTCCCAAGTCCCCTCCTGACCCACAGGACAAAGATCTCACTCCAGCCACCCTGGCAGCCTCTCTGGAGCACAGCAGAGGAAAAAGCCAGCACTTGGCATTTTGAAAACAGAAAAAAGTATTGAATTTCAGCCCTGTAATACAGATCACACCTGCAAGAGCACAAGCATGTCTCAACCTACTGTGGTATTCCACAGCAAACATGTTTGCTGGCATGGTGAGCAGTACAGGGAGGGCTCTCAGCTAATATCAACCCCTGCAGAGTTTCATGTGCTTGTGTTTCACGTCCTGCACAGTTTCCTGGATGGATTTTACCATCAAGTAACTCAGGTAGTTCGACAATGTAAGCAAAATAACAACTCTGGGGACAAGAGAGGATTTAAGATTAAGTGAACAGCGGGCAAAATAGTGGTTTTTTTGTTGGGTTTTCTTTGTTTGTTCATTGTTTGGTTGGGTTTTTTCCATCTGGTTTGGTCTCCAGTCCAGTCAGCCTCCAGAACCACAGGCAAAAGAGGCTCCAGCCTGGTGCTGAAGGAAGCAAGACAGGGTAATTCCTGTGAACAGGACTGGGGGTGAGCAGGAGCAATCATCTGCATAGAGAAGGAAGTGTCACAATAAAACCTCCAAATGGGCCAGGAAACTCAGAAGCTGGGCTGGAAACAAGTTGAGTAAAAAATTTTAAAAAACCTGCATTTTCTTTAAAATAAGATTATCCTAGAGATGCACAGAACCTTCTATTAAACTTCCAGTTAAGCAAAGCCTTTCAGTGTCCCCTTTTTGCCTCTCTCCTCCTTAACCACTGATGGCTTAAACAGCAAATATTTTGTTTGAATTGCACGAGGATTTTTGTGCAAATTCAATGGTTGATACTGCACAGTACACACAGGATATCAAGCACTTCAGAGGTTGTATTTATCGGAGAACAGGTGTCAAAGTTTTAAAATTATCTACTATGGTGTAGAATGGGGTGGTGGAAATGAGACAAAGATGAGGTAGAAAAGAGGAAGAAAATCTAAAAAGCCATGGCTACGTAGAAATGCTCTCAGCAAAGAGAACCTCTATAGGAACAAACAATCTCTGAGGAACAATCTCTGAGCTGATGTTGCAACCTTACTATTACTACAACTTCTGCAGAAGCAAACAGACCTCTTTGATGGGGAGCCCTGAGCCATCACCCTCTGTGCCCCAGGGAATTCTCTTTCAGGTGAGTCCCATCTCACAGCAAAGCCTTTGGCAAAACAGAGCCGAAGGTTTTCCTTCCTCCTCCTGTGCCTGCAATCCCACGGGAACCTGTAGGACAGAATGCTCCTGGAGTGCTCTGAGCTGAGCTGGGGCTGCCAGGGACAGTGAGGGGCAAAGGGAAAGAAAACGAGATTTTAAACTGCAACGTTATAAAAGCTCAGCTCCAAAGCTCAGCTCAGAGCAGAGCTGTTCTCAAGTGCAATGCAAAGATGCTCTGCTGTTCCGGGAGAGGGAGGAAAACATGCCAGGGAACAGCTGGAAACAAAAGCTGAAGCAGGAGGAGGAGACATTTTCCATGGGCTTTCCTATGCGGCTCATACACCAAACAACCAAGCAAACCCCCACAGCAGGAGAGGGGGACAGTGCCATTGTGGGACCTGCAGAGAGCAAAACCTGCTTGCTTTTTACAAACAAAAACCACAGAGGAACTTTTAATCCCAGTTATTAAAAGAACGTTCCACCCATTTCAGCTTTGTACTGCTCGGCTCACATCACCTTTGTGCACTCAGGGCTCAGGAACACGGTAACAGCCATAAAAGCAAAGCTTTTACAGAGGGATTAGAGGTGGTGAGAACTGCCCAGTGCAACCCAGAACTCTGCAGAGTAAGTCCCCAGCTTTATAAAACACCAGCAAAAACACAACTCTCCTCAAAAGTTCTGCACACACAACAGCCTACGCTGCTGTGCCTCCCTAATCCTGACTTGGGAGAGACACAAAACCTGCCAGGCACTGGGTTTGGGGGTTGGGTGTTGGTTTGATGGGGAGTTTGTTGGCTTTGGTTTGGGGTTTGTTTAAGTTTAAGCCGCAGCTGGTTGTTCCACATCAAGCAGAGCTGGAGGTTGAGCACAGTACATTTGGAATTATTTTTACACAAAGATTCTGGAGTAAACAATGGAGAAATACGAGATGCTGGAGCTGTTTCTGAGTTTGCCTGCTCTGATGAGATCAGCTCTGCATCCCTGATGACAGGGAAGCGAACATCCCTGAAGGACACTGATGCAAGTGCTGGCTGACACCAGGAATTGCTGCAACAACCACTCTCTACTCTGCAAGTCATCCAAAGAGGTTTCCAGCAGCACAACCAGCATGGTCCAGCTGAAACATTCCCACTGCCACTCCGGGAACGTGATGGCAGGGCTGCACTTGGAACACTCTGCCTCACTCCTCCTCATGTTAAACCTCAAACTCAAACATTATTCCAAACATTATTCCAGAGAATACAGTCATGCCAGAACACAAACAGCAGTTTCCAGTGGCGTGCAGCTGCTGAAGCAGGGGGCAGCCCAGCCAGCTTCTGTTCACCACCAACAGGGACAAGGGTGGACAGCAGGACACACTTGGTGGGACAAAGCCGGGTGAGGAAGAGGAGGGTGAGGTGCAAAGCAGCAGCAGGATCAATGCCTCCTTCCCTACTGATGCCAAGCCCTGGCACAGTGCAGCAGCACCAGGAGGAGCACTCAGCTGCCATCTGAAGCCTGGGCTCAACACCTGCAGTCTATGCCCAGAAGGTGCCACCACATCGGTGCTGGCCCTGTTTGAGGTTTCACTGCCCATGGGGACACCCAAAAACTCTAGTGTGCTCAGGAAGGTGCAGTCAGGTATTGAGAGAGGTCCTGGCCTTGCACAAGTTCAAGTTTAGGGCAGACCTGCTCAGCCCCATGCTTTGTTAAGGTTTGGGAAAAGCCAACCATAGTGGTAGGACCTGCAACCACACATGGCAGCAAAGAGAGGTTGTGGATGAGAAGCAAGAGACCATCTCCCTGCTCAGCCTTGGAAACTTGACAGGCAAGGGGCAGATGCATCGAGAAACATCCCCTTGCAAGCCCTCCCTCCATGGCAGGGAGGAGGATGAGACAAGGTGTCCCCTTCCCTCCACCCCTGCACGCACTGTTGTGGGACAGGTAATGTCCTGGTTGGCACAGAACTAACTTGGAGACTGTGGCAAAGCAAAGCAGAGTTTACAGGGGGAGTTTTTGGATGCACACTGGTGCCTGAGTGGTCACAGGACATGCTGAGAGAAGAATTGCTGTAAGGACTTGCAAGGGACAGTTTAGGAACTCCCAGATTTAGACAGCTGCACAAAGACAACCAGAGGGAAAAGACATCCAAAGATGTGGGTCACTCCAATAAACAACCTGGTGATTAACAGCAGCCCCCAGGCAAACTGTGCTGGCTGGAGGGGATCAACTACCTCTGAGGGCTGGGCAGTGCCTTCAGCTGCCTGTTCCACCCTCCCAGCCAAGGATAGGGCACCAAGCTGCACTACCCCAGTCCTTGCTGCTGGCATGGAACCCCAGCCATGGTGGGCTCACAGCCCCCACCCAGGAGCTGAATTTCTGCACTTCTGCAATGGGGGAAAAATCCAGTTTTAATCTGAACCATAAAACCTGTCAGTAGCTACTGCACTGAGCACTCCAGTTCCCTTTTCCCTAACATATCTTTCAGTCTTGGATAGCAGGGGGGTACCAGAGCACCTAAGGATGGTGCTCAAATAAAGGCACCATCCAAGGGCCAGGCTGAAAGATGGCACTGGGGTTCAGTGCATTAGGGCTGGTCTCAGCACCAACCCTGCACAGGGCAGGGCTCTCATTTCAGCTTTTATGTGCTTTTTGCAAGGAGATCAGAGTGAGGACATTGGCTGCATCCTCATAACTTTCTCAATACAAGCTGAGGACAGGGAAAAATAAAAATAAAAATCCACCCCCCCTTCCAGTCCAAGCCATCTGCTCCCAAACACGCTCTACGCTCTCCCTAACACACGTTTCTCCTTTCCTGTGGGAACAGCAGCAGGTGAGGGGGAAGGCAGCCACAGAACAAGCCCTCCCTCACATGAGGAGGGAGCACATCCCCTCACATCTGCGTGCTGAGCCCAGCCCAGCCCGTTCCGGGGGCACCGTCTCACTGGCAGCGATGGCACTCGTGGCTGCTCCGAGCCCTGCCCTGACTCACCCCAGGCTGCTCCAGCAAGCCAACAAACCAGCTGGGCAAGGTCATTTCAGCACATGGACAACCAGGTATTCCAGGGTGATGTGTGACACAGTGGTGACAAAGCCACAGGGCCCCCAGGTGAGGAGTACCCCTGTCCCCCTCGCACAGGGCACACAGGCCGCCTCTGCTTCCACGTGCAGCTCCACCACACCCTGTCTCCAAAACCACCCTGTGACCACAGACACTTCTGTCCTGCTTCAGTACTTGGGGAAGGATGAGGACGGACCCCAAGTGAGCCATTTAAGCACCCAAGTGAAAAGTGATCTCTGCAGTGGACTCGTATCCGTGAGTAAAGCAGCATTTTGCTCTGACTCTGGTGTAACACCAGGGCTCACAGCACAGGGACCGGAGCAGCCCCTCCCTGAACCTGGGAGAAGGAGCCAATGCTGAGAGCAGAGGGCATTCAAGGAAAAAGCAGGATTTTTGGTTCCTAGGTGAGGTCCTCCAGCTGTCCAGAGCAGCCGTGAGGCTCCAAGAAAGGCATCCTCCCTCCACAACTAGAGATTTGGGGAGAGGTAAAAGCTGGGAAGGAGGACAACACTGGAAGCCCAGAAGAGCATTCTCCCTGCCAAAATACTGGTAGGAAGGCTTAACTCAGGGTCTTTTGCGGATGGCCAGGAAGTAGCAAAAGGTAAGTCCAGCCCAGTTACAATATCCAGCCACAAGACACAAACAACACTCCCTGCTTTTCACAGGGAACGCTTGGCTGATGCTCCTGGAGACTGATACACTCCATAGCTACAGCACAAACATAGGAAGGAACACACAGGTGACACCTGGACCTCACATTTCTCCTCAAAATGCTATTTTTCTGTCACTGTAAGTTCCATACCCAGTGCCCTCGCAGCTCTGTGCAGCACCGGGGCATTGCTCACTCCTCTTCCTACAACAGGGAGCAACAACCACCTCTGCTCCCACAGAGCAGGTTTATTTTCCCAGCAATTTAAAGAAAGGACATGGCTGAGGCCTTGCTATGCACCACAGGAACTGCAGGGGCTAATTTAAGATGTGCCCAATTTATAACAAGGTGCCAAGCTCCAAGGCTGTGCTGAGAAGTGACCCTTCTGCTCAGGGATCCTGGAAAAAGATGGACAGAAGCATTTATAATGCTTTAAGACAGACACAGCTCCTACTGCATCCAAGGCTCTCAGATACCAGAGAGCAGGCAGAGGCTGCTTACAGCTCACAAAAGCCCATAGAAAAAGGGCTTTTCACCTCTCAGTTGTGTGCTGGTCCACCAGCCAGATGCCCACGGAGAAGAGAGGAATCCCCCAATCCCTTTTCTAGAGGCTGGGTAAGAGCAGCAAAACTACAGAGCTTCATTTAGAGAGCTTCTCTCCTAAGGGTGTGCCTTCCCAGAGCTGGAAGGACAATGCATTTCACACTCATCCCAAAAAAACTGGCTGGTTACAACTGCTTCCACACAGCAGAGTAAAAGCAGCTCAACAAGACAGAGAGGGCCAAGGGCTCCCTCCCCACCAAGGTCAGGGACCTGAGCTCCACATGGGGTGTCCCCACCACAAGAGCAGCCCAAAACACCCTCCATTTCACACCAGCACCAGCAAATTGTGCTTTCTGGACTGACCAAACAAGTTGTAGATGATATAACACTTGTTTTAAATTGGGATGTGGGCTCTGGGAGGGGATGAGGAAGAGTACAACATGTTTACAAGTAGATTTACAAACAAAACCTCTGCATAACATAAACTGCTGCAGTTTTGGGGCAGCATTAGGCACGTGTCAGAGAGGAGGCCAGGCACGAGCTGTTCCCAAAATCCCAGAGCCTGGGCTCAGGGACGGTCTCTGTCAGGGCAGAGGAGCAGCGTGCCCTGTCAGCACATCCCAGCTGTGCCAGACACACGGGGGCTTCCACTGCCAGGGCTTGTCAGCAGCATCAGCACATCAAATTCACTGGGATATCAAAGCCATTCCAGCTGATTATCCTAAAGGTGCGTCGCTTCCCAGGAGCAACAGAGGCAGAGACTATCAGAGCACATATTACTGTGAAACAACAGTATGTGACCTAATTCTCTAATTAGGAATGGGCTCAATTGCCCACGGAGGGTGAAAATATTAGATCACTGAGATTTCTTTTTCCAGCAAAAAGATGCTGGTATTTTGTAGTTATAAAATAGCAGGTTCCAAGACAAAGCTTTGATAGGCACAGCCACAATCCCTGTTCTTTGGGATGTACATATATACCAGACACCCCACCACACACTCAGTTTGCTCACTCCTTACTCCTGCTTCAAGCCCAGTTCGATCAGGAGACAATTCCAACTGTGACACTTCACGTAAAACAACCCCCCCTGTTACACTCTGCTTGGCAAACTCCAACCGCACAGAGCAGCTCCACAGCTCCCAGCTGAGGCACAAACTCTCTTCAGGGAAGCTCTCAGCACCTCCTCGAAGGCAAAACCACACCAGCCCAGGCAGACACCCGAGGAGATGAACAATCCCACAGCCCTCTCCTTCCAGAACTGCTGCTCCCATTTCACAGGCAGCCCGACTCCTGAGTCACCAGCTCCCCGTGAATATCCGTGGAGCAGGTGCGTGTTTGCATCAGCTCCTGGGGAGCCGGTGGTGGCTCCGAGGAGCGGCTCCGAATTCGGCCGAAGCGGAGCATCGGGAGCTCCCGATTCCCTCGGATTCCTGCTGCCAGGCAAACCTCAGCACCACCTGCTCCTGATGCAGGGTCTCAGCCCTCGGGGAGGTCACTGCGCACGGAGCGGGGGAAGGATGACAGACTGAACCCGCCGGCAGGACCCGCACCCCGCCAGGCCGAGCTCCGCCGGGACCGCAGGAAACCGCGCCACTCCTTGGCTCTTAATGACGGTCTTGTGACACCGTAGTTAATGGTCTGTCATGGGCTCCATCGGGAGCCTCGACGCTGGCAGGAGGCGGATCGGCCAACCCAGCCCTGCCGGCACGGCCACCGAGCCGGAGCGGCTCCGGGCAGGAATCGGCCTCCTGTTCTTTTGTTACAGCTCCTGCTTCCCCTGGGAACGGCTCGGTCCGTGTGGGCACCGGGAGGGCGCGGGCAGCGCTCCCCTGGGGAAGGGTCCGGCTGCGCATCCAGGGATTACATCACCCCCGGCCCCTCTGCCCACGTCCCCCTCCAGATCTGGGGCGTTTTAAGGAGCTGCCGAGGCCTCCCCGCTGCCCGCCACGCGCGTGAAGGAAAAAAAAACAAAGGAAAAAGCAAAACAACCCCTCCCTGCCTGTCTGCCAGCCCGGCGGGGGACACGGCCCCGGGGAGGGGGTACAGCGGGCGGGGTGGGGGTGACAACGGCGGGGGTGACAACGGCGGGGGTGACAACGGCGGGGGTGACAACGGCGGGGGTGACAGCGAGGAGGGGTGACAGCGACCGGGGGTGACAGCGGCGGGGGTCCCGCGGCCCCCCCAGCCCCCTTACCGTTGCTGTAGGCGTACGGGGACTCGGAGGCGCCGTCCTGCAGGCTCTCCAGGATCTCGCCCTTGCCCACGTCGCTGTCGCCCACGAGCAGGAACTTGAGCAGGTAATCGTAGCTCTTCACGGGGCTGCCCTGGGTGCCCATCCTGCCTCTCAGGGCCGGCGCGGCCCGGCCCGCATCCTCCGCCCGCCGGGCTGGGCTGCGGCCTCTGCCCCGCGCCGCTCACCGCCGGCCGCGCATCTTCCGCCGGGGCCGCGCTGGGACCTGCGGCGGAGGAGGAGGAG